>NC_068443.1:13248347-13613347 GCF_023373465.1 Oncorhynchus keta | reverse complement strand
TCCACAAATTAACTTTTAACAAGGCACACCGGTTAATTGAAATGCATTCCAGGTGACTACCTTGGGAAGCTGGTTGAGAAAATGACAAGTGTGTGCAAAGCTGTCATCAAGGCAAAGGGTGGCTGCTTTGAAGAATCTCATAAAATATATTTAGAGTTGTTTAATACTTTTTTGGTTACTACATGATTCCATGTGTTATTTCATAGTTTTCATGTCTTCGCTATTATTTTTACAATGTAGAAAATAGTAAAATAAGAAAAACCCTTGAATGAGTATTTATGTCCAAACTTTTGACTGGTACTGTACTTCAAGGCTTAAACATCCTTCTTTAACATGTCTCCTCCCCTTCATCTACACTGATTGAAGTGGATTTAACAAGTGACATCAATAAGGGATCATATCTTTCACCTGGATTCACCTGGTCAGTATATGTCATGGAAAGAGCAGGTGTTCTTAATGTGTTGTATACTCAGTGTACATAAGACTAACACACGCACACTCGCCCACCGGTCTCTCTATCTGTCCATTCTATCTACCTCCTCTCTCCCATTTTCTCTCATACACATTGACTCCAATCTATGTCTGGTGTAGTGATGATTTCTGTCTCTGGTGTAGTGAGGATTTCTGTCTCTGGTGAGTGATTTCTGGTGTAGTGAGAATTTCTGTCTCTGGTGTAGTGAGGATTTCTGTCTCTGGTGAGGAATTTCTGTCTCTGTGTAGTGAGGATTTCTGTCTCTGGTGTAGTGATCATTTCTGTCTCGGTGTAGTGAGGATTTCTGTCTCTGGTGTAGTGAGTTTGTCTCTGGTGTAGTGATCATTTCTGTCCGGTGTAGTGATGATTTCTGTCTCTGGTGTAGTGAGGATTTCTGTCTCTGGTGTAGTGATCATTTCTGTCTCGGTGTAGTGAGTTTGTATTCCCCCACTGCAGGTCTGAGCTCCCCTCCGTCCACCATGCCCTCCTCCCTGCCCAGTCTGGTGACCCCCATGATGAACGGGTATACGGGCCTCGCCCCCCAGGCTAACATGCACCCTCTGGAGACCCTCTACACCAACGGCCTGCCCCCCTACTCCACCCAGAGCCCCACTGCTGCAGACACACTGCAACAAACCTTTACTGGGGTGCAGCAATACACAGGTGCAGTCCACTACACATCTCTGTTCTCGAATCCTGATCTTGATACATCCAGGTCTTCACCAGAGTCTGTTGAATGTGACTCATAAAGGACTAACTCAATCCCCACGCTCTCTCTTTTCTTTTTCACTTCATCCCTCTTACTGCCTATCTATCTCTCTCTCTCTCTCTCTCTCCCTTTTTCTCTCTCCTCTTTGTCCTCTCTCTCTCTCTGTCTCGCACTTTCTCTGTCTCTCTACTCTTTCTCTCCTCTCTCTCTCTCTCTTTCTTTGTCCTTTCTTTCTCTCTCTTTCTCTCTCTGTCTCTCTGCTCTCATCTCTCTCTCTTTCTCTCTCTGTCTTTCCTGTCTCTTTTTCTCTCCCTCTCTCTCTGCTCTGCTATCCTCTCTCCTTCTCTCTCTTTCTCTCTGTCTTTCCTCTGTCTCTCTTTCTCTCTCCCTCTCTCTCTGTCGCTCTGCTCTCCTCTCTCTCTCTCCCTCTTTTCTTTCTCCCCCTCCTCCCTTTCCTCTCTGTAGCCATCTACCCAGCGACTACACTGACGCCTGTGGGTCAGTCTCTGGCACAGCACCCTCAGGTCATTGGCCAACAACAGAGGGAAGGTGAGGGTGAGTAACTATATTTACTAATTATTCATCATCATCATTATCAACAACATCATGAGTATCAAGTTTCAAAGCTTATTTGTCACATGCACAAGATGCAGCAGGTGTAAAACAGTACAGTGAAATGTTAACTTACAGGCTCTTTCCCGACATTTTCACTATCACTGTGAGAGGAAATCATTTAAAGTACTAATACAAAGTACTAATATAAGGTACTAATATAATGTACTAATTTGAAGTAAGAAGACGAGAAGAACCAACAAAAAAAAGATATGTACAGGATCAGTGCCAGTTCCATAATTACAATGTGCAGCAACCTTAGTGGTGATCATGATGATTTTCTGTGTTACAAATATACTGTACAATCATGATACTAGGGTGAGTGCCTCTAACTCTGTGTGTGTGTGTGTGTGTGTGTGTGTGTGTGTGTGTGTGTGTGTGTGTGTGTGTGTGTGTGTGTGTGTGTGTGTGTGTGTGTGTGTGTGTGTGTGTGTGTGTGTGTGTGTGTGTGTGTGTGTGTGTGTCCATGCACGTGTGTGTTCCAGGACCAGAGGGATGTAACCTGTTCATCTACCACCTGCCCCAGGAGTTTGGGGATAACGAGCTGATGCAGATGTTCCTGCCTTTCGGCAATGTCATCTCCTCCAAGGTATTCATGGACAGAGCCACCAATCAGAGCAAGTGTTTTGGTGAGTGACAAATGTTTCTAACCAAACACAACCAGCGCCTAGGTGATTGACGCTACCACCAACCATTCAGAGCATCTGTCTGTGTCTGTATGTATGCAGGCTTTGTGAGCTTTGATAACCCGGGCAGTGCCCAGGCTGCCATCCAGGCCATGAATGGTTTCCAGATCGGCATGAAGAGACTAAAGGTGCAGCTGAAACGTCCCAAAGACGCCTGCCGTCCCTACTGACACCCCCCAGCAAAGGTAAAAACCTGTGTCTACTATTATAGATAATATAATGAAGTTATTCATGTTTTTATTAATGCTGTTTCACACTGATTTTAGCTGTCTATGTTGATCAAAAACTGTATAACAAAGTTACACTTCACACTAGTGTCCTGAGTCAGATTCTAGCGCTTCTCTTTCCCTCTCTCCCAACCTCTCTCTCTCTCTCTCTCTCTCTCTCTCTCTCTCTCTCTCTCTCTCTCTCTCTCAATCCCTCTCTCTCTCTCTCTCAATCCCCCCTCTCTCTCTCTCTCTCTCTCTCTCTCTCTCTCTCTCTCTCAATCCCCCCCTCTCTCTCTCTCTCTCTCTCTCTCTCTCTCTCTCTCAATCCCCCTCTCTCTCTCTCTCTCTCTCTCTCTCAATCCCCCTCTCTCTCTCTCTCTCTCAATCCCCCCTCTCTCTCTCTCTCTCTCAATCCCCCTCTCCCTCTCTCTCAATCCCCCCTCTCTCTCTCTCTCTCTCAATCCCCCTCTCTCTCTCTCTCTCTCTCTCTCTCTCTCAATCCCCCTCTCTCTCTCTCAATCCCCCTCTCTCTCTCTCTCTCTCTCAATCCCCGTCTCTCTCTCTCTCTCCCTCTCTCTCAATCCCCCTCTCTCTCAATCCCCCTCTCTCTCTCCTCTCTCTCTCAATCTCTCTCTCTCTCTCTCCCTCTCTCTCTCTCTCTCTCTCTCTCTCTCAATTCCCCTCTCTCTCTCTCTCAATCTCCCTCTCTCAATCCCCCTCTCTCTCTCTCTCTCAATCCCCCTCTCTCTCTCTCTCAATCCCCATCCCCCTCTCTCTCTCTCATTATCGGTATTTCTCTCTCTCTCTCCCTTCCTTCCTCTTCCCTCCTCTTCCTTTCTCTTCCTCTCACCCCCCCATAGGTTTAAACAGAAGTATGGAGGACGTCTTTGATGGAATAAGACATTTCATGAAGGAACAAACTCAAAAGTAATTCTGTTTTTAAAACAATGGAAAATAGACTTCATATGGGAGTTGAGAAGAGATTTTCATCTTCAAACATATCTGACTGGGAGAGGACAGGACTCGCAGCTCTGCAACAGTGAACCTTTGGTATTACAGACAGAGAGCAATGGGATAGAAGAAGACTTTCAAAACAAATGTTTTTGTTGATACAAACAGAAACAACTTTGAACAATTCAGCATCTTTGGAGACTTGGTAGTGAAGAAGAACACCACAAGCAGACTAACAAGCAATGCTAGAAAGGATATGGATTTCTGATAGACTCAAAAAGCATAGTAAACAGGAGACGTCGGGTTTTTCCTACCATGTAATGAACGAATAAGGGTTCAAACTTGATCTGAGGATGCCCAGTATATCTGGGAAGAGATTATTTACATTTGTCTTTCTTTCTCTCTCTCTCGTTCTCTCTCTCCTCTTTATTCTTTCTCTGTGAGTCCCAAGCTTGCAAATTTCTCAAGTTTCCATAGCAACCAAGCGAACTGCACCCCCTTGGGATCGGAGGACCAAATGTTTTTCTCTTTCTCTTTAATAGTCATGTACAAAATACTAACAATCATAATACAATAACAGTATACTGCTTAGTTTAGTGCAAACTAACATTCAAAAATAATTTAAATGCAGTATTCTACTGTAGTTGAATAAATAACAGTGACAGAAAGGTTCTTTAGGTCAGCATTGGATAATTCACCATCAGTGTACAGCTGACTACTAAGCAGTATGTAAATGTGAACTTGGATCATGTAGCAGTCAGTTGGAGAGGTTAGTGAGGGAGAATGTTGCCGCAAGCTCTTTCTGAGGGCTGGAATAGATAATGGAGCAGTTGTTTTGTTGAAAACCACCTCTTATCATCTGTTTACTGGTACACTTCATCTTTGGGCACTCAGTTTGATCCTTGAACTATTTGAGTTCTGTCTCCCTCTGTGCAGCAACCACTCTGTTCTATTCAAAGATGCCCATAGGTACAGATCTAGGATCAGCTCACTTTACCTGAATATTAACCTTTAAGCTGGAATCCATTGTGGTGAAACTGCCCTCGTCCGTTTGCAATATTACAACAACAAACACATTACTTCAAACAATGAAGTAACGTGTTTTTCCCCTCTGACATCATTACATGCACTATTCTGCCTATGGAGCAAAGGCCATGGGATCACATTTAGCTTCAGAAGCTAACTGCAGGTCTCGGGTCAGGGGTTAAAAAAATGATGTCAGGAGTGCCACATGGAGTAGAATGACTAATACTATACTGTCATGTATAGTGTAATGTTATTGGAGTATATCTAATACATAAAGTATAAATCCATAGAAACTGTTCATAGGAACTGATCTTAGGTCAGCTTTCTGGTTTAGGTGCTTAATGGTTTAAGTTAGGATTTGGGGAGGGACAGCAGATCCAAGATCTGTGTCCACTTTGTTTAGCCAGTAGACTTCATGCATCGGGTTCTTCCTGGTCAGGTCACATTCTCATGAAAAACTCCTCCCCCTTACAGTAGCACAGAAACACTAGTATGGCACAAGTTACAAGTTGTTTATTGCACAAGCTATTTTATCATTGTATAACAGGGGTGTCAAACTCATTTTGCGATGGGGCCACATTCAGTCTTCAATGAGATCCGGAGGGCCGCAGTGAAAATTGCTTATATTTCACCGGCGTCTAAATGTTCAATAAATTGGCCTCTATCCATCGTTTGTTGAATTTGCGTTGCTCCCTGACTGTCTAGCAGTCATTTGGGTGATTATTAGCTCGCTGGACAAAGTATATTGAGTTTGTTTTCCTACACACAAAAAAAACAAAAACAATATTATTTTTGACTCAAACCACCCACAAGCCAGATTGGACCCCCTCGTGGGCCAGATCCGCCCGCAGGCCGTATGTTTGACATCCCTGGACTACACAAACTCGGGAAAAGCAGGTCTGGTTAAATCCGGACAGTAAACTGTCAGGGAAGGTGTCATCAACAGCAGCACAGAGTGATGCAGAGTTAGAGTAGAAAGCTGTTCGATCCAATTGAGTCTGACACCGTCCGACAACCATTACAGTTTAGCAGGTGTCTGCTTGCATTTGGGTGAAACGTTTATTTAGTTTGGAGAGACAGAGAGCGCAGACACTACTTTATTGGGAGAAAACATGAAATTGGCTTTTAAAGGGCTATAGAAGGTCCAATTGTGAGAACTAGTCATTCATTGTGCTGTGTAGGACAGGTTGGGAACATTGTCATAGTACCTCCCTCAGGGAACACTAGAAACCAACAGAGGAACATAAAAAAACACTCTAGAATGCACCGGTGACAATTCCAAGAGACACTAAAATGCACCAGTGACGATTCCAAGAGACACTAAAATGCACCAGTGACGATTCCAAGAGACACTAAAATGCACCAGTGACGATTCCAAGAGACACTAAAATGCACCAGTGACGATTCCAAGAGACACTAAAATGCACCAGTGACGATTCCAAGAGACACTAAAATGCACCAGTGACGATTCCAAGAGACACTAAAATGCACCAGTGACGATTCCAAGAGACACTAAAATGCACCAGTGACGATTCCAAGAGACACTAAAATGCACCAGTGACGATTCCAAGAGACACTAAAATGCACCAGTGATTCCAAGAGACGATTCCAAGAGACACTAAAATGCACCAGTGACAGAGACACTAAAATTCCAAGAGACACTAAAATGCACCAGTACCAGTGAAATTCCAAGAGACACTAAAATGCACCAGTGACGATTCCAAGAGACACTAAAATGCACCAGTGACGATTCCAAGAGACACTAAAATGCACCGGTGACGATTCCAAGAGACACTAAAATGCACCGGTGACGATTCCAAGAGACACTAAAATGCACCGGTGACGATTCCAAGAGACACTAAAATGCACCGGTGACAATTCCAAGAGACACTAAAATGCACCGGTGACAATTCCAAGAGACACTAAAATGCACCGGTGACAATTCCAAGAGACACTAGAATGCACTGATGACAATTCCAAGAGACACTCTAGAATGCAGTGGTGACAATTCCAAGAGACACTCTAGAATGCACCGGTGACAATTCCAAGAGACACTCTAGAATGCAGTGGTGACAATTCCAAGAGACACTCTAGAATGCAGTGGTGACAATTCCAAGAGACACTAGAATGCAGTGGTGACAATTCCAAGAGACACTCTAGAATGCAGTGGTGACAATTCCTAGAGACACTCTAGAATGCAGTTGTGACAATTCCAAGAGACACTTTAGAATGCAGTGGTGACAATTCCAAGAGACACTCTAGAATGCAGTGGGTGAGGGGGGGGTTCTCTCTTTTTCTTTCATTTTTGGTCATCATAACATCTTCAAGAGTGAACCATATGTTCACTAACTCCAAGGGAATGTTACTGCCTATTTTGCTTACAGACAATTCCTGACCCAATATACCCTGAGAGATACACAGAATAGCATGTTTCACAGAACAGTCCTAATGGTACACTGAACATGGCTACTGCTCCAAATATCACTGATTATTGCTGTGAGTTGGAATGTCCCCTCCACTTCTATCCTATATGGTGAGCACTGTCTGTCAATCATGCTGTGAGGCTGGACATAAGGACCAACATAGAATTCATTTGTTTGTCATCTTGTAATAGCAGAAGATACTATCAATCATATCATAAGTGAAGTTGCCAAATAATGTTTAATCTATCTATGAATTCTAATATGTAAATGTGATTATCTTGTAACATTCCAGGCCAGTTGGCAGCTGAGAGATAAATATGAAGTAGCTATTTTAGTTTGATCAATATTAGTTTATTCACTGTGCACAGAATCATAAACCAACTGGACATGTGGGTAAACCAATGAAAATGTATATTCAAGATGTGTATTATACATTGATTTCTTTTCATGGGTTTTAATCATTGTCAAGATAAAGCTTATTTCTTATTAGCTGCCAGCCTTGTATTCTCTTGTATCCGCGTGTAGTTTCCTCACAGAGATGTATTCAAAGGAAGAAACGGGACGTTTTGTTTAGAGTCAAGGGTCAACTCCATTTCAATCGCTTGTCAGTCGAACTGGACAATACAATTTCTCTATGGGACAGAAGTTAAACTCCTGTATTGACTGTTAAGACAACACTGTCAGCTTTAATGATGCATGCCTCTGTGAAAAGTTTACTGACCAGCAGCCTCTCAACACTGTCAGCAGCGTAGTAATATAATTATTAGTGAGGGGGAGCAGTCAAATTGCTTTGGTCTGAGGGTCAAGCAGAGCTTGGCCTGCGACTGATGCAGGAAGAAAGTCAGTCTTGATGTTTGATCCTGAGGTAATAGCAGTAGTCCTAGTTGCACTAAGAGACAAGCAGTGCACTACAGTGACTTGACAGGTTATTTGACCTTTGCTCATCCAATAAATATAAAGCAGTATCCTGAAGGCTAAATGCTATTATTGCCAAGAAGATGGTTGGAAATCTATGTGTATATTTCCATGTTTTATTCAGGTTCTGGGGTTATATGCTTTTCGGGGGTTGGGGTATATAAAGATAGTTTACTGTGCTTTTTCTATATGCATTTATTAACTACTACCTGAATGAAGCCATGTTACTTTCAATCAAATGACTACATGTATACTTAGCATTCCTACTGCACTACCTCTATAAGGTGATGTGTATATAAAAAAACAAGACTTCTATTTTCATTTGATGATTTATTATGAGTTTGTGTGTTTACTGCCAAAATCCACCTACATCCATCCTTACTGCTCAACTGGAGGCTTGGGGATTTGGACGATAAGGTGACTTGGATAATGGGAGGGGGGGTGTCATGCCATTCTAATGAATGAGACTGTATGTATCTGTACTGTGTTTTGAATGCCATGGGAAAGGAGAATATAGCTTGATGTAAATAAGGAAATCTGTTTAATTCCATAATAGTCAGCACACAAATCTTTTCAGGTAATGGGGCGATGGCTGAGGGATTGATAGAGAGGGGTAGGGGTGATAGTGGAGATAGTGGTGGTGGCTGGGGTTGGCATTTGAAGATTGTCTTACTTCAGCAGTTTCTTAGCACAATATACAAAATGTATAGATGATTAAGAGATGGGGATTAGGAGAGTTGTGGGTAATGCCGAGGGGAGAAGAAGGGGACATGATGATGTCTTTGAAACCACAGCTCTCTTATACTGCTCATGTCTCTCCTATACTTGCCGCTTTGACAATTATAATGTTCATACGCTTTAATTTATTTGCTTATTTATTAGGTCATATTTATTACTTTTCCTTGTATTTATTATTTTTATTCCCTGTTTTTCTTCAGATATGAATGATACAGAATGCTTACTGGGGCTTTTTCTCTCTGTACTTTTTCAATTTTACAATAAAATATTCTAATAGTACCGTAACATCTCAAAATCCTGTCTCCAGTGATTCTTAACCCCAGCAGTGAATAAATGTGTTTTTTTCTGCCCTCTGCTGTTTGCTATCTACCAGTTTAAGTAGCCTATGGTAACAGCCAACAACATACACTGAGCTTGATAACCATTAGGAACACCTGCTCTTTCCATGACATCGACTGACCAGGTGCGTCCAGGTGAAAGCTATGATCCCTTATTGGTATCACTAATTAAATCCACTTCAATCAGTGCAGATGAAGGGGAGGAGAAAGAGTAAATAAATATGTTTAAGCCTTGAGACACAGATAATGTATGTGTACCATTCAGAGGGTGAATGGGCAAGACAAAAGAATGAAGTGCCTTTGAACGGGGTATGGTAGTAGGTGTCTTTGAACGGGGTATGGTAGTAGGTGTCTTTGAACGGGGTATGGTAGTAGGTGTCTTTGAACGGGGTATGGTAGTAGGTGTCTTTGAACGGGGTATGGTAGTAGGTGTCTTTGAACGGGGTATGGTAGTAGGTGTCTTTGAACGGGGTATGGTTAGGTGAACGGGGTATGGTAGTAGGTGTCTTTGAACGGGGTATGGTAGTAGGTGTCTTTGAACGGGGTATGGTAGTAGGTGTCTTTGAACGGGGTATGGTAGTAGGTGTCTTTGAACGGGGTATGGTAGTAGGTGGGGTATGGTAGTAGGTGTCTTTGAACGGGGTATGGTAGTAGGTGTCTTTGAACGGGGTATGGTAGTAGGTGTCTTTGAACGGGGTATGGTAGTAGGTGTCTTTGAACGGGGTATGGTAGTAGATGTCTTTGAACGGGGTATGGTAGTAGGTGCCGAACACACCGGTTTGAGTGTGTCAAGAACTGCAACGCTGCTGGGTTTTTCACGCTGAACAGTTTTCATGTGTATCAAGAATGGTCCACCACCCAAAAGACATCTAGCCAACTTGACACAACTGTGGGAAGCATTGTAGTCAGCATAGGCCAGCATTCCTGTGGAACACTTTCGACACCTTGGTAAAGTCCATTCCCTGACGAATTGAGGTTGTTCTAGTGCTCTCCTAATGTTGTATATTCAGTGTATATTTGCCATACATCCACCGTTATTTGATTTCAATAGACTATAGTGATCTAGTACTCACTAGATCTAGTGAGATCTACTCACACATCATTCAATGAAGAGACAAGCTA
Organism: Oncorhynchus keta; assembly: GCF_023373465.1. NCBI lineage: Eukaryota > Metazoa > Chordata > Actinopteri > Salmoniformes > Salmonidae > Oncorhynchus > Oncorhynchus keta. The sequence continues at coordinate 13,603,146 of NC_068443.1, read as the reverse complement.
TGCCACAATGCTGGATAGATTGATGGTATTTAAAATTAAAATAAGTATTTGCATATCATTGCTTATTGAAAAATATATTTTATTTGGGATTTGGGAATGATCTGTAGGGGCCTAGTTTATGTGAATAGGTCCACACCCACATAGGCCTACTTCAAATATAAATTCAGCACCTTGGACAGCACCTAATTAGCTACTCTCATCGGGCGTAGTTGACAGCACGAGACAGACTATATTCCCGAATTAAAAGTATTTTTATATCGGTGTAGAGGTGAGAGATATGTTTCGTCTAAAAGGTAGACGACAGAAATACAGAACCATTAATAATTATTCTGTAAAATAAAAAGTGATGACACTCGTTTGGAGATTGAGGGCGAGCCTGCTCTTTGTGTTTCAAGGTTCTTGGGGATTGTAGTTTAAATACGTTTACAAAGGAAGCTACATATTCATTCTAGTGAACGAGGAACACGTTCGCCTAAAAACTGCACTTCCCGTTTTAAACCATCTGGCGCTGAGTTCACTTGTGCGAAATGGCTCATGGGAATTATATTTCCAATCAGTCGGAAAATGCCGTTTCATCCTTCGTGAAATTATTTCTAAAAGACTACATAAACCAACATGCTCAGCGTAAATTGTAAACATAGATCTGTTAAAGAACACAAACGCCATCTTGACAGCAGCCTTAAAATGGCAGAGAAATGCCAGGGAGAAACCGAGCTACGGACAAGGTTTCTTTTATTGTTTTGAATAGATAGTCCCTTCCCTAATTGTCTACAAACGTAGCTAGGGGGTTGGTGGCCAGTGAGAGAGCCGAAAGACGTTAAAATGGATATCACAACAGCGGTTTTCAACGCGGCCAGAGATGGTAAGCTGAAACTTATCCAGAAGTTGCTGAGTAACAAAAGTCCGGAGGAGTTGGAGGCTCTCGCCGAGGAGAAAACGCAGGGAGGCACCCCTCTCCTCATTGCCTCTCGATACGGACACTTAGAGGTTGCCGACTATTTGCTTGAAAATTGTAAAGCTAACGTGGAACTAGGAGGCTCGGTGAACTTTGACGGCGAGACGATTGAAGGGGCTCCCCCGCTATGGGCGGCTTCAGCGGCTGGTCACCTCCCTGTCGTCCGCACACTCCTTAAACACGGTGCCTCTGTCAACAACACTACGCTGACCAACTCAACGCCCCTCCGCGCTGCCTGCTTCGATGGTCACCTGGAGATTGTCCGCTACCTGGTGGAACACCGAGCCGATATGGAGGTAGCCAATCGCCACGGCCACACCTGCCTGATGATCTCCTGCTACAAGGGCCACAAAGAGATAGCCAAGTTCCTCTTGGATCGGGGGGCCGATGTCAACCGCAAGAGTGTGAAAGGCAACACTGCACTCCACGACTGTGCAGAGTCCGGTAGCCTGGACATCATGAAGATGCTGCTGAAATGCAATGCCCGCATGGAGAGGGATGGATACGGCATGACCCCTCTTCTAGCTGCCAGCGTCACGGGGCACACCAACATCGTGGAGTACCTCGCCCACCAGCCCCACTCCTCGCGAGAAGAACGCGTTGATGCTCTCGAACTCCTGGGGGCCACCTTTGTGGATAAGAAGAGAGACCTCCTGGGGGCCATGAGATACTGGAGGAGAGCCATGGAGCTGAGACAACCAGCTGACAAGCTGGGACTCCTGGCCAAGCCCCCTCCAGGTACCCCTGTCCCTGCCTATGACTGTGCCCGTGAGGTGAGCACGGCAGAGGAGCTGGAGGCTCTGATCATAGACCCTGATGAGATGCGGATGCAGGCCCTGCTGGTACGTGAGAGAATTCTGGGGCCCTCGCACCCCGACACCTCCTACTACATCCGCTACAGAGGGGCCGTCTACGCCGACTCGGGCAACTTTGAGCGCTGCATCAGCCTGTGGAAGTATGCCCTGGACATGCAGCAGAGTAACCTGGACCCTCTCAGCCCCATGACAGCCAGCAGCTTCTTGTCCTTCGCCGAGCTCTTCTCCTTCGTGCTGCAGGACCGGGCCAAGGGCACCCTGGCAACGCGAGTCACCTTCCACGACCTGATGGGGGTGTTGGGGAAGAGTGTGAGGGAGGTGGAGAGGGCTGTGGCCCAGAGGGACAGCCCCCCCGAAGCCCCCCAGTTCACCAAGGCCCTGTCCATCATCCTCCACCTGGTGTTCCTGCTGGAGAAACTAGAGTGCACTGTAGAGCAGGAGCACCTGAAGAAGCAGACAGTGTACCGCCTCCTGAAGCTGAACCCGCGGGCGAGGAGAGGCTTCACCCCCCTGCATATGGCCGTGGACAAGGACACCACGTCGGTGGGCCGCTACCCTGTAGGTCGCTTCCCCTCCCAGACTGTGGCCTCGCTGCTGCTGGAGTGTGGGGCGGACGTGGACTCACGGGACTGTGATAACAACACGCCCCTGCACATCGCCGCCAGCAACGGTTGCTCGGAGATCATGGCGTTGCTGGTGAGGGCGGGGGCACACTTCGACGCCACCAACTCCCAGAGGAAGACCGCATACAACCTGCTGGACGAACAGAGCAACGGGCACCCGGCCCTCTTCCCCCTCAACTACGTCACTCTGCAGTGCCTGGCGGCACGTGCCATTGAGAGGCACAGACTGCCCTACAAGGGCCTCATCTCTGAGGAGATGGAGGTGTTTATTGAGCTGCACTGAAACCCCCCTCTTTGCTAAATATCCCCACCCTATCCCCATCATTGCCCCAGACGCCTTTTAAACCATTCAACAATGACCCCCATCTTCACCCATGTCCCCATGACTCCCCTCACCTTACCCATGTCCCCATGACTCCCCTCACCTTACCCATGTCCCCATGACTCCCTTCACCTTACCCATGTCCCCATGACTCCCCTCACCTTACCCATGTCCCCATGACTCCCCTCACCTTACCCATGTCCCCATGACTCCCCTCACCTTACCCATGTCCCCATGACTCCCTTCACCTTACCCATGTCCCCATGACTCCCTTCACCTTACCCATGTCCCCATGACTCCCCTCACCTTACCCATGTCCCCATGACTCCCTTCACCTTACCCATGTCCCCATGACTCCCCTCACCTTACCCATGTCCCCATGACTCCCCTCACCTTACCCATGTCCCCATGACTCCCTTCACCTTACCCATGTCCCCATGACTCCCCTCACCTTACCCATGTCCCCATGACTCCCTTCACCTTACCCATGTCCCCATGACTCCCTTCACCTTACCCATGTCCCCATGACTCCCTTCACCTTACCCATGTCCCCATGACTCCCTTCACCTTACCCAAGCCCACCTCCCTTCCCTATGGTTATTCTTCTCTGTGCCTCTCCAAACTCCAGACTGTGAGCTGTCTCAGATTCAGACCAAATCACAGCAATAAACCTCCCGGCCACTAAACATTATACTGACAACAGACTGGGAGCATCTTAATTGTGGCTACATGCTCTCTTTAGATGACCTATGATTAACACATGGACACATTCTAAGTGCTAGGTTGCTATTTGTTTGCAGGTGGGGGGGAACCTTGACTTGATTTTATGCTTTTATGCTTTCTGTTTGACATTTTTCTTCTGTTTTTGTCAGTAAGATGGAGGACTGCTCACAGAAAGGACAGTGTGGCGGTGCCTGTATGTATTGGGTGCTGGCTTGTTTTTAGGTGGGAATGGAAGCTGTATTACTTGATAGGACATGATCAAATATTGCATGACATGAGCCTTAAAGAGTGAATAGGATAGCTTGTTTGTTAAATCTGTCTTGTTTTGCAAGTTTATCGAGAAGCATCCTTTGAACAAACAAAGTGCACACGCTTGGCTGCTTGGTATCAATGTATTTTTATCCTCAATTGAGCATTATTTCATCCCCTGCCTTTCACTTTGACATTTTCAGGAGTGTTTGAAAACCATTTTATGCCAAAACTCTAGCCTTATATCGGTTCTAAATGTGTGATCTTACAGGTTAGCCTTATCTTACTGAACTAGCTTACTACGAATGGAGCACCTAACAACTGTGGTGTGCAGACTAGCATGGGAACTCTCATAAGAATACAGTGTTCTAGCCTACATTTCTTTAGCTCTGTCTAGACTGTGCAATGTGTTTTACAGCTTGGTCAATCTCTGGAAGTCTCCCTCTGGACAGCTTGGATACTGTGAGAAAGGAGAGATGGAGATTTCTCTCCATCTCCTCCTGAGTGATTGTTTATGGACTGTTGATCCCAGTATCAGGTCATCTATTCAAGCCTAGCTGTCTACAGTCCCTCGTTGTTGATATCAAAACCCGAGTTGCTACTATGAACCACAGATGCAGGTGAGGAGGATGGGGAATGGATCACACACTGCATCTTTTTTTTTGGACAGTCAGTTTTGCGTTCTTGTTTTTATCATACATGCTTTCATTCGTTTCTGTTTGTCCCCATGTAAAACCCACCTGATTGAATGCACTTTGAAAAAACGAACCCCTACAGGGTAACTTTACAACATCTGGGCTATGGACTCTGAGCCTTTCTCTCTCAACAACTGATTTATTCATTGAGCTGATGGTAACTTCAAAACAAAACTGTGTTGAGATACTTGAATAAAATTCAGTATCCCTGCAGCAGGTGGGTGTTTGTGTCGGCTAGAGGATGCTTTGAATCTCTCCCTTTCATGTAGGTGATAGGCTATTGTTGTAGAGCAGTTGACTCCTGATAGGTGCAAAGTCTGTTTAATGCAATACAGTTCCGTTCTCCAGTCTCAATTCAGTTACATTCATTCCAATCACTTCTGATAACTGCTTGAATCACACTATTACAACAATCCCAAGCCATTGTTTTCATTAGCAGTAGACTGTATCTCCTCTCACCTTAACCTTCTCACTGTGTTCCTTTTCCTATGCCGCATGTACAGGGCAGGCCAGTGCAACCCCACTGGTCAGAGAGGGCTGGTCAGAGGGGTTATGAAGGAGTAACAGACAGCTAGACCGACTAACACTCGTATTACGGAGGACCTTATATTTAGATGGATTGAAATAGGCCTGATGGAAGAACACACTATACCTCCCTGCTCTACGGGTTCCTATGCAGCTTACCTATTAAAGACCGATGACTACACTTAACTGAAAAGGGTTCAAGTTTGAGCCCTAGGCCTTCCCTGCTGGTGTGGTTAATTCTAGGGACATGGAGTTTTTTGTGACCTGCCCCTGAAAAACTCTGGGCCCAATTTGTAGTCTGTCCTTATGGGTCCCAGGCATTTGTTATTGGTCATGTCATATTTTCAGGAAAGCCAACTGGCTCTATTTATTGGTAATGGCTAGAAGGGATACAGCTTTTGTCAAATTGATGACAAAATGTGTCAAAAGATGTATCCCATCTAGTCAAAATCATATTTATTCCCCTCCCTCACTCTTTACATTTGAGTCATTTAGCAGATACTCTTATCCAGAGTGACATACAGGAGCAATTAGGGTTAAGTGCCTTACTCAAGGGCACATCAGCAGATTTTTTTTGCCTAGTCTGCTCAGGGATTTGACCTTTCGGTTACTGGCCCAACCCTCTTAATCGCTAGGATAGCTGCCCCTTTTCCACTGCGTGTCATATTTGGGTTGTACCACAGTCTACCTTCACTATGGGTAGTAACTAATGCCTGTGATTTGTGTTAGATTGCCCTTTTACATTTCTATTATGTGTTTAAATTATATTTTATTCCAGTATCAAAAATGTATTTTATTCCCTTATATTTTGTCCTCAAGTGACAAACAGAACATGTTCTCTGCTCTCCCTCCCTTTCTATGTCTGCAGTTACAGAAGATGTGGTGAGAAAAAGCCGAACAGAAACGTGATCTTTTGCCGCCCGGTGTATAAATAGTGTAATCTATGTCAATGTGGGGCAGAGGGGGAGATGGGACCGTGTCCTTTCGCCTCAGTCTCTGCCCTGCGAACAGGCTTACGGTGAGGTAATACACACAGTCAGTCAGGGCACTGGATGACTAGCAGGGACCGTGTCCCAGAAACCACTCTACAATGAGTCTGGTCCTTGGTTGAATTGATTTTGTCGTATCTATTTGTGACCCTAGACAATATCCTATTGTAAAATTATGATAATTTAAATGATTGATGATCACACTTTGATACAGCCGTATTTTACACTTCCCATAGCCTACAGTTTTATCGTTATGGGGATATCCCTCTTTAAATGGCTGTTCATGTTAACGATTGTTATTCAATGTTAAACAGTTTATGTTAAATTCAGTTGGTCTCAGTTTTCTTTAAAATGTTAGAGGTCATGGGGTGAACTTCAGAGAGGTCACAGGAGTGTCAGTAGACCTCAGCCTAAAAAAACAACCCCCACTCCCTGCTCCCTCTGAAGGAACTGGGATAGACGGACCCCCTTACTGCTCATTGGCCTATCTGGTCGATTCAACACCTGCCCCCCTTTTGAAAGCAGAGGAAACAATATGCTAATAGCTTCTGCAGCTAGCTCTGTGGTATGCAAGGTCTTTCCACCAAATGAAATTCGGTCAAAAAGGACTCTCCAATTATTGAATTGGACCTCATCTAAGAAATCTTAAGTTTAAGCTCATTTACTGAATTTCTATATCCCTTAACTTAACTATTCAGACCACAGCAAAATGACCCCAGTCATTATCATATTGGTTGCTGTAGGTTCTTTCACCTCAGTTGATCTAAAAACACAGCCTGTTAGCTACTGTATACAATTAGCCACTAACACTAACTCAGCAGTGGGACTAAAAAATATCACATGTGTATAATTTGCTTTACAATTTTTGTTGGGGTAGTTTTGCAGCTGAGTTCCTGCAATTCTACACATTTTGGCATCGGAATAACATTTAGCAGATTTAAAGCTAATTTCCTGCAACATTTTGCAATGACTTATGCAATGTTAATATGATATGAGTGACTTGCACATTCTACAAATAAAACACTTAAATATTACATTTACATAAATATCCATACCCTTTACTGTATTGAAGTACCTTTGGCAGCGATTACAGTCTTGAGTCTTCTTGGGTATGATGCTACAAGCTTGGCACACCTGTATTTGGGGACTTTCTCCCATTCTTCTCTGCAGATCCTCTCAAGCTCTGTCGCTGCACAGCTACTTTCAGGTCTCTCCAGAGATGTTTGTTGGCGTCCGAGCTCTGACTGCCTACTGTCGTGGAGAATCGTTTCAAAATATAACACTTACAAGAACTTGTGAATTCAATATAGGCTTTTAATACAAACATATCAGAAGCCTAGATGGTCCGCGGAACACACACTTTCCCAGAGCACTGGCTCTGTATTTATACACACACAGTATATGAGTCCATTCCATATGTTAATGGAGTTACTTCCCTCAGGTCATCGGCCACCATTATCTTTCAGTCCAGGCTTCCAGCTTGTTCATGCCTAATAACGCCTGTATCCGCTCTTGATTAGATTACAATGGTGGCAGGACCCTCTCGTGTCCTAAAATTAATATATGTCTATCTTACCCTAAGCACTTATGGCTTTTAACCTAAGCACTTATGTCCTTTACCCTAAGCACTCATGTTTGTTCATCTCTATTTTCTCTTTATAATGGTGTCCTGCTCTTTCCATAATAGATAATGTATGTAAGGGTCACCTCCTCCTCTTTGCCCTAAGCCCTTATGCACAGTAAAGCACGTATGGCTTCGGCCATTACACTTATGTCTGTTTAATCTTTGGTTTTCTGTCCGCTTTCTGTTTGTGGTCTAATGTAACCTATCTTTGCTCAATAGTGTCATATTGAGCAAATGGACAGACCCATAGCCACTCCTGCGTTGTCTTAGCTGTGTGCTTAGGGTCGTTGTCCTGTTAGAAGGTGAACCTTCACCCCAGTCTGAGGTCCTGAGCATTCTGGAGCAGGTTTTCATCAAGGATCTCTCTGTACTTTAACTTTCCCTTGATCCTGACTAGTCTCCCAGTCCCTGATGCTGAAAAACATCCCCACAGCACAATGCTGCCACCACCATGCCAGGTTTCCTTCAAACGTAATGCTGGGCATTCAGGCCAAAGACTTCACTGGTTTCATCAGACCAGAGCATCTTGTTTCTCATGGTCGAATCCTTTAGGTGCCTTTTGGCAAACTCAAAGCAGGCTGTCTTGTCTGGTCATTCTTTTTGGTACCCTTCCCCAGATCTGTGCCTTGACACAATCCTGTCTCGGACCTCTACGGACAATTCCTTCGACCTCATGGCTAGGAACAGTGGGTTAACTGCCTTGTTCAGGGGCAGAATGACAGATTTTTACATTGTCAGCTCAGGGTTTGATCTTGCAACCTTTCGGTTACTAGTCCAAGGCTCTAACCACTAGGCTACCTGCCACCCCATTCCAAATCATGTCCAACCAATTGAATTTACCACAGGTTGACTCCAATCAAATTGTAGCAACAAGGATGATGAATTGAAATAGGATGCACCTGAGCTCAATTTTGAGTCTCACGGTCTGGATTTTTATCTAAATAAGGTATTTCTGTTTTTATTTTGAATAAATTAGCAAAGAATTCTAAACCTTTTTCGCTTTGTCATTATGGGGTATTGTGTGTAGATTGAGGAAACCTTTTAGAATAATGCTGAAATGTACCAAAATGTGCGTTGTAGTTATGGCCCTAGCTCATACGCCTGTTTAGGGAACTGGCTCTCCCCCGGCTGCTGTGGCAGAAGACTACAACTGTATATAGCGGGTCTTCATATTTAGTCAAATATGCATGATACTGTGTGAGGTGATACATTCCATCATGGCTACCAGTATATGACCTCTGATTAAACCTGTCTGTTTATAGGTAATAGGTATACACTGTGTACATGTATATGTGGAGCGTGTAAGCGTCTCTACATGTTAACCTGCTATGACATGGTTTTGCCCTCAGGCAACAAACTACCTTTTTGGACCTCACACCACCCCTTGAATTTTGGGGATAAAAAATAATATATATAATATCACCTGACATGTCTGTGTCCAATGAATTGAGGGGCTGAAGTGAGTGTGGCCTTTTGTCTGGGGGTGGAGCAGTCCTTTCAAGAAGCAAAGCTGCATGGGACACAGTGCCATCTATTGGTAAGATAACATCGCTTTTTAACATGTTTAAAAGTGAAATAACTTTATATAAACAAATATGTGCATGAGTATGTAAAGAAGTATGTTTGATTTGTTTAAAGACTTATTTTGTTTTTATTAATATACTAAAACTGTGTGTTTTGTTTTTTGCCTCAGGGCAACATTGTGCAGTTAGATCGCTTTTGTTCAGGCAATATCATGCTAAAGTGTGGAGATGTGCTCGGATGCATAATTATGACCAATGATTTTACTTTACTATCTACTGATACTTACAGGAAATGGACACATTTTATGGGCGGAAGGAACATCATAGAGCAGTTAGGGTCATTTCATTTGACAGTGATCTTGAGGAGAGTCAGGAAGAGTGGATCCCCGAATCAGGTTTGAGAGACAATTAGGAGGTCAGGGGTCAGTCAGCAAAGTTGTGTGTGTGTTTGTTTGCGTGTCAGTGGATGAATAAGGGTATATGACACATTCAAATATATGCTTCCTGCTTTCTTTTTTAAAGGAGAATGCCTGTCTGTTGACAATGAGACTGAGTCTGAGGATGAAGATGTAGTAGCAGAGGTTGATGTTCCACGCCTACCGAGGTGGAGAACACCCCACAATGCATACTTCAATGCTTACCCAGAATGGCAGGGCCTGCTTTCAAGATCTAATGATATCATGCCCCCCCCCCTCCAGTACTTCAAGCACTTTTTCTCTGAAGACATTCTGGAAGTTATTGTAGGGCAGTCAAATCTATATGTGATACAATGTAACGCAAACAATCCCCTTAACCTCACAACAACAACAAATGGAGCAGTTCCTGGGTACTGTGGTGTACACGTCGTTGTTTGGTTTACCAGGCACCCGCATGTTTTGGAACAAAGTCTGCTGAGTGTCCCTAGTAGCTGTCACCATGATACTGAATAGATGGGAGGCTATCAACAATCCCTGAGGTTGACAGGTGGGATCGCAAGCCAAAGATCATCAAAGTCCCCTGCCTTGCTGTGGTGAAAGAATACAACAAGAATATGGGTGGGATGAATCTGCTTGACTAACTGATTGCACTGTACCGGAACAAAGTCAAATCAAAGAAGTGGTGCCAGCGGCTGGTGTTCCACTTCCTGGAAATGATCATTGTGACCACCTGGCTGCTCTACAGAAGAGATTGTGAAGACACTGGTATGAGAAAGAAGGAACAAATGAAGCTGTATGCCTTCAAGTCATACATCGCTGAAGGCCTTCAAGTCATACTTCGCTGAAGGCCTTCAAGTCATACTTCGCTGAAGGCCTTCAAGTCATACTTCGCTGAAGGCCTTCAAGTCATACTTCGCTGAAGGCCTTCAAGTCATACTTCGCTGAAGGCCTTCAAGTCATACATCGCTGAAGGCCTTCAAGTCATACATCGCTGAAGGCCTTCAAGTCATACATCGCTGAAGGCCTTCAAGTCATACATCGCTGAAGGCCTTCAAGTCATACATCGCTGAAGGCCTTCAAGTCATACTTCGCTGAAGGCCTTCAAGTCATACTTCGCTGAAGGCCTTCAAGTCATACTTCGCTGAAGGCCTTCAAGTCATACTTCGCTGAAGGCCTTCAAGTCATACTTCGCTGAAGGCCTTCAAGTCATACTTCGCTGAAGGCCTTCAAGTCATACTTCGCTGAAGGCCTTCAAGTCATACTTCGCTGAAGGCCTTCAAGTCATACTTCGCTGAAGGCCTTCAAGTCATACTTCGCTGAAGGCCTTCAAGTCATACTTCGCTGAAGGCCTTCAAGTCATACTTCGCTGAAGGCCTTGCTGAAGGCCTTCAAGTCATACTTCGCTGAAGGCCTTCAGTCACTTTGCTGAAGGCCTTCAAGTCATACTTCGCTGAAGGCCTTCAAGTCATACTTCGCTGAAGGCCTTCAAGTCATACTTTGAAGGCAAGTCATACTTCGCTGAAGGCCTTCAAGTCATACTTTGCTGAAGGCCTTCAAGTCATACTTTGCTGAAGGCCTTCAAGTCATTTGCTGAAGGCCTTCAAGTCATACTTTGCTGAAGGCCTTCAAGTCACTTCGCTGAAGGCCTTCAAGTCATTTGCTGAAGGCCTTCAAGTCACTTCGCTGAAGGCCTTTTGCTGAAGGCCTTCAAGTCATACTTTGCTGAAGGCCTTCAAGTCATACTTTGCTGAAGGCCTTCAAGTCATACTTTGCTGAAGGCCTTCAAGTCATACTTTGCTGAAGGCCTTCAAGTCATACTTTGCTGAAGGCCTTCAAGTCATACTTTGCTGAAGGCCTTCAAGTCATACTTTGCTGAAGGCCTTCAAGTCATACTTTGCTGAAGGCCTTCAAGTCATACTTTGCTGAAGGCCTTCAAGTCATACTTTGCTGAAGGCCTTCAAGTCATACTTTGCTGAAGGCCTTCAACTTTGCTCATACTTTGCTGAAGGCCTTCAAGTCATACTTTGCTGAAGGCCTTCAAGTCATACTTTGCTGAAGGCCTTCAAGTCATACTTTGCTGAAGGCCTTCAAGTCATACTTTGCTGAAGGCCTTCAAGTCATACTTTGCTGAAGGCCTTCAAGTCATACTTTGCTGAAGGCCTTCAAGTCATACTTTGCTGAAGGCCTTCAAGTCATACTTCGCTGAAGGCCTTCAAGTCATACTTCGCTGAAGGCCTTTGCAAAAGTGGAAAGAGTCTGGAGCACAAGAAAGGTCGTCCCAGTTCCACACTTGCTGGTGAATAAGAGGAGAAAAGGAACCGCTCCAACTCCCTGATGTGCACCTGGATGCCACAGCCCACTGGATGATTATGGATGAAAAGAAGGGAGATGCAAAGTACCAGGATACACTGGTACACCAAAAGCCAAGTGCCAGAAATGTGATGTCCATCTCTGTTTCACATTCACCAGAAATTGCTTCCTGAGGTTCCACACAGAATTGGAAATCAGTGTGCTTTGTCAAAAAGAGAAACACTGATTCAAACAATAACCCACGCAAACACGCATTCAGACACACTGCAACACTCACTCTCGCACACACTGAAACACACACACTCGCACATATAGGCCAACCCCTCCACACACAGTCATTTGAATGTTGGTTTATATGTTTATATGAAATGTGAGAAACATTTATACATGAGGTGTTGTCATTTGTTTACTTCATTTTTTTGATGTTTTGACTTAAATGCTTCTAATTGTGATTGGTTGGAACTATTTGTGGTTGGTGTTTGCATATATTGCTTGTTTTCCTTATTCCACGTATCGTACTATAGAAAACCTTGGTGTTTCAGTACCCTCGTAGCACATTGTTGCCCTGAGGCAACAAACCAATATCTGTTTGGGGTGGCGACAAATTGTATGATGGATATTTTATCATTGACACCCAAGCTCCCAAAAAATTGGGTCAAGTATATTTTTTCCCCCCAAAATAAAAAGTAATGCCATAGAGGGTTAAAATGGAGTCTGTTTGATTTCATATATTTATCTGCAAGGCACTACTGAAGGTAATGTAACCTGGACTGCGGAAAGCTGAGGTTAACTCAACGGTACTCATCCTGTCAGCCACTTGGTGTCAGTAGTAACAAAGGAAATACTAGAAAGTGATCTGTCGAGAGGAAGCTGGGCTGCTCAGCATCCTTCTTCCATAGTAGCTCAGATAGTCAAATTCAATCATGACAGAGAGACCTGGTCCAAAAACCCACCCTATACCACCTGCCCCAACCCCTACCACCTGCCCTATCCCCTGCCCCATCCCCTACCACCTGCCCCATCCCCTACCACCTGCCCTATCCCCTGCCCCATCCCCTACCACCTGCCCTATCCCCTACCACCTTCCCTATACCCTACCACCTTCCCTATCCTCTACCACCTGCCTTATCCCCTACCACCTGCCCCATCCCCTACCACCTGCCCCATCCCCTACCACCTGCCCTATCCCCTACCACCTGCCTTATCCCCTCCCACCTGCCCTATCCCCTCCCACCTGCCGTATCCCCTCCCACCTGCCCTATCCCCTACCACCTGCCTTATCCCCTCCCACCTGCCTTAATCCCTACCACCTGCCTTATCCCCTCCCACCTGCCCTATACCCTACCACCTGCCCTATACCCTACCACCTGCCCTATACCCTACCACCTGCCCTATCCCCTACCACCTGCCCTATCCCCTACCACCTGCCCTATACCCTACCACCTGCCCTACCACCTGCCCTACCACCTGCCCTATACCCTACCACCTGCCCTATACCCTACCACCTGCCCTACCACCTGCCCTATGCCCTACCACCTGCCCTATACCCTACCATCTGCCCTACCACCTGCCTTATCCCCTACCACCTGCCTTATCCTCTACCACCTGCCATATCCCCTACCACCTGCCCTATCCCCTACCACCTGCCCTACCACCCGCCTTATCCCCTACCACCCGCCTTATCCCCTACCACCTGCCTTATCCCCTACCACCTTCCCTATCCCCTACCACCTTCCCTATCCCCTACCACCTTCCCTATCCCCTACCACCTGCCTAACCCCTACCACCTGCCTTATCCCCTACCACCTGCCCTATGCCCTACCACCTGCCCTATACCTTACCATCTGCCCTACCACCTGCCTTATCCCCTCCCACCTGCCTTATCCCCTCCCACCTGCCTTATCCCCTACCACCTGCCCTATCCCCTACCACCTGCCCTACCACCCGCCCTACCACCTGCCTTATCCCCTACCACCTGCCAAATCCCCTACCACCTGCCCTATCCCCTACCACCTGCCTTATCCCCTACCACCTGCCCTATCCCCTACCACCTTCCCTATCCCCTACCACCTCCCTAATCCCCTACCACCTGCCTAATCCCTACCACCTGTCATAGCCCCTACCACCTATGCCCTACCACCTGCCCTATGCCCTACCACCTGCCTTATCCCCTACCACCTGCCTTATCCCCTACTACGTGCCCAATTCCCTACCACCTGCCCTAATCCCTACCACCTGCCCTATCCCCTACCACCTGCCTAACCCCTACCACCTGCCTTATCCCCTACCACCTGCCCTATGCCCTACCACCTGCCCTATACCTTACCATCTGCCCTACCACCTGCCTTATCCCCTACCACCTGCCTTATCCCCTACCACCTGCCTTATCCCCTACCACCTGCCCTATCCCCTACCACCTGCCCTACCACCCGCCTTATCCCCTACCACCTGCCTTATCCCCTACCACCTGCCCTATCCCCTACCACCTGCCCTATCCCCTACCACCTGCCTTATCCCCTACCACCTTCCCTATCCCCTACCACCTGCCTAATCCCCTACCACCTGTCGTAGCCCCTACCACCTGTCGTAGCCCCTACCACCTGTCATAGCCCCTCCACCTGCCCTATGCCCTACCACCTGCCTTATCCCCTACCACCTGCCTTATCCCCTACTACATGCCCTATCCCCTACCACCTGCCCTAATCCCTACCACCTGCCCTATCCCCTGCCCTATCCCCTACCACCTGCCCTACCACCTGCCTTATCCCCTACTACCTGCCTTATCGCCTACCCCCTACCATCTACCCTATCCCCAACCACCTGCGCTAACCCCTTTCACCTGCCCTATCCCTGCACTACCACCTGCCCTATCCCTACCACCTGCCCTATTCCCTACCATCTGCCTTACCACCTGCCCTATCCCCTGCCTTATCCCCTACCACCTGCCCTATCCCTGCCCTACCACCTGCCCTATCCCTGCCCTATCCCCTGCCTTATCCCCTACCACCTGCCCTATCCCCTACCATCTTTCCTAACATCTGTCCTAACCCCTACCGCCTGCCTTATCCCCTACCGCCTGCCTTATCCCCTACCGCCTGCCTTATCCCCTACCGCCTGCCCTATCCCCTACCGCCTGCCCTATCCCCTACCGCCTGCCTTATCCCCTACCGCCTGCCCTAACCCCTACCGCCTGCCTTATCCCCTACCGCCTTCCCTATCCCCTACCATCTTTTCTAACATCTGTCCTAACCCCTACCACCTGCCTTATCCCCTACCGCCTGCCTTATCGCCTGCCCTATCCCCTACCATCTTTCCTAACATCTGTCCTAACCCCTACCACCTGCCCTATCCCCTACCGCCTGCCTTATCCCCTACCGCCTGCCCTATCCCCTACCATCTGTCCTATCCCCTACCATCTGTCCTAACCCCTACCGCCTGCCTTATCCCCTACCGCCTTCCCTATCCCCTACCATCTGTCCTAACCCCTACCGCCTGCCTTATCCCCTACCGCCTGCCTTATCGCCTGCCCTATCCCCTACCATCTTTCCTAACATCTGTCCTAACCCCTACCACCTGCCTTATCCCCTACCGCCTGCCCTATCCCCTACCATATTTCCTACCATCTGTCCTGACCCCTACCGCCTGCCTTATCCCCTACCGCCTTCCCTATCCCCTACCGCCTGCCCTATCCCCTACCACCTGTCCTAGCCCCCAACCCTTCTGTGTTATCAGAAACAAACTGGATAGAGAGCAATGTGCGTTGGCAGGGGCTCCCCTAAAACCCTCTACCTAATGTCCTTATTCTGGCTCTAAACTATCAAAATAAAGTGGTGCACTCCATGTAAAAACTCCCATCAATTTAATGGGTATTTACCAACGTTTGGGCATCACTGTGTCTTCCTCAGAGTAATGTCATGAATACTTGAACCAGGTTATGTAGACAAACTGTGCAATTAGTGTAATCAATGACAGTAGTGAGGGGTGTGTCATAATGATTAAGTTAATTAAAATGAATTATTGAAGCGGTTAAAAAATAGTGTATGTTATATGAAATATATTACGCTATTGTTATCATATAGAAACATAATGGACTATTGTACATCATATTCGCATCAACATACAGTATTGTTTCATTCAATTTCACATTTAATTTGTGTAATATTGTTTCAACCTTTTAATATATAATGAACATCATCAACAGAGGGAACATATTAGGTGTACGCTAATAATCTGTAGAAATCATTTATAAGACTTGTTCATAAAGGACAACTGTGTTTATAAGGGCCTGAGATCAAAGTCAATATTCAGACCACTGGGGGTCAATGTTTTTAGATAGGATATCCAGTAATCTTCTCTTTGTAGTCGTAGGATCTCTCGATGTTACCTCCTCTCTTTAGTAAAGCAACATGCTCAGGGCCTGTGTATTTGAGGGAGGAGATGGGATGGTTAGCTTCAACAAAGTGAGCTGCTACTGGATAGTCAATGTTCTTATATCTGATTGAGCTGCGGTGTTCAGCTCTGCGTTGTTTTAGTTGTCTTTTCGTTTGTCCGACATAGGCTTTTCCACATGAACAGTTGATGAGGTCGATGACTCCCTTGGTCTTGCATGAGATGACCCCCTAACAGGGATCTTTGGACCTGTATGTGGGTGTCTGAAGAAAGACGTTTTTATAGTGCTATTACACTGTGCGCATGAGACACATCTGAGTGGGCTCAGGGGGCAGGTCAGATCTCACCAAACTATCTCCAATATTGCGACCAGGCTTATAGACCACCAGCGGGGGTTCCTTGAAGAGGTATGCACATTTCTTTGTCTGATTGCAGAATACGCCAGTGCTTTTTCTGGATTGCTTTCATTTTCTCCAAAACCTTGAGAACGTTGCGTTGTTTTTCTTTTCTGGTTGAGGTTTTAGTAATTCCTCTATTTGGTTTTTGCTATATTTTCATCATTGCAGCATCAAGAGTTTTGTCCTTGTAGCCTCTTATTTTGAATTTATCTGTCTTTTTTTTAGCATTGCTGTCAAAATCTAAGTTGAAGACATTTATCTCCTGTTGGACTGGGCGCTCGTCCTGGGTCTCAATTGATAGGTGTCGCGGGGTGGTAGTGGGTTTCTTCTTCCCCTGACGTAAGCGTCGACGTTGTCCCCGGCGTCGACGTTGTCCCCAGTGTCCTCGGCGTCGACGTTGTCCCCAGTGTCCCCGGCGTCGACGTTGTCCCCAGTGTCCCCGGCGTCGACGTTGTCCCCAGTGTCCCCGGCGTCGACGTTGTCCCCAGTGTCCCCGGCGTCGACGTTGTCCCCAGTGTCCCCGGCGTCGACGTTGTCCCCAGTGTCCCCGGCGTCGGCGTTGTCCCCAGTGTCCCCGGCGTCGGCGTTGTCCCCAGTGTCCCCGGCGTCGGCGTTGTCCCCAGTGTCCCCGGCGTCGGCGTTGTCCCCAGTGTCCCCGGCGTCGACGTTGTCCCCAGTGTCCCCGGCGTCGACGTTGTCCCCAGTGTCCCCGCCCTCTGTTGTAGATAAAACACTCACCGTTGGTAGAGGAGCCAGAGTTAGCGCTTAGAAACTTGCCTGGATAAATAAAGATGAATAAGTACATACACATAAAGAACTGGACTGGTGAACGCACATTAGGCCGAGACGAAGGAGATGGAGAGGAGACAAGGGGTGTGTGTGTGTGTGTGTGAGAGAGAGTGTGTGTGTGTGTGAGAGGGAGAGTACATTTCCAGCACGCCATCAAGGTTGATTCTGTGTCAGGGCAGGTTTGAATATGTACATGTGCACCGCATCTCACATCGTGAACTGAAATCTTAGGAGTCAGTTCTGCTGATATGGCAGTTTGTGTGCATGTGAACAGTAAACGCTTGCCTCCGTCAAGTGAGCTTCATATCAACGTCCACCTGGTTCTCTGCATCTCCTCTGGCACAGTATCAGGAGCAGTACACTATATATACAAAAGTATCTGGACACCCCTTCAAATTAGTGGAATTAGCTATTTCAGCCACACCTGTTGCTGACAGGTATATAAAATCAAGCACACATCCATGCCATCTTCATAGACAAAAACTGGCAGGGAGAATGACCTTACTGAAGAGCTCAGTGACATTCAACGTGGCACCGTCATAGGATGCCACCTTTCCAACAAGTCAGCTTGTAAAATGTCTGCCCTGGTCAATTGTAAGTGCTGTTATTATGAAGTGGAAACATCTAGGAGCAACAACGGCTCAGCCGCGAAGCGGTAGGCCACACAAGCTCACAGAATGGGACCGAAGAATGTTGAAGCGTGTAGAGCATAAAAATCGCCAGTCCTCGGTTACAACACTCTCTTCCAAGTTCCAAACTGCCTCTGGACGCAACACAACTGTTACTCCGGAGCTTCATGAAATGGGTTTCCATTGCCGAGCAGCCACACACAAGCCTTAGATCACCGTGCGCAATGCCAAGAGTCGGCTGGAGTGGTGTAAAGCTCAAACGCCTTTGGACTCTGGAACGGTGAAAATGCGTTCTTTGGAGTAATGAATCACACTTCACCATCTAGCAGTCTGACGGACTAATCTGGGTTTGGCGCCTGCCAGCAATCTCTGCCTGTCCCAATGCATTGTGCCAACTGTAACGTTTGGTGGAGGAGGAATAATGGTCTGGGGCTGTTTTTCATGGTTCGGCTAGGCCTCTTAGTTCCAGTGAAGGGAAATCTTAATGCGAGAGCATACAATGACATTATAGATTAATCTATGCTTCCAACTTTGTAGCAACAGTTTGGGGAAGGCCCTTTCCCACTTAGCATGACAATGCCCCCGTGCACAAAGCAAGGTCCATACAGAAATGGTTTGCCGAGATCAGTTGACTGCCCTGCACAAAGCCCTGACCTCAACCCCATCGAACACCTTTGAGATGAATTGGAACACCGACTGCAAGCCAGACCTAATCGCCCAACATCATTGCCCGATCTCACTAATGCTCTTGTGGCTGAATGGAAGCAAGTCCCCGCAGCAATGTTCCAACATCTAGTGGAAAGCCTTCCCAGAAGAGTGGAGACTGTTATAGCAGCAAACAGGGGACCAACTCCATATTAATGCCCATGATTTTGGAATGAGATGTTCGATGAACAAGGTCAAGTAGTGTAACTCTTCTCTGTATTCCAGGTTGGGGGAAGGTCCTTGACATTTGAAATGTGTATTTTGATGTGATGAGTGTGATAGCCTGTGTTCATAGGTTTGAGTGTGATATGTTTGATTCTGGAAATCCAATTCCATCAAAACAATTGTTCTCTGCATCTTTCATAGTTCAACAGGATCTACTTTAGCAAACAACGAACCTGGGGATGATGTGCAGTGGGGAGGCAATGTAAATGTACGCTACTCATATGTCACCCTAATGATTTTGATAAGTTGTGAATAAGGAGGCTGATAATACGTTCTGAATATCTCCCTTGTTCTTATCCATATCTAGTCCATGACATGTAGAGCCCATTTTGACATAAGTGCTACAGTAGACATGATACCCCAGTAACAGCAGCCGTCTCTTTAGTACCAGATAGTACTGAGATGACAGAAAAGGTTCGGAAGACTGGGGAGAGGGATGCGGTTGCTATTGGAGATCTTGACCGCATGACGTCATGGGAAGGCGTCATGGGAGGGACCTAATCGTGTGTGAGACAGCGAGAGAGAGGGGGAAGAGGGAAAGGATAGATATACAGAGGGAGGGATACAATGTATTGAGGAGTAAGACGGGGAGTATCGTTGACATCAACCAGCAGTGTTTAAAGCTACCCGACCGGAGATGGTCCCCCGACACACGAGCGCAGAGTAGCGGTCCTGTAGGGCTTCTGAGGAGGCGAGAGGAAAGCTTGCGTTCCCTGACGAAAAGTAAAACCTTTCTGATGAGCTCAGCTGTCAAATGGGATTATTATTTCTGTCCGGGGTTCAAGGGAAACTGCCAGCTGAAAGTCCATCCACATGAATTTATCAGACCAAAAAGAAGACGGAACACTCACTTTCCCTATTAAGGTAAATATAAATATATTTTTTTCAATTAGGTTGTTTTGCAATATGCACGAGTAATTAATACATTTTATTTATTTATTATTGAGCACCGCGCCCTAATCGTTAATTCACACCTCGACCGGTGTGGCTCGGTAGGCTGTTTGGCTGTGCCTTATGTGCTCGGCTGCTGTTCTATATTAGACATAAGTTATGGGTACATTTTGATATCTCTTTCGAACACCCTTGTTTGGTGGTATTTTTGGCTACTTGTGACTTTGAATGCAACTGGGTGAGCTTGGGTTTTCTGATTGAGAATAATATAATATGCCGGTTATCTTCTGCGGTACCCAGCCTTCTTGCCACCCAGCTTCTCGCCTCATCACAGAGTCTTCATGAGCGACCCCTCTCTAGTTGACAAGTAGCGACATGTCGCCCCTTTGTTCCTCTTTAGTTTGTTGCGTCGGTCATCATGGAAGAGTGACCAATTTGATGTATTCTTTATTTTATTGTTATTAACACATTTGAGCCTATATTATAGGTACGGGGTTTTCTCCACTGTGGGCTATAGGCCTTTATCGAGCGTTGACCATCCAATTGCCATAAATCGGGCGATGTCATGACACCAGGTGGCGAGGCGGATGGACGGTTTAGAGATTACTCTACAGACCATTGAGTCGCTTCGTCTATTAGGAACCTGCTTCTCCATTTGGAATTGTTGCAAAAAACATTAAATATTCATTATGTTTGACCCATTTGTTAATATTATGTGTTGACGCATTTAAAACCATATAAAACCAAATTAAATGCGAGCACACTTTCAGGAACCATCTAGGCTACATAAATGTTTTGCTGGTTTCGATTTACCTTGACACATTTTCTCAGGGTTTGTTTGCTTAGACAAAACCAAGCACACGTTTAATACATTCATCAACCACAATGCTTTTCTTGTTGTTTTAAGTCATTATTTCACCATACAGACAGGCCTTTTGGCAGCAGTTTGAATAGATCAGATCCGAGCTGAGGCCTAATAGTTTTGTTTGTGTATTTCTCTCAACACAGATGCTCTCTCCATCCCCTGGGAGGCATCATGTGTAGGCTGGTGTTCATTCCAAACAATTGCCACATCCCTAATTGCTTCAAATCACACCCATGCACCCATTCATATTTAATGAGTTTATCAGTTCCTTTAAAACAGATAGATATTTACTAAACATGTATACCTGGCTAATGAGACCATTATGACCAGCTAGAGTAGGGCCTTCTTTGCAATCCATTCTCTCTTCCCCCAAAGATAGATTAAGACCATTCTCAGCCACATGAAGGTAACCCACTGGGCACAGACGTCAATTCACAACATTTATTCCACGTGGTTCAACATAATTTCATTGAAATGATTTGGAAACAACCATGATTCAACCAACGCGTATCCTGTGGGAAACTACTCAGACAGATACAGGGTCGACTGCTACACACAGCTGGTGAAACCAGTGTTTCTGTGTAGGCCTGGGTCTTGGACTGGGTCTGAACAACTTGGGTCTGGTTCACGGTAGACCTCAGACAGTATAACATATTCACCAATCTTGTGCAAGAAACCTGAGAAGCAACACACTATACCAAGCAGGCAGAATCGGATTTGAATCAAAAGAAAAAATCTATTTCCAATTTTAGTTTTCTCTCAATCAGTTGTCTTCACAACAGGCTTCAATCTTTTGTTCATTTCTACATCAGCTGCTCCTTCAGATTAGCATCAAAAGCATGCCAACGTTGACGTGACGAGTGAGCCCTGTGGGAAAGATTTGATTTCAGACCTTGCTGCTGTGTTTTGCCAGATGCTGGCAGGCAGTATTGATTCAAACACAACAGAACAAACGGTTCTATTTATGTTCTTCCTGTCCATGTTCTCTTTCAGTCCCGTGGGCTGTTGCTGGTCAGTAAGAGTCCTTTTAGCCAATGCCCTGGTTATCTGCAACCCTGGGGCTTGAGCATCTCAGCGGCACCAATGTGAGGGGACGTGAGTCAAGAGACTATAATAGAAGGATACTTGTCTGTTGTGCAGTTTATCTAGAGAATCATCCAGAGGACTCTCCTTGCAGCTTTCAAGATTGAGCGATCCTGCCCCTGGTAAGCGTACCACATTGACCACTGCCATGTAAGTTTGTAGATTTGTTTCCAGGTGAAACCAACGACCGTCTGATATCCCTAGAGTAAAGAGCGGAAGAGCTAGTCATTTGCATACTCAGAACATCTGTACCAGTGGAGGCTGCTGAGAGGAGGACGGCTCATAGTAATGTCTGGAACAGAGTAAATGGAATGGCATCAAACGCATAGAAACCCATACCACGAGCCTGTCCTCCCCAATTAAAGTACCAACAACCTCCTGTGATCTGTACTTCCATCCCAAACGTGGATGTAGCATTTACTGGCATATCTTTTTCCACATCTCCACAGGACCGGCCTGGTAGATGAGAGGAGAATCACAGTACCAGTCAAAAGTTTGGACACACCTACTGATTTAAAGGTTTTTCTTTATTTTTTACTATTTTCTACATTGTAGATTAATAGTGAATACATCACAACTGTGAAATAACACATGGAATCATGTAGTAACCCAAAAAGTGTTAAACAAATCAAAATATATTTTATGTTCTTCAAAGTATGGAAATTCATTCCAGTTGACTACCTCATGAAGCTGATTTGGAGAATGGCAACAGTGTGCAAAGCTGTCATCAAGGCAAAGGGTGGCTACTTTGAAGAGTCTCAAATGTAAAATATATTTTGATTTGTTTAACACTTTTTGGGTTACTACATGATTCCATGTGTTATTTCATAGTGTTGATGTCTTCACTATTATTCTACAATGTAGAAAATAGTAAAAATAAAGACAAACATTTACATTACATTTAAGTCATTTAGCAGACGCTCTTATCCAGAGCGACTTACAAACTTTGGTCTGGTACTATATATATATATATATATATATATATACTTGTCCAAACTTTGGTCTGGTACTATATATATATATATATATATATATAAAATAATAATAATATAGAGTTAAAGCTGTGATATGGGTTGTGGTTTGACTGATGCCTTTCTCTAGATGAATCAGAGAGAGATTGTGATGTGTCAGCACGAATGAAAAATTCACACTTCTTCGCTCTACTTCCCCTCTACCTCTCTCTTATTTATTTCTCTCCTGTCTACCTTTCTGTCTGCTTTCTACCTCTTTTTCTCCTATTTCTTTCACTCCTCTACCTCTCTCCTATTTCTCTCTCTCCTGTCTACCTTTCTGTCTGCTTTCTACCTCTTTCCCCTGTCTCATCTCCTTTCTGTGCTCTCCTGTTCTTTTCCTCTCTCCCTCTCCTCTTCCTCTGTCCCATCTCTCCCTCTCCTCTTCCTCTGTCCCATCTCTCCCTCTCCTCTTCCTCTGTCCCATCTCTCCCTCTCCTCTTCCTCTGTCCCATCTCTCCCTCTCCTCTTCCTCTGTCCCATCTCTCCCTCTCCATTCTACTGTCTCTCCATCTCTCCCTCTCCTCTTCCTCTGTCCCATCTCTCCCTCTCCTCTTCCTCTGTCCCATCTCTCCCTCTCCTCTTCCTCTGTCCCATCTCTCCCTCTCCTCTTCCTCTGTCCCATCTCTCCCTCTCCTCTTCCTCTGTCCCATCTCTCCCTCTCCTCTTCCTCTGTCCCATCTCTCCCTCTCCTCTTCCTCTGTCCCATCTCTCCCTCTCCTCTTCCTCTGTCCCATCTCTCCCTCTCCTCTTCCTCTGTCCCATCTCTCCCTCTCCTCTTCCTCTGTCCCATCTCTCCCTCTCCATTCTACTGTCTCTCCATCTCTCCCTCTCCTCTTCCTCTGTCCCATCTCTCCCTCTCCTCTTCCTCTGTCCCATCTCTCCCTCTCCTCTTCCTCTGTCCCATCTCTCCCTCTCCTCTTCCTCTGTCCCATCTCTCCCTCTCCTCTTCCTCTGTCCCATCTCTCCCTCTCCTCTTCCTCTGTCCCATCTCTCCCTCTCCTCTTCCTCTGTCCCATCTCTCCCTCTCCTCTTCCTCTGTCCCATCTCTCCCTCTCCTCTTCCTCTGTCCCATCTCTCCCTCTCCTCTTCCTCTGTCCCATCTTCTCCCTCTCCTCTTCCTCTGTCCCATCTCTCCCTCTCCTCTTCCTCTGTCCCATCTCTCCCTCTCCTCTTCCTCTGTCCCATCTCTCCCTCTCCTCTTCCTCTGTCCCATCTCTCCCTCTCCTCTTCCTCTGTCCCATCTCTCCCTCTCCTCTTCCTCTGTCCCATCTCTCCCTCTCCTCTTCCTCTGTCCCATCTCTCCCTCTCCTCTTCCTCTGTCCCATCTCTCCCTCTCCTCTTCCTCTGTCCCATCTCTCCCTCTCCTCTTCCTCTGTCCCATCTCTCCCTCTCCTCTTCCTCTGTCCCATCTCTCCCTCTCCTCTTCCTCTGTCCCATCTCTCCCTCTCCTCTTCCTCTGTCCCATCTCTCCCTCTCCTCTTCCTCTGTCCCATCTCTCCCTCTCCTCTTCCTCTGTCCCATCTCTCCCTCTCCTCTTCCTCTGTCCCATCTCTCCCTCTCCTCTTCCTCTGTCCCATCTCTCCCTCTCCTCTTCCTCTGTCCCATCTCTCCCTCTCCTCTTCCTCTGTCCCATCTCTCCCTCTCCTCTTCCTCTGTCCCATCTCTCCCTCTCCTCTTCCTCTGTCCCATCTCTCCCTCTCCTCTTCCTCTGTCCCATCTCTCCCTCTCCTCTTCCTCTGTCCCATCTCTCCCTCTCCTCTTCCTCTGTCCCATCTCTCCCTCTCCTCTTCCTCTGTCCCATCTCTCCCTCTCCTCTTCCTCTGTCCCATCTCTCCCTCTCCTCTTCCTCTGTCCCATCTCTCCCTCTCCTCTTCCTCTGTCCCATCTCTCCCTCTCCTCTTCCTCTGTCCCATCTCTCCCTCTCCTCTTCCTCTGTCCCATCTCTCCCTCTCCTCTTCCTCTGTCCCATCTCTCCCTCTCCTCTTCCTCTGTCCCATCTCCCTCTCCTCTTCCTCTGTCCCATCTCTCCCTCTCCTCTTCCTCTGTCCCATCTCTCCCTCTCCTCTTCCTCTGTCCCATCTCTCCCTCTCCTCTTCCTCTGTCCCATCTCTCCCTCTCCTCTTCCTCTGTCCCATCTCTCCCTCTCCTCTTCCTCTGTCCCATCTCTCCTCTCCTCTTCCTCTGTCCCATCTCTCCCTCTCCTCTTCCTCTGTCCCATCTCTCCCTCTCCTCTTCCTCTGTCCCATCTCTCCCTCTCCTCTTCCTCTGTCCCATCTCTCCCTCTCCTCTTCCTCTGTCCCATCTCTCCCTCTCCTCTTCTCTCCCATCCTCCCTCCTCTTCCTCTGTCCCATCTCTCCCTCTCCTCTTCCTCTGTCCATCTCTCCTCTTCCTCTGTCCCATCCCTCTCTCCCTCTCCTCTTCCTCTGTCCCATCTCTCCCTCTCCTCTTCCTCTGTCCCATCTCTCTTCCTCTGTCCCATCCTCTTCCTCTGTCCCATCTCTCCCTCTCCTCTTCCTCTGTCCCATCTCTCCCTCTCCTCTTCCTCTGTCCCATCTCTCCCTCTCCTCTTCCTCTGTCCCATCTCTCCCTCTCCTCTTCCTCTGTCCCATCTCTCCCTCTCCTCTTCCTCTGTCCCATCTCCCTCTCCTCTTCCTCTGTCCCATCTCTCCCTCTCCTCTTCCTCTGTCCCATCTCTCCCTCTCCTCTTCCTCTGTCCCATCTCTCCCTCTCCTCTTCCTCTGTCCCATCTCTCCCTCTCCTCTTCCTCTGTCCCATCTCTGTCCCCCTCTCCTCTTCCTCTGTCCCATCTCTCCCTCTCCTCTTCCTCTGTCCCATCTCTCCCTCTCCTCTTCCTCTGTCCCATCTCTCCTCTTCTCTCCCATCTCTCCTCTTCCTCTGTCCCATCTCTCCTCTTCTCTCCCCTCTCCTCTTCCTCTGTCCCATCTCTCCTCTTCCTCTGTCCCATCTCTCCTCTTCCTCTGTCCCATCTCTCTCTCTTCCTCTGTCCCATCTCTCCTCTTCCTCTGTCCCATCTCTCCTCTTCTCTGTCCCTCTCCTCTTCCTCTGTCCCATCTCTCCATCTCTCCTCTTCCTCTGTCCCATCTCTCCTCTTCTCTGTCCCCTCTCCTCTTCCTCTGTCCCATCTCTCCTCTTCTCTGTCCCATCTCTCCTCTTCCTCTGTCCCATCTCTCCTCTTCTCTCCATCTCTCCTCTTCCTCTGTCCCATCTCTCCTCTTCTCTGTCCCATCTCTCCTCTTCCTCTGTCCCATCTCTCCCATCTCTCCTCTTCCTCTGTCCCATCTCTCCTCTTCCTCTGTCCCATCTCTCCTCTGTCCTCTTCCTCTGTCCCATCTCTCCCTCTCTTCCTCTTCCCATCTCTCCTCTTCCTCTGTCCCATCTCTCCTCTTCCTCTCTCCCATCTCTCCCTCTCCTCTTCCTCTGTCCCATCTCTCCCTCTCCATCTCTCTTCTTCCTCTGTCCCATCTCTCCTCTTCCTCTGTCCCATCTCCTCTTCCTCTGTCCCATCTCTCCCTCTCCTCTTCCTCTGTCCCATCTCTCCCTCTTCTTCCTCTGTCCCATCTCTCCCTCTCCTCTTCCTCTGTCCCATCTCTCCCTCTCCTCTTCCTTCCTCTGTCCCATCTCTCATCTCTCCTCTTCCTCTGTCCCATCTCCCATCTCTCCTCTTCCTCTGTCCCATCTCTCCCTCTCCTCTTCCTCTGTCCCATCTCTCCCTCTCCTCTTCCTCTGTCCATCTCTCCTCCTCTTCCTCTGTCCCATCTCTATCTCTCCTCTTCCTCTGTCCCATCTCTCCCTCTCCTCTTCCTCTGTCTCTATCTCTCCTCTTCCTCTGTCCCATCTCTCCTCTTCCTCTCCCATCTCTCCTCTTCCTCTGTCCCATCTCTCTTCCTCTGTCCCATCTCTCCTCTCTCTTCCTCTCCATCTCTCCTCTCCTCTTCCTCTGTCCCATCTCTCCCTCTCCTCTTCCTCTGTCCCATCTCTCCCTCTCCTCTTCCTCTGTCCCATCTCTCCCTCTCCATTCTACTGTCTCTCCATCTCCCCCGTCTCCCCATCTCCTCTCCAATACATTTAGTCCATTAGGCTGCATTATGTCTTTTTTTGTGCATTATTCTCTTCCTGTTCTCAGATCTTCATTCTAGCTCTGTAGATGACAAGGCAAAGTAGATGTTAATGTGTTGATTTGCAGCCCAATAGGAAACCCTCTGATGTTGAAGTAGGAAAGAGTCTGGCTGAGCTGCTGTTGCTGTTATGTCCCCGAGTGACAGCAGCTATAAACGATGGGGGAGATTGAGTGACAAGATGGCTGACTTGATAGAAACTGGCAAACTGGCTCATCAGACCTGGAATGAAGGCTGAGGTAGGCAAGTTGTGGAATGGTCTGGAATGTTTAGTTGTAGAATGTGTGTTTAGTTTTGGGCAAAGAAGGTGTTGGACAAGAGCATAATCTTCCTTGGGTTTGGGCTATAGAACAAGGTTATTTTTGTTGTACAAAGAAAATAAAATTGTCTTTGTGATTGAGAATCCCTTTTTGGCTCGGGTAAGGCTAGTAAGTCATTCATGTCTCCTGGATGGCTGGCGAGAAAGGGAAAATGAATCAGTGTATCCAGACATTAATGACTTTTGTTGAAATCTGTCCGTGTTAATGCTTTGACCTCAACTGTATCACTATCAGCTATGGGCTATGGCTAGTGCTGTCTGCCTGTATGTTATTATTTCATATCCCTGTTGGGCTGGGCAGTGAACCGTACACAGACCTTTCAGGGAGCAGGTGCTCAAAATGTAAACTTGACGTCATCACGATGACTTGGGTGTAGTGGGTTCAGAACAACAACAAAAACACTTAAACCACGAGTCAAAGGGCACTTGGCGAGTGGGGGGGGCTCGGCACAGGTACACCCTATCTGTACACTTGCCTGCTGGGCAGATTTCAATTATGACTCTATTTGCATAGCATCACCTCTCACGACTCCAGAAGGTCAGAGGGATAGAGACCATTTGGGGACTGCAGGAGTGGCGGGGGAGTGTGATGTGTGTCTGAGAGACCAAGTGTATGTAGCTTTCTCACTCATCAAGACACTGTGTTCAAATCTAGGCCTCAAAGGGATGAAATTAGCTGTAAAAAAAAAAGGTGATGGATGGTTGGCTGTGTCTCTGACATGTTGTATCATAACAGTGTGATAACATCCCATTATTCAGTCTGGTGGTAGATTAGTTGGTACGCACCCGGCTGGATGAGACGCCTGGCTATTGTGAAGATGGGGGGGCAATTTGTCAGTCTGTTATCTTTGGCAACTCTTTAACTTGACACAGACACACACTTGCCCACAAGCCCGCATGGACACGAACACACGCACGCGCAAATGGCCGCCAGGACAAACACATACCAACTCACACACAGCACAGACGCGCACAAACACAAACTTGCACAGCCACAAGGGCACACACAAACACTTTCTCCATATCCTTCTTAGTGACAGGCATGACAGCACCATGGAGGACAATCTCTGTTTTTCTACTCCATTACTTTGGCTTTCAATTCCATTCACATCTTTGTCCCTCAAGGCGAAACTCATTTGGCGTCACAAATCTCATCTCCATCAGGAGCCAATGCAATGAATGGCTTGTTACCAGTAGAATTGTTCAAGATGGCTACACTGGAAGACAGTCCCATGCATTTATTCTCTGTGTGGAGTTGGAATTAGAATGAATCTTGATAATGTTAGAATATTAGATTATCCGTAGAATATTCGTCATTGTATTATTGTAATAGGTTTGTCATATCTGTTGGCAGACATGAAAAAGGTTTAGCAGCACATACATTTCTTGCCCTCCTCTACTGAGGATTAAAGGGTGCTGGGTTTTTTTTTTGGGGGGGGGGGGGTTCTCCAGAGAGAAAAACAATGTTAGCCTGGGTGCCAGTCTGTTTCTGCTTTAGCAATGATAGCAACATCATTTGCAAAAGCACTAACAGGTCTGGGACCAGGCTACATTGGCATCAGTGTGGTTCTTTATTTTTGCGAGGCCATGTAGCCAGCCAGAGGTAATTACGTCACAGAGGAGAGGACAGGGGTCATGTGACCAGGCCGAGCCTAGTGTCACCATGCCAGTGTTTGTACTCAGGAGGGAGAGAACTGGATACAAATACAAATGTTATCCCAAGGAATGATTACACAGAAAGGCGATGACTAAGGTTTTACAATTAGAAGAATCTAAATTTAGCCTGCAGGATCCCAACAGCAGAGGCCAAAAAAACAAATGAATGAATTAGGCTGCTGCCAACACATTGCATATAAAATATGTATTGACGATATGCTTACTGACAGCTTACATACAGTACATTGAGAATACGTATTCCAGGCGTCACTTCATCAATAGATAGATGGATTATTATTATTGTTTCAAGCACATCACAGGACATACCGTCAGCTGAACGGTATGGCAGTTCCTGTCTGATGAATGAGTTTTCCTCTTCCTGAAGAGCTAGAGATGTCTTACTAATGACATGAAAGTAAATGATGATGACGACGACGAAGGTTGTCTCTGTTGTCAGGGAACTTCTATCTCTCGTTCTTCTCCTCCTCCAGAAGCTGCTTCACTAATTGGCTGCTGTTGCTCCCGTCAGGCAGCAGCGTCTCAGGTTTCACTATGAGGCTCGCTTGATTGGCTTTTAATCGTTCATTTGCTCAGGGAGGAGAGGAGGGCTGAGAGAGAGGAGAGGAGGGCTGAGAGAGAGGAGAGGAGGGCTGAGAGAGAGGAGAGGAGGGCTGAGAGAGAGGAGAGGGCTGAGAGAGAGGAGAGGAGGGCTGAGAGAGAGGAGAGGAGGGCTGAGAGAGAGGAGAGGAGGGCTGAGAGAGAGGAGAGGAGGGCTGAGAGAGAGGAGAGGAGGGCTGAGAGAGAGGAGAATGTATGACCATATTAGGGACACATATTTCCCTTAGATTACAGACCCACAAAGAATTTAAAAAACAACCCAGTTTTGATAAACTTCCATATCTACCGGTTGAAATACCACATTGTGCCAGCACAGCAGCAAGATTTGTGACCACAAGAAAAGGGCAACCAGTGAGGAACAAACAGCATTGTAAATACGGCCCATGTTTATTTATTTTCCCTTTTGTACTTTAACTATTTGCACATCATTACAACACTGTATATAGCCATAATATTGATTTATGTACATTGATGTAGATAGAACATACAGGTTGTACTGTAGCTACTGCATCCAGTTTGGATGGAGGTTTCTGGCAGTAGGTTTTATTGTCACATAAACCAGATAAGTGCAGTTAAATGTGTTATTTTACAAGGTGAGCCATAGTATTACAGCCCCCCTGGAGCAACTTAGGGTTAAGTGCCTTGCTCAAGGTCACATCAACACATTTCCCCCCTTGTCGGCTAGGGTGTTCAAACCAGCAGCCTTTCAGCTACTGGTCCAACGCTCTAACCGTTGGGTTATCTGCCGCCCATACAGGTGTACATGTACCTGCCTCCCTCACAGGTGTACATGTACCTGCCACCCTCACAGGTGTACATGTACCTGCCACCCTCACAGGTGTACATGTACCTGCCGCCCGTACAGGTGTACATGTACCTGCCACCCTCACAGGTGTACATGTACCTGCCGCCCGTACAGGTGTACATGTACCTGCCTCCCGTACAGGTGTACATGTACCTGCCGCCCGTACAGGTGTACATGTACCTGCCGCCTGTACAGGTGTACATGTACCTGGCGCCCGTACAGGTGTACATGTACCTGCCTCCCGTACAGGTGTACATGTACCTGCCTCCCGTACAGGTGTACATGTACCTGCCTCCCGTACAGGTGTACATGTACCTGCCTCCCGTACAGGTGTACATGTACCTGCCGCCCGTACAGGTGTACATGTACCTGCCTCCCGTACAGGTGTACATGAACCTGCCTCCCGTACAGGTGTACATGTACCTGCCTCCCGTACAGGTGTACATGTACCTGCCTCCCGTACAGGTGTACATGTACCTGCCTCCCGTACAGGTGTACATGTACCTGCCTCCCGTACAGGTGTACATGTACCTGCCGCCCGTACAGGTGTACATGTACCTGCCTCCCGTACAGGTGTACTTGCCGCCCGTACAGGTGTACATGTACCTGCCTCCCGTACAGGTGTACATGTACCTGCCGCCCGTACAGGTGTACATGTACCTGCCTCCCGTACAGGTGTACATGTTCCTGCCTCCCGTACAGGTGTACATGTACCTGCCTCCCGTACAGGTGTACCTGCCTCCCGTACAGGTGTACATGTACCTGCCTCCCGTACAGGTGTACATGTACCTGCCGCCCACACAGGTGTACATGTTCCTGCCTCCCGTACAGGTGTACATGTACCTGCCGCCCACACAGGTGTACATGTACCTGCCTCCCGTACAGGTGTACCTGCCTCCCGTACAGGTGTACCTGCCGCCCGTACAGGTGTACATGTACCTGCCTCCCGTACAGGTGTACCTGCCGCCCGTACAGGTGTACATGTACCTGCCGCCCTCACAGGTGTACATGTACCTGCCTCCCGTACATGTGTACCTGCCGCCCGTACAGGTGTACATGTACCTGCCTCCTGTACAGGTGTACCTGCCGCCCGTACAGGTGTACATGTACCTGCCGCCCGTACAGGTGTACATGTACCTGCCGCCCTCACAGGTGTACATGTACCTGCCTCCCGTACAGGTGTACCTGCCGCCCGTACAGGTGTACATGTACCTGCCGCCCACACAGGTGTACATGTACCTGCCTCCCGTACAGGTGTACATGTACCTGCCGCCCGTACAGGTGTACATGTACCTGCCGCCCACACAGGTGTACATGTACCTGCCGCCCACACAGGTGTACATGTACCTGCCTCCCGTACAGGTGTACATGTACCTGCCTCCCGTACAGGTGTACATGTACCTGCCGCCCGTACAGGTGTACATGTACCTGCCTCCCGTACAGGTGTACATGTACCTGCCTCCCGTACAGGTGTACATGTACCTGCCTCCCGTACAGGTGTACATGTACCTGCCGCCCGTACAGGTGGACATGTACCTGCCTCCCGTACAGGTGTACATGTACCTGCCTCCCGTACAGGTGTACATGTACCTGCCTCCCATACAGGTGTACATGTACCTGCCGCCCGTACAGGTGTACATGTACCTGCCTCCCGTACAGGTGTACATGTACCTGCCTCCCGTACAGGTGTACATGTACCTGCCGCCCGTACAGGTGTACATGTACCTGCCGCCCGTACAGGTGTACATGTACCTGCCTCCCGTACAGGTGTACATGTACCTGCCGCCCGTACAGGTGTACATGTACCTGCCTCCCGTACAGGTGTACATGTACCTGCCTCCCGTACAGGTGTACATGTACCTGCCGCCCGTTCAGGTGTACATGTACCTGCCTCCCGTACAGGTGTACATGTTCCTGCCTCCCGTACAGGTGTACATGTACCTGCCGCCCACACAGGTGTACATGTATCTGCCTCCCATACAGGTGTACCTGCCGCCCGTACAGGTGTACATGTACCTGCCTCCCGTACAGGTGTACCTGCCGCCCGTACAGGTGTACATGTACCTGCCGCCCTCACAGGTGTACATGTACCTGCCTCCCGTACAGGTGTACCTGCCGCCCGTACAGGTGTACATGTACCTGCCTCCCGTACAGGTGTACCTGCCGCCCGTACAGGTGTACATGTACCTGCCGCCCGTACAGGTGTACATGTACCTGCCGCCCTCACAGGTGTACATGTACCTGCCTCCCGTACAGGTGTACCTGCCGCCCGTACAGGTGTACATGTACCTGCCGCCCACACAGGTGTACATGTACCTGCCTCCCGTACAGGTGTACATGTACCTGCCGCCCACACAGGTGTACATGTACCTGCCGCCCACACAGGTGTACATGTACCTGCCTCCCGTACAGGTGTACATGTACCTGCCTCCCGTACAGGTGTACAGGTACCTGCCGCCCGTACAGGTGTACATGGACCTGCCTCCCGTACAGGTGTACATGTACCTGCCTCCCGTACAGGTGTACATGTACCTGCCGCCCGTACAGGTGTACATGTACCTGCCTCCTGTACAGGTGTACATGTACCTGCCTCCCGTACAGGTGTACATGTACCTGCCTCCCATACAGGTGTACCTGCCTCCCGTACAGGTGTACATGTACCTGCCGCCCGTACAGGTGTACATGTACCTGCCGCCCGTACAGGTGTACATGTACCTGCCGCCCACACAGGTGTACATGTACCTGCCTCCCGTACAGGTGTACATGTACCTGCCTCCCGTACAGGTGTACATGTACCTGCCGCCCGTACAGGTGTACATGTACCTGCCGCCCGTACAGGTGTACATGTACCTGCCGCCCGTACAGGTGTACATGTACCTGCCGCCCGTACAGGTGTACATGTACCTGCCTCCCGTACAGGTGTACATGTACCTGCCTCCCGTACAGGTGTACATGTACCTGCCTCCCGTACAGGTGTACATGTACCTGCCTCCCGTACAGGTGTACATGTACCTGCCGCCCGTACAGGTGTACATGTACCTGCCGCCCGTACAGGTGTACATGAACCTGCCGCCCACACAGGTGTACATGCCGCCCGTACAGGTGTACATGTACCTGCCGCCCGTACAGGTGTACATGAACCTGCCGCCCACACAGGTGTACATGTACCTGCCGCCCGTACAGGTGTACATGTACCTGCCGCCCGTACAGGTGTACATGTACCTGCCGCCCGTACAGGTGTACCTGCCTCCCGTACAGGTGTACATGTACCTGCCTCCCGTACAGGTGTACATGTACCTGCCGCCCGTACAGGTGTACATGTACCTGCCTCCCGTACAGGTGTACCTGCCGCCCGTACAGGTGTACATGTACCTGCCACCCGTACAGGTGTACATGTACCTGCCTCCCGTACAGGTGTACATGTACCTGCCTCCCGTACAGGTGTACATGTACCTGCCTCCCGTACAGGTGTACATGTACCTGCCGCCCACACAGGTGTACATGTATCTGCCTCCCATACAGGTGTACCTGCCGCCCGTACAGGTGTACATGTACCTGCCTCCCGTACAGGTGTACCTGCCGCCCGTACAGGTGTACATGTACCTGCCGCCCTCACAGGTGTACATGTACCTGCCTCCCGTACAGTGTACCTGCCGCCCGTACAGGTGTACATGTACCTGCCTCCCGTACAGGTGTACCTGCCGCCCGTACAGGTGTACATGTACCTGCCGCCCGTACAGGTGTACATGTACCTGCCGCCCTCACAGGTGTACATGTACCTGCCTCCCGTACAGGTGTACCTGCCGCCCGTACAGGTGTACATGTACCTGCCGCCCACACAGGTGTACATGTACCTGCCTCCCGTACAGGTGTACATGTACCTGCCGCCCACACAGGTGTACATGTACCTGCCGCCCACACAGGTGTACATGTACCTGCCTCCCGTACAGGTGTACATGTACCTGCCTCCCGTACAGGTGTACAGGTACCTGCCGCCCGTACAGGTGTACATGTACCTGCCGCCCACACAGGTGTACAGGTACCTGCCTCCCGTACAGGTGTACATGTACCTGCCGCCCACACAGGTGTACAGGTACCTGCCTCCCGTACAGGTGTACATGTACCTGCCGCCCACACAGGTGTACAGGTACCTGCCTCCCGTACAGGTGTACATGTACCTGCCTCCCGTACAGGTGTACATGTACCTGCCTCCCGTACAGGTGTACATGTACCTGCCGCCCGTACAGGTGTACATGTACCTGCCTCCTGTACAGGTGTACATGTACCTGCCTCCCGTACAGGTGTACATGTACCTGCCTCCCATACAGGTGTACCTGCCTCCCGTACAGGTGTACATGTACCTGCCTCCCGTACAGGTGTACATGTACCTGCCGCCCGTACAGGTGTACATGTACCTGACGCCCACACAGGTGTACATGTACCTGCCTCCCGTACAGGTGTACATGTACCTGCCGCCCGTACAGGTGTACATGTACCTGCCGCCCGTACAGGTGTACATGTACCTGCCGCCCGTACAGGTGTACATGTACCTGCCGTCCGTACAGGTGTACATGTACCTGCCGCCCGTACAGGTGTACATGTACCTGCCGCCCGTACAGGTGTACATGTACCTGCCTCCCGTACAGGTGTACATGTACCTGCCGCCCGTACAGGTGTACATGTACCTGCCGCCCGTACAGGTGTACATGTACCTGCCTCCCGTACAGGTGTACATGTACCTGCCGCCCGTACAGGTGTACATGTACCTGCCTCCCGTACAGGTGTACATGTACCTGCCGCCCGTCAGGTGTACATGTACCTGCCTCCCGTACAGGTGTACATGTTCCTGCCTCCCGTACAGGTGTACATGTACCTGCCGCCCACACAGGTGTACATGTATCTGCCTCCCATACAGGTGTACCTGCCGCCCGTACAGGTGTACATGTACCTGCCTCCCGTACAGGTGTACCTGCCGCCCGTACAGGTGTACATGTACCTGCCGCCCTCACAGGTGTACATGTACCTGCCTCCCGTACAGGTGTACCTGCCGCCCGTACAGGTGTACATGTACCTGCCTCCCGTACAGGTGTACCTGCCGCCCGTACAGGTGTACATGTACCTGCCGCCCGTACAGGTGTACATGTACCTGCCGCCCTCACAGGTGTACATGTACCTGCCTCCCGTACAGGTGTACCTGCCGCCCGTACAGGTGTACATGTACCTGCCGCCCACACAGGTGTACATGTACCTGCCTCCCGTACAGGTGTACATGTACCTGCCGCCCACACAGGTGTACATGTACCTGCCGCCCACACAGGTGTACATGTACCTGCCTCCCGTACAGGTGTACATGTACCTGCCTCCCGTACAGGTGTACAGGTACCTGCCGCCCGTACAGGTGTACATGGACCTGCCTCCCGTACAGGTGTACATGTACCTGCCTCCCGTACAGGTGTACATGTACCTGCCGCCCGTACAGGTGTACATGTACCTGCCTCCTGTACAGGTGTACATGTACCTGCCTCCCGTACAGGTGTACATGTACCTGCCTCCCATACAGGTGTACCTGCCTCCCGTACAGGTGTACATGTACCTGCCGCCCGTACAGGTGTACATGTACCTGCCGCCCGTACAGGTGTACATGTACCTGACGCCCACACAGGTGTACATGTACCTGCCTCCCGTACAGGTGTACATGTACCTGCCGCCCGTACAGGTGTACATGTACCTGCCGCCCGTACAGGTGTACATGTACCTGCCGCCCGTACAGGTGTACATGTACCTGCCGCCCGTACAGGTGTACATGTACCTGCCGCCCGTACAGGTGTACATGTACCTGCCTCCCGTACAGGTGTACATGTACCTGCCTCCCGTACAGGTGTACATGTACCTGCCTCCCGTACAGGTGTACATGTACCTGCCTCCCGTACAGGTGTACATGTACCTGCCGCCCGTACAGGTGTACATGTACCTGCCGCCCGTACAGGTGTACATGAACCTGCCGCCCACACAGGTGTACATGCCGCCCGTACAGGTGTACATGTACCTGCCGCCCGTACAGGTGTACATGAACCTGCCGCCCACACAGGTGTACATGTACCTGCCGCCCGTACAGGTGTACATGTACCTGCCGCCCGTACAGGTGTACATGTACCTGCCGCCCGTACAGGTGTACCTGCCTCCCGTACAGGTGTACATGTACCTGCCTCCCGTACAGGTGTACATGTACCTGCCGCCCGTACAGGTGTACATGTACCTGCCTCCCGTACAGGTGTACCTGCCGCCCGTACAGGTGTACATGTACCTGCCGCCCGTACAGGTGTACATGTACCTGCCTCCCGTACAGGTGTACATGTACCTGCCTCCCGTACAGGTGTACATGTACCTGCCTCCCGTACAGGTGTACATGTACCTGCCGCCCACACAGGTGTACATGTATCTGCCTCCCATACAGGTGTACCTGCCGCCCGTACAGGTGTACATGTACCTGCCTCCCGTACAGGTGTACCTGCCGCCCGTACAGGTGTACATGTACCTGCCGCCCTCACAGGTGTACATGTACCTGCCTCCCGTACAGGTGTACCTGCCGCCCGTACAGGTGTACATGTACCTGCCTCCCGTACAGGTGTACCTGCCGCCCGTACAGGTGTACATGTACCTGCCGCCCGTACAGGTGTACATGTACCTGCCGCCCTCACAGGTGTACATGTACCTGCCTCCCGTACAGGTGTACCTGCCGCCCGTACAGGTGTACATGTACCTGCCGCCCACACAGGTGTACATGTACCTGCCTCCCGTACAGGTGTACATGTACCTGCCGCCCACACAGGTGTACATGTACCTGCCGCCCACACAGGTGTACATGTACCTGCCTCCCGTACAGGTGTACATGTACCTGCCTCCCGTACAGGTGTACAGGTACCTGCCGCCCGTACAGGTGTACATGTACCTGCCGCCCACACAGGTGTACAGGTACCTGCCTCCCGTACAGGTGTACATGTACCTGCCGCCCACACAGGTGTACAGGTACCTGCCTCCCGTACAGGTGTACATGTACCTGCCGCCCACACAGGTGTACAGGTACCTGCCTCCCGTACAGGTGTACATGTACCTGCCTCCCGTACAGGTGTACATGTACCTGCCTCCCGTACAGGTGTACATGTACCTGCCGCCCGTACAGGTGTACATGTACCTGCCTCCTGTACAGGTGTACATGTACCTGCCTCCCGTACAGGTGTACATGTACCTGCCTCCCATACAGGTGTACCTGCCTCCCGTACAGGTGTACATGTACCTGCCTCCCGTACAGGTGTACATGTACCTGCCGCCTGTACAGGTGTACATGTACCTGACGCCCACACAGGTGTACATGTACCTGCCTCCCGTACAGGTGTACATGTACCTGCCGCCCGTACAGGTGTACATGTACCTGCCGCCCGTACAGGTGTACATGTACCTGCCGCCCGTACAGGTGTACATGT
The DNA here is from genome assembly GCF_023373465.1 of Oncorhynchus keta. Lineage (NCBI taxonomy): Eukaryota > Metazoa > Chordata > Actinopteri > Salmoniformes > Salmonidae > Oncorhynchus > Oncorhynchus keta. The sequence continues at coordinate 13,565,374 of NC_068443.1, read as the reverse complement.
ACCTGCCGCCCGTAGAGGTGTACATGTACCTGCCGTCCGTACAGGTGTACATGTACCTGCCGCCCGTACAGGTGTACATGTACCTGCCGCCCGTACAGGTGTACATGTACCTGCCGCCCGTACAGGTGTACATGTACCTGCCGCCCGTACAGGTGTACATGTACCTGCCGCCCGTACAGGTGTACATGTACCTGCCGCCCGTACAGGTGTACATGTACCTGCCTCCCGTACAGGTGTACATGTACCTGCCGTCCGTACAGGTGTACATGTACCTGCCGCCCGTACAGGTGTACATGTACCTGCCGCCTGTACAGGTGTACATGTACCTGCCGCCCGTACAGGTGTACATGTACCTGCCGCCCACACAGGTGTACATGCCGCCCGTACAGGTGTACATGTACCTGCCGTCCGTACAGGTGTACATGTACCTGCCTCCCGTACAGGTGTACATGTACCTGCCGCCCGTACAGGTGTACATGTACCTGACGCCCACACAGGTGTACCTGCCGCCTGTACAGGTGTACATGTACCTGCCGCCCGTACAGGTGTACATGAACCTGCCGCCCACACAGGTGTACATGCCGCCCGTACAGGTGTACATGTACCTGCCGCCCGTACAGGTGTACATGTACCTGCCTCCCGTACAGGTGTACATGTACCTGCCTCCCGTACAGGTGTACATGTACCTGCCGCCCGTACAGGTGTACATGTACCTGCCTCCCGTACAGGTGTACATGTACCTGCCTCCCGTACAGGTGTACATGTACCTGCCGCCCGTACAGGTGTACATGTACCTGCCTCCCGTACAGGTGTACATGTACCTGCAGCCCGTACAGGTGTACATGTACCTGCCGCCCGTACAGGTGTACATGTACCTGCCGCCCGTACAGGTGTACATGTACCTGCCTCCCGTACAGGTGTACATGTACCTGCCGTCCGTACAGGTGTACATGTACCTGCCGCCCGTACAGGTGTACATGTACCTGCCTCCCGTACAGGTGTACATGTACCTGCCTCCCGTACAGGTGTACATGTACCTGCCTCCCGTACAGGTGTACATGTACCTGCCGCCCGTACAGGTGTACATGTACCTGCCGCCCGTACAGGTGTACATGTACCTGCCGCCCGTACAGGTGTACATGTACCTGCCGCCCGTACAGGTGTACATGTACCTGCCGCCCGTACAGGTGTACATGTACCTGCCGTCCATGGATAAAGGTTTGTGGCAGGCTCATATATGCTAATTGAGCAGTGAGTTGACAAGGTCTAGGCCATCAGGCTGCTTAATGAACCAATGAACAGACAGACAGAGAAACAGACCGAAGGCCTGTTTTAATGATAGAGACAGCAGGGATGTGGATGTTGACAGATCTGAAGTGTTCCTCTGGTTATTGGTGGGGGACATTTGCCTGTTTCTCTCTGTTGAAGCTGTTTATCCCCGAGCAAGTGATGTTTTGTCTTAGGAATTAGCATCATCTCTCTCTGTCAGTGAGCATGTCTTTTGGTGTGGGTGTGTGTGTTTGCAGAGTGTGAGTGAATGTGATAATGACTTGTCATATACAGCTTGTTATGATGAGAGACTCTTTACAAGTATTAAGATGTCAGCTATATGAAAGGGAGCATGTTGAGTACAGCAATGATTCCCTGTCCTGCTTGTTGTGTGGCCCACCTAAGGCTAATAGGAGTCAAGCCAGCCGCAGTGTTTTGAAAAAAAGAAAGACAAAAGTATTTGTTTTATTATTATTTTTTTGACCAAGGACCGACTAATCCCGTCTTGAGCCTTGCCCTCAAAAGCACCAGCAGCTTACCTTGGGATCATTTTGAGTACAATATCTTGTCCCAGTCATAATGGCATCTCTCCTCCTAACAGCATCTCCCCTCTTCACTTGAACTACAACAGACAAAAGGGATGCACAACCTAGGTTACCATGGCAACAAAGGTCACAGGGTCACCCTCATATCCTGGACAAATCCATTTGATTTGAAAGTCCTATTTATCCAATCTGCATTATGCTACAGTCTACCATAAGGCCGCCAATTCAATTGAACAGCCACACTGTGGTTTTAACGTTTCTGCATAGGCCATGTTGCCTGTAAGTAAATGCTTCCCTTCGTTCTTAACCAATTTTGTAATCCGGCCTATATGTACTTTAATACCATTTGGTGCTATGCTTCCTGCGTTTTAAAAGCCAGTCCATCTGTTGGCTCCATCTGAGGGCTGTACAGTGAGTGAGCAGATGCCAGTAGTTCCTCTGTGTCTGTCCTTGAAACCCCTTTTAGCTGAGTAGGCTTACTGTACGGGACAGTACACCAGCGCTTTGGAGATATTAATGTGACCACAACGCTGCACTTCACCACCAATGTGAATCAGGTTGGTTAAACCCTTTGGTGCAGTCAGCGTGGGATGTTTAGGTCAGATAAGGACAAGGTCCTCTGTAGCTCAGTTGGTAGCGCATGGCGCTTGCAATGCCAGGATAGTGGGTTTGATTCCAGGGACCACCCATATGTTAAATGTGTGCATGACTGTACGTTTCTTTGCTAAAGGGCATGAAACATGTTTTCACAGATCAATGAGGGGACTGGTGCAGGTGCTAGGAGTACTGTATATCTTGAGAATGCAGACAAGAAAGTAGAGTTTTTGTCCAGATAGCTACAGCCACTGCTGAGCTCAAACTCAGGCAGAGAGGTCTTTAGGCTCCTGCTATGGGGACTTAAGTGGTCGAGAGGAAATCGAATACTGAGATTAGTTGACGGAAAACAAAGCGTATGCCACACACACACACACACACACACACACACACACACACACACACACACACACACACACACACACACACACACACACACACACACACACACACACACACACACACACACACACACACACACACACACACACACACACACACACACACACACACACACACACACACACACTCAGGAAGCTTAACACAGTCTTTCTAAGCCCTTCAGTGCCCATTCCTCCTCTCCAAACCCCAGAGAGGAACGATCACTAAATGCAGCATCAACCACAAGCCAAGCGTAAGCTCACTACGGTTCGAAGGGAATATATTTTTTTTAATATATTCGTTCTCGGAAGTGTGATTTAAGGATCACTCATCCTGGTTTGCAGCTTAACATGAGTAAATGGGGTAATCTCTTGATGGCTTCTGGTTTAGGAATGTTTGAGCTTGATAACATTCCTTATTCCCAAATATTCCTTCCTGTAGGAACTGGTATTAATTCTGTTTGATACAGTTCTGTACTTGTATGTAGGGCTAGTAAGTTATTGCTAGTGGGAATAGCTAATACTGGGAATTTGTAAATACTGCTATATAACTCAAAAACAATAATATTGCAGTTTTGTTAAGGGACCCTTGTCTGTAACTTTATTGGTATGCAGCGGAGTGAACAGTGCTCCTGCTAGGAGCCTGACGGCTAGGAGACTGACGGCTAGGAGACTGACGGTTAAGAGACTGACGGTTAGCAGACTGACGGCTAGCAGACTGACGGTTAAGAGATTGACGGCTAAGAGACTGACGGCTAGGAGACTGACGGCTAGGAGACTGACGGTTAAGAGACTGACGGTTAAGAGACTGACGGCTAGCAGACTGACGGCTAGCAGACTGACGGCTAGCAGACTGACGGCTAGGAGACTGACGGCTAAGAGACTGATGGCTAGGAGACTGACGGCTAGGAGACTGACGGTTAAGAGACTGACGGTTAAGAGACTGACGGCTAGCAGACTGACGGCTAGCAGACTGACGGCTAGGAGACTGACGGCTAGGAGACTGACGGCTAGGAGACTGACGGCTAGGAGACTGATGGCTAGGAGACTGACGGTTCGGTTATGTAGTCTTGTCAGGAAGGGCTTGGATGGCTTGTAAAGTGGGAATCACAGGAACACAAAGACAGCAGCTCCCCTGCACAAAATGTAACCGAGGCCGACGCAGCATCCGCCTGCGGTAAGACGTGCCTCATCCTTGGTTGCTTCTCTCTCTCTGTGTGTGTCTGTGTGTGTGTGTGTGTGTGTGTGTGTGTGTGTGTGTGTGTGTGTGTGTGTGTGTGTGTGTGTGTGTGTGTGTGTGTGTGTGTGTGTGTGTGTGTGTGTGTAAGAGAGAGTGAGTGAGTGTCGGTCGAACCCCATGATGCTTTGCCATCTGGTGTGTGTGTGTGTGAGTGAATGACTGACTGTCTCTTTGCCAACAGGGTCTAGATGCTCCAGAAGCCTCTCCCTGGCCTTACTGCAGCTCCGTCTCTATACCACACCACAGGAGCTCTCTAGCCCAAAAACACACATTTTCTGGGCTGAAAATCATTGGAACTATACATGCATTTTTATATGACTAGTGACACTCTTCATCAGCCTGTTCCCCTGTATTGGTCAGAAGACACTCCTCATCAGTCTGTTCCCCTGTATTGGTCAGAAGACACTCCTCATCAGTCTGTTCCCCTGTATTGGTCAGAAGACACTCCTCAGTCTGTTCACCTGTATTGGTCAGAAGACACTCCTCATCAGTCTGTTCCCCTGTACTGGTCAGAAGACACTCCTCAGTCTGTTCACCTGTATTGGTCAGAAGACACTCCTCATCAGTCTGTTCCCCTGTATTGGTCTGAAGACACTCCTCATCAGTATGTTCCCCTGTATTGGTCAGAAGACACTCCTCATCAGTCTGTTCCCCTGTATTGGTCTGAAGACACTCCTCATCAGTATGTTCCCCTGTATTGGTCAGAAGACACTCCTCATCAGTCTGTTCCCCTGTATTGGTCTGAAGACACTCCTCATCAGTCTGTTCCCCTGTATTGGTCAGAAGACACTCCTCATCAGTCTGTTCCCCTGTATTGGTCAGAAGACACTCCTCATCAGTCTGTTCCCCTGTATTGGTCAGAAGACACTCCTCAGTCTGTTCACCTGTATTGGTCAGAAGACACTCCTCAGTCTGTTCACCTGTATTGGTCAGAAGACACTCCTCATCAGTCTGTTCCCCTGTATTGGTCTGAAGACACTCCTCATCAGTCTGTTCCCCTGTATTGGTCAGAAGACACTCCTCATCAGTCTGTTCCCCTGTATTGGTCAGAAGACACTCCTCATCAGTCTGTTCCCCTGTATTGGTCAGAAGACACTCCTCATCAGTCTGTTCCCCTGTATTGGTCTGAAGACACTCCTCATCAGTATGTTCCCCTGTATTGGTCAGAAGACACTCCTCATCAGTCTGTTCCCCTGTATTGGTCTGAAGACACTCCTCATCAGTCTGTTCCCCTGTATTGGTCAGAAGACACTCCTCATCAGTCTGTTCCCCTGTATTGGTCAGAAGACACTCCTCATCAGTCTGTTCCCCTGTATTGGTCAGAAGACACTCCTCATCAGTCTGTTCCCCTGTATTGGTCAGAAGACACTCCTCATCAGTCTGTTCCCCTGTATTGGTCAGAAGACACTCCTCAGTCTGTTCACCTGTATTGGTCAGAAGACACTCCTCATCAGTCTGTTCCCCTGTACTGGTCAGAAGACACTCCTCAGTCTGTTCACCTGTATTGGTCAGAAGACACTCCTCATCAGTCTGTTCCCCTGTATTGGTCTGAAGACACTCCTCATCAGTCTGTTCCCCTGTATTGGTCTGAAGACACTCCTCATCAGTCTGTTGCCCTGTATTGGTCTGAAGACACTCCTCATCAGTATGTTCCCCTGTATTGGTCAGAAGACACTCCTCATCAGTCTGTTCCCCTGTATTGGTCTGAAGACACTCCTCATCAGTCTGTTCCCCTGTATTGTTCAGAAGACACTCCTCATCAGTCTGTTCCCCTGTATTGGTCAGAAGACACTCCTCATCAGTCTGTTCCCCTGTATTGGTCAGAAGACACTCCTCATCAGTCTGTTCCCCTGTATTGGTCAGAAGACACTCCTCAGTCTGTTCACCTGTATTGGTCAGAAGACACTCCTCAGTCTGTTCACCTGTATTGGTCAGAAGACACTCCTCATCAGTCTGTTCCCCTGTATTGGTCTGAAGACACTCCTCATCAGTCTGTTCCCCTGTATTGGTCAGAAGACACTCCTCATCAGTCTGTTCCCCTGTATTGGTCTGAAGACACTCCTCCTGGTTGCTCTCCTGTAGGTACTAACTGCTGTAGCTAGCTATCTCCCAGCTACTGCATGGCCGTAACCCTACCCAAAGAAACAGATCCTGCCTGTGATATCACGTCTCACTGGCTGCTTTGTTGTCATGGAGACAGGGCCCGTAGAGACTGCCTCAGCCCGACTGTGGTGCAAGGCATGCTGGGTAAGAGGAAGGGGTGGGGTACAGGGGAGGATGAGGTGATAAAAACAGTGGAACAGGAATGTGATGCTTAGGATCATAATAGAGACATTACTATGAATGACCCTTAATTTGCTGTTAGATTCCTTACGAGGTATCTCACAAACTGAAAATAACTTAACCTTGAACAGTGTGGGGCTCACAGCAAGGCTGTGTGTGTCGTTATGAGGTCACACATACCCTCAGGTATTGTTAACGCATCTCCTCCTTCCTGTGTTGTTGCAGGTCCACTGGATGGTCACACTGAGAATTCCACAGAGCAGGCCATGATGCCTCAGCCAGGGCTGTAGGAAACACCCAGGGGTAAGGACACACACACATGGCCCTGATGCATGGTACTGCTGATGTAGTATGTGCTGTGTGTAGGTACAGTACAGTAACATCTCCATACTTGTCTGGAGAATAAATTAAAGGGATACTGATGAGGCCCTTTATCCACTTCCCCAGAATCAGATGAACTTGTGGATAACATTTGTATGCCTCTGTGTCCAGTATTGAGAAAGTTAGCATTGGCTTGTGAAACTACCTCTAACTAGTGTTAGATTTCCAGTCACTGTACTATGGGTATCTGCTAGCATGAGCAGAAATCATGAAAGCATCTGCTAGCATGAGCAGAAACCCATAGACTTCCAGTCATTGCACTAATGTTAGTTAGCAACTGCGCTAGCACAACTTAGCAACTTCCTTCAAACTGCACGCAGAGAAATACAAATGGTATCCACAAGTCTATCTGACTCTGGGGAAGTGGAAAATTTCATCATTGCCAAAATCCTTTAAAGGAACGTGTGCCAGGGTTGAGCATGAAAGCACAGAGGCAAATATGCCATTCTGACTGCCAGCCAACAGGGTCAATGCAGTGGAAGTAGAGATGGGTTTTAGAGGATTAACAAGTGTTAGGACAGATCCTGGCAAGGCCTGCAGTACAGTAGCTAGGACTGTTTCTCCATTCACAGATAGACTTACTGTAAGCCCCTTTGTTTAACTGTGTTAGTGGACCACAGTCGGGCAGCTGTTGCAGCTGGGGAACGGGTCGTGGTGAGAGAGAAGGATCAAGGATTTAGATAGCAGGTTAAATACAAGAGAGAGGAAGAGAGGGGAAAGGAGACACGGGGGAGGTAAACAGAGAGAGAGGGAAAGACAGGGGACAGGGAAGGATCACAGGTTTAGATAGCAGGTTAAATACAAGATGGAGGGACAGGGAAGGATCACAGGTTTAGATAGCAGGTTAATCACAAGATGGAGAGACGGGACAGGGAAGGATCACAGGTTTAGATAGCAGGTTAAATACAAGATGGAGAGACAGGGGACAGGGAAGGATCACAGGTTTAGATAGCAGATTAAATACAAGATGGAGAGACAGGGGACAGGGAAGGATCACAGGTTTAGATAGCAGGTTAAATACAAGATGGAGGGACAGGGAAGGATCACAGGTTTAGATAGCAGGTTAAATACAAGATGGAGAGACAGGGGACAGGGAAGGATCACAGGTTTAGATAGCAGGTTAAATACAAGATGGAGAGACAGGGGACAGGGAAGGATCACAGGTTTAGATAGCAGATTAAATACAAGATGGAGAGACAGGGGACAGGGAAGGATCACAGGTTTAGATAGCAGGTTAAATACAAGATGGAGAGACAGGGGACAGGGAAGGATCACAGGTTTAGATAGCAGATTAAATACAAGATGGAGGGACAGGGAAGGATCGCAGGTTTAGATAGCAGGTTAAATACAAGATGGAGAGACAGGGGACAGGGAAGGATCGCAGGTTTAGATAGCAGATTAAATACAAGATGGAGGGACAGGGAAGGATCACAGGTTTAGATAGCAGGTTAAATACAAGATGGAGGGACAGGGAAGGATCACAGGTTTAGATAGCAGGTTAAATACAAGATGGAGGGACAGGGAAGGATCACAGGTTTAGATAGCAGGTTAAATACAAGATGGAGAGACAGGGAAGGATCACATGTTTAGATAGCAGGTTAAATACAAGATGGAGAGACAGGGGACAGGGAAGGATCACAGGTTTAGATAGCAGATTAAATACAAGATGGAGGGACAGGGAAGGATCACAGGTTTAGATAGCAGGTTAAATACAAGATGGAGGGACAGGGAAGGATCACAGGTTTAGATAGCAGGTTAAATACAAGATGGAGGGACAGGGAAGGATCACAGGTTTAGATAGCAGATTAAATACAAGATGGAGGGACAGGGAAGGATCACAGGTTTAGATAGCAGGTTTAAGATGGAGGGACAGGGAAGGATCACAGGTTTAGATAGCAGGTTAAATACAAGATGGAGGGACAGGGAAGGATCACAGGTTTAGATAGCAGATTTACAAGATGGAGGGACAGGGAAGGATCACAGGTTTAGATAGCAGATTAAATACAAGATGGAGGGACAGGGAAGGAGGTTTAGATAGCAGGTTAAATACAAGATGGAGGGACAGGGAAGGATCACAGGTTTAGATAGCAGATTAAATACAAGATGGAGGGACAGGGAAGGATCACAGGTTTAGATAGCAGGTTAAATACAAGATGGAGGGACAGGGAAGGATCACAGGTTTAGATAGCAGGTTAAATACAAGATGGAGAGACAGGGGACAGGGAAGGATCACAGGTTTAGATAGCAGATTAAATACAAGATGGAGGGACAGGGAAGGATCACAGGTTTAGATAGCAGGTTAAATACAAGATGGAGGGACAGGGAAGGATCACAGGTTTAGATAGCAGGTTAAATACAAGATGGAGGGACAGGGAAGGATCACAGGTTTAGATAGCAGGTTAAATACAAGATGGAGGGACAGGGAAGGACAGGTTTAGATAGCAGGTTAAATACAAGAAGGATCACAGGTTTAGATAGCAGGTTAAATACAAGATGGAGGGACAGGGAAGGATCACAGGTTTAGATAGCAGGTTAAATACAAGATGGAGAGACAGGGAAGGACAGGTTTAGAAGGTTAAATACAAGATGGAGGGACAGGGAAGGATCACAGGTTTAGATAGCAGGTTAAATACAAGATGGAGAGACAGGGGACAGGGAAGGATCACAGGTTTAGATAGCAGGTTAAATACAAGATGGAGAGACAGGGGACAGGGAAGGATCGCAGGTTTAGATAGCAGATTAAATACAAGATGGAGAGACAGGGGACAGGGAAGGATCACAGGTTTAGATAGCAGATTAAATACAAGATGGAGGGACAGGGGACAGGGAAGGATCACAGGTTTAGATAGCAGATTAAATACAAGATGGAGAGACAGGGGACAGGGAAGGATCACAGGTTTAGATAGCAGATTAAATACAAGATGGAGAGACAGGGGACAGGGAAGGATCACAGGTTAACTACAAGATGGAGAGACAGGGGACAGGGAAGGATCACAGGTTTAGATAGCAGGTTAAATACAAGATGGAGAGACAGGGGACAGGGAAGGATCACAGGTTTAGATAGCAGATTAAATACAAGATGGAGAGACAGGGGACAGGGAAGGATCACAGGTTTAGATAGCAGATTAAATACAAGATGGAGGGACAGGGAAGGATCACAGGTTTAGATAGCAGGTTAAATACAAGATGGAGGGACAGGGAAGGATCACAGGTTTAGATAGCAGGTTAAATACAAGATGGAGGGACAGGGAAGGATCACAGGTTTAGATAGCAGGTTAAATACAAGATGGAGGGAGGGACAGGGAAGGATTAAATCACAGGTTTAGATAGCAGGTTAAATACAAGATGGAGAGACAGGGAGAAGGACAGGGAAGGATCATACAAGATGGAGGGACAGGGAAGGATCACAGGTTTAGATAGCAGGTTAAATACAAGATGGAGAGACAGGGGACAGGGAAGGATAGCAGGTTTTAAATACAGGTTTAGATAGCAGGTTAAATACAAGATGGAGGACAGGGGAAGGAAGGATCACAGGTTTAGATAGCAGATTAAATACAAGATGGAGGGACAGGGAAGGATCACAGGTTTAGATAGCAGGTTAAATACAAGATGGAGAGACAGGGGACAGGGAAGGATCACAGGTTTAGATAGCAGGTTAAATACAAGATGGAGAGACAGGGGACAGGGAAGGATCACAGGTTTAGATAGCAGATTAAATACAAGATGGAGGGACAGGGAAGGATCACAGGTTTAGATAGCAGATTAAATACAAGATGGAGGGACAGGGAAGGATCACAGGTTTAGATAGCAGGTTAAATACAAGATGGAGGGACAGGGGACAGGGAAGGATCACAGGTTTAGATAGCAGGTTAAATACAAGATGGAGGGACAGGGGACAGGGAAGGATCACAGGTTTAGATAGCAGGTTAAATACAAGATGGAGAGACAGGGGACAGGGAAGGATCACAGGTTTAGATAGCAGATTAAATACAAGATGGAGGGACAGGGAAGGATCACAGGTTTAGATAGCAGATTAAATACAAGATGGAGGGACAGGGGACAGGGAAGGATCACAGGTTTAGATAGCAGATTAAATACAAGATGGAGAGACAGGGGACAGGGAAGGATCACAGGTTTAGATAGCAGATTAAATACAAGATGGAGGGACAGGGAAGGATCACAGGTTTAGATAGCAGATTAAATACAAGATGGAGGGACAGGGAAGGATCACAGGTTTAGATAGCAGGTTAAATACAAGATGGAGGGACAGGGAAGGATCACAGGTTTAGATAGCAGGTTAAATACAAGATGGAGAGACAGGGGGACAGGGAAGTTAAATACAAGATGGAGGGACAGGGAAGGTCACAGGTTTAGATAGCAGGTTAAATACAAGATGGAGGGACAGGGAAGGATCACAGGTTTAGATAGCAGGTTAAATACAAGATGGAGGGACAGGGAAGGATCACAGGTTTAGATAGCAGGTTAAATACAAGATGGAGAGACAGGGGACAGGGAAGGATCACAGGTTTAGATAGCAGGTTAAATACAAGATGGAGAGACAGGGACAGGGAAGGATCACAGGTTTAGATAGCAGATTAAATACAAGATGGAGGGACAGGGAAGGATCACAGGTTTAGATAGCAGGTTAAATACAAGATGGAGGGACAGGGAAGGATCACAGGTTTAGATAGCAGGTTAAATACAAGATGGAGGGACAGGGAAGGATCACAGGTTTAGATAGCAGGTTAAATACAAGATGGAGAGACAGGGAAGGATCACAGGTTTAGATAGCAGTTAAATACAAGATGGAGGGACAGGGAAGGATCACAGGTTTAGATAGCAGGTTAAATACAAGATGGAGGGACAGGGAACAGGTTTAGATAGCAGGTTAAATACAAGATGGAGGGACAGGGAAGGATCACAGGTTTAGATAGCAGGTTAAATACAAGATGGAGGGACAGGGAAGGATCACAGGTTTAGATAGCAGGTTAAATACAAGATGGAGGACAGGGGACAGGGAAGGATCACAGGTTTAGATAGCAGATTAAATACAAGATGGAGGGACAGGGGACAGGGAAGGATCACAGGTTTAGATAGCAGATTAAATACAAGATGGAGGGACAGGGAAGGATCACAGGTTTAGATAGCAGATTAAATACAAGATGGAGAGACAGGGGACAGGGAAGGATCACAGGTTTAGATAGCAGATTAAATACAAGATGGAGAGACAGGGAAGGATCACAGGTTTAGATAGCAGATTAAATACAAGATGGAGAGACAGGGGACAGGGAAGGATCACAGGTTTAGATAGCAGATTAAATACAAGATGGAGGGACAGGGAAGGATCACAGGTTTAGATAGCAGGTTAAATACAAGATGGAGGGACAGGGAAGGATCACAGGTTTAGATAGCAGATTAAATACAAGATGGAGAGACAGGGAAGGATCACAGGTTTAGATAGCAGATTAAATACAAGATGGAGAGACAGGGGACAGGGAAGGATCACAGGTTTAGATAGCAGGTTAAATACAAGATGGAGGGACAGGGAAGGATCACAGGTTTAGATAGCAGGTTAAATACAAGATGGAGAGACAGGGGACAGGGAAGGATCACAGGTTTAGATAGCAGATTAAATACAAGATGGAGAGACAGGGGACAGGGAAGGATCACAGGTTTAGATAGCAGATTAAATACAAGATGGAGAGACGGGACAGGGAAGGATCGCAGGTTTAGATAGCAGATTAAATACAAGATGGAGAGACAGGGGACAGGGAAGGATCACAGGTTTAGATAGCAGGTTAAATACAAGATGGAGGGACAGGGAAGGATCACAGGTTTAGATAGCAGATTAAATACAAGATGGAGGGACAGGGAAGGATCACAGGTTTAGATAGCAGGTTAAATACAAGATGGAGAGACAGGGGACAGGGAAGGATCACAGGTTTAGATAGCAGATTAAATACAAGATGGAGAGACAGGGAAGGATCACAGGTTTAGATAGCAGATTAAATACAAGATGGAGGGACAGGGAAGGATCACAGGTTTAGATAGCAGGTTAAATACAAGATGGAGAGACAGGGGACAGGGAAGGATCACAGGTTTAGATAGCAGGTTAAATACAAGATGGAGAGACAGGGGACAGGGAAGGATCACAGGTTTAGATAGCAGGTTAAATACAAGATGGAGGGACAGGGGACAGGGAAGGATCACAGGTTTAGATAGCAGGTTAAATACAAGATGGAGAGACAGGGGACAGGGAAGGATCACAGGTTTAGATAGCAGGTTAAATACAAGATGGAGGGACAGGGAAGGATCACAGGTTTAGATAGCAGGTTAAATACAAGATGGAGGACAGGGAAGGACAGGGAAGGATCACAGGTTTAGATAGCAGGTTAAATACAAGATGGAGAGACAGGGACAGGGAAGGATCACATGTTTAGATAGCAGATTAAATACAAGATGGAGAGACAGGGGACAGGGAAGGATCACAGGTTTAGATAGCAGGTTAAATACAAGATGGAGGGACAGGGAAGGATCACAGGTTTAGATAGCAGGTTAAATACAAGATGGAGAGACAGGGGACAGGGAAGGATCACAGGTTTAGATAGCAGGTTAAATACAAGATGGAGGGACAGGGAAGGATCACAGGTTTAGATAGCAGGTTAAATACAAGATGGAGAGACAGGGGACAGGGAAGGATCACAGGTTTAGATAGCAGGTTAAATACAAGATGGAGAGACAGGGGACAGGGAAGGATCGCAGGTTAACTACAAGATGGAAAGACAGGGGACAGGGAAGGATCGCAGGTTAACTACAAGATGGAGAGACAGGAGACAGGGAATGCGGAGCTGGGGATGATGAGATGTGGTGAGATGAGACAGAGATAGAGATGGGACAGGGGACATGTAGACAGAGAGACAGATATAGAGAGGACAAGGAGACAGAGATACTGGGGAGATAGAGGACAGAGAAACAGGGGACAGAGATACTGGGAAGACAGTGGGAAGACAGGACAGAGAGACAGAGACAAGATACAGAGAGACATATATAGAGGGAACACGGAGACAAGGAGACGAAAGACAGGAGAAAGAGCTAGGACAGGGGGACATAGAGACAGGGGACAGAGACAGGAGACAGATACTGGGGACAGTAAGGAGACAGGGAGACAAGGTACAGACAGTAAGGATACAGAGAGACAAGGTACAGACAGTAAGGAGACAGAGAGACAAGGTACAGACAGTAAGGAGACAGTGAGACAAGGTACCAACAGTAAGGAGACAGAGATACTGAGGAGATGGAGGACAGAGAAACAGGAGCAGAGAGACATGGGACAGAGGGACAGGAGACATAGAGACAGGGGACAGAGTGACAGGAGACAGAAAGTTAGAAGGGTGAAGGGATATAGGGGGAGACGTGTATGAGACGAGAGAAGGGTAGACCAGAACAGGGGCTTGATTAGAGTGACAGACCACTCAAGATGTAATTAGATCAGGACCAATTCGCAATAGTGGGAAAGAAGTAATTCCAAAATGAATTTATTTCATCAGAAATGTCTCTAACCCTTTTATCATGCTACCATGCAGAATCAGCCCAGTTTCTGCCAGTCAGGCAGTTCAACACAGGACCCACATTGATGAGGACATGAAGCCTATATCTGCTCCTTATCATCCCCTGCATCATGCTGATGATGCTCGCCAATAAATTGAGATTCTTTAAGAGGAGAATTCATTGCGCTGCTGGAATGGTACTTGAATGAGCTCTGATTAGGTTGCAGCTATTAGGTTATTGAATTGAATAGTAAATCCTGAAAGCTTTTCTATTCCATATCTATTAGGAAGTGCTCTCAGAGCCTTGATAAGAGAGAGAGGGAAGTAGTGGTTCATGAAATATATGTCAGATGGACAGATACGTTTATAGACTAGTTATATTTAGAGCTCAAACAGGGTTATAGAGCCAGATGCTAATTCCTTTCAATGTGTCATTAGCTCGTCAGTCTGATAAGAGCTGGATAATGCCATATACATATTCACATGGAACACTCCTCCAGAATGGTAGGACGTCTCTGTATTAGGATCACAGTCAACCCTTTCACTGGATGTGGAAAACTGTTGATAACTTTGGGAAGTGTAGGACGTGTGCGGGTGGGTGGGTAGGTAGGTGTACGCTTGTGTTTGTTCCTCTAATCATCTGTATGTGTCTCTCTCTGTGTGTCTCTCTATGTGTGTCTCTCTCTGTGTGTCTCTCTATGTATGTCTCTCTGTGTCTCTCTGTATGTCTCTCTGTGTCTCTCTGTGTGTCTCTCTGTGTGTGTTCCATCAGTTCTGAACAGGAAAAAATGTGTGTATGCTATCGTGCAGATAAGGAACGAGGGAGGGATAGATGTGACCAGAGGAGTTATTGACTCCTGGGCAGGGAGCTTCTGCAGAGCTCGGCTGAATCTCTCATGTCAGGCCTGAAACACCCCAGCTCAGAGGAGTCAGGCCCAATCCCCCTGGCTGGACCAGGATTACCCACAGGACATCTATTATAGGGGGGTTTACCATCTAACATAATGGACTCTTATTGAATATTGCATGGTGCCCGGACGGTCCAAACACACCACCTGCTTTAGTATCCTCTTTGACTGAGTTTCCCTACTAGGGGCACAGAGGTTTTACGAACGTGTGTACCACAGGAGGTTGGTGGCATTTTCATTGGGGAGGACGGGTTTGTGGTAATGGCTGGAGTGAAATCAGTGGAATGGTATCAAATACATCAGACACAAGGTTTCCAGGTGTTGGATACCATTCCATTCACTCCGTTCCAGACATGATTATGAGCCGTCCTCCCCTCAGCAGCCTCCCCTGGTGTGTGCAGCTTCTCTGTTTATGTGGCCAGTGGAGAAAACCCGTTCCAGACATTATTATGAGCCATCCTCCCCTCAGCAGCCTCCCCTGGTGTGTGCAGCTTCTCTGTTTATGTGGGCAGTGAAGGAAACCCGTTCCAGACATTATTATGAGCCGTCCTCCCCTCAGCAGCCTCCCCTGGTGTGTGCAGCTTCTCTGTTTATGTGGCCAGTGAATGAAACCCGTTCCAGACATTATTATGAGCCATCCTCCCCTCAGCAGCCTCCCCTGGTGTGTGCAGCTTCTCTGTTTATGTGGGCAGTGAAGGAAACCCGTTCCAGACATTATTATGAGCCGTCCTCCCCTCAGCAGCCTCCCCTGGTGTGTGCAGCTTCTCTGTTTATGTGGGCAGTGAATGAAACCCGTTCCAGACATTATTATGAGCCGTCCTCCCCTCAGCAGCCTCCCCTGGTGTGTGCAGCTTCTCTGTTTATGTGGGCAGTGAAGGAAACCCGTTCCAGACATTATTATGAGCCGTCCTCCCCTCAGCAGCCTCCCCTGGTGTGTGCAGCTTCTCTGTTTATGTGGCCAGTGGAGGAAACCCGTTCCAGACATTATTATGAGCCGTCCTCCCCTCAGCAGCCTCCCCTGGTGTGTGCAGCTTCTCTGTTTATGTGGCCAGTGGAGGAAACCCGTTCCAGACATTATTATGAGCCGTCCTCCCCTCAGCAGCCTCCCCTGGTGTGTGCAGCTTCTCTGTTTATGTGGCCAGTGGAGGAAACCCGTTCCAGACATTATTATGAGCCGTCCTCCCCTCAGCAGCCTCCCCTGGTGTGTGCAGCTTCTCTGTTTATGTGGGCAGTGAATGAAACCCGTTCCAGTAGGACTGCTATTACAGCAGTGGCTGAAGAGGCTGAATGTGTCTGTACTGGGATAATGTAAATGTAATGTAATGTAAATGTACTGGGATAGTAACATACAGAACTATACTATTTGGAATGGCATCAAACACATGGAAACCTTGTATTTGATACCATTCCACCAATTCCGCACCAGCCATTACCTTGAGCCCGTCCTCCCCAATTAAGGTGACACCAGCCTCCTGTGCTGTATGCAGATGCTTGCTTGACCTCTAAAGGGTTTTTCATTCAACTGACCTAGTCTGCTTTCATCATCGGCTTTGTTAATTGTTCTTCACAACTATGTTTTCTCCCTCATGTATTTGAACATATTTGTTTGTTTACTCAGAGTGCCCTGCTGAGGGAAGTTCCCCCCCATCCCCACCTCCACCCCCTATCGCAGGAGGTACCATGGTTCCCCCCAGGCCAGGTGGAACCGTAGCCCAGTCCAGGGCGACTCGTCCTGGGTACGGACTCTGCTTGTACCCCCCTTGTCTGCTGCTGCCACTGCTGGTGCTCACATCCCTGCCCAACCTGTCTGGGGCCGTGGGTAAGTAACACACTACAGATATACTGTATGTTAGTTCATGTGTCTGTCCATCTGTATCATGTTTGTTGAGATATTTATGTAGGTTTGTCAGTTTGTCTAAATGGCTGTACATGCCTCTACTGTATCTACCTATCTCTCTCTTTATCTCCCTCATTCTCCACCTCCCTCCCTCCCTCTTTCTCCTTCTCTGCTGACTGACAGCTGTAACAGCGAGTTGTGTTGGTCAGCGCTGGCTGCAGTGAGTGGTGACGTGGTGTTGATGACCATCTGCCTGTCTATTTTGCAGTGATAGGTGTTTAACAAGATCTGTAAGGCACTGATAAACGGTGAACACACGTCAGCACATATTCAATCTTCACCTGTATCAAAGCATCATGTCTTCATATGTCTGGTGTTATGGATCTTAAATCAGACAGGGGAACAGAGAACACATCTCATTTTAACCCTGCAACACTGAAAACGCTATGGAAGTATGTGGCATTCAAGAACAGAAATATTTTTGAACACACTGGTGAGTAGTGAGGGTTTGTCAGCACGGACTCAGTCAATCATCACATTTAGGCTATTGTATGAAAGCACGTCTTGATATGTCTTACAGTTCTACCATGCTGACTAGACTGGGAATGCACGTATGTCCTCGTGCGCCATTGAGCGCATGTTTATTTTGTTCATCCACACCAGAAGCGATCAGGACACGCAAGTTGAAATATCAAAAGAAACTTTGAACCAACTATATTAATTTGGGGACAGGTCGAAACACATGAAACATTCATGGACATTTAGCTAGCTGGCTTACTGTTGCTAGCAAATTTGTCCTGGGATATAAACATTGGGTTGTTTTTTTTAACCTAAAATGCACAAGGTCCTTTTTTTTCTGGACCATTTTCACACAAAATCGCGTGTTTCTCTACTCCGACCAACTAATCCACAGATAAAGGGGGAAACCTAGTTAGTTTTTAGTATTCTCTCCTCCTTCAGTCTTCTTCTTCTGTGGACTTCATATGGTGGTTGGCAACCAACTTTAAGGTGCATTACCACCACCATCTGGACTGGACTATGGACCTCAGTGCATCTTTCAATCACCCACGTGGGTATATGCTCCTAAAAACCAATGAGGAGAGACGGGACTTGCAGTGCATCACAGTGCAAGTTCTATTTTTGTCACGGTTTTCTAGGTGTGAAGGAGAGTCGGACCAAACTGCAGCGCGTATATTGTGATCCATGTTTATTTACACAACGTAACACGAATCCAAACACAAACTCTACAAAACAATAAACGTAGTGAAAACCGAAACAGCCTTAACTGGTGCAAACTAAGGACATCAAGACACTCAGGACAATCACCCACAATACAACCAAAGAATATGGCTGCCTAAATATGGCTCCCAATCAGAGACAACGATAAACATTGAGAACCACTTCAGACAGCCATAGACTCTCCTAGAACACCCCACTAAGCTACAATCCCACTAAGCTACACACCACATACAAAAACCCATGTCACACCCTGGCCTGACCAAATACATAAAGAAAAACACAAAATACTTCGACCAGGGCGTGACAATTTTAGCGCCTGGTAACGCAGATGCTTGTTGACGCACGAAAGCAGTTTAGATGAAAATATTGAATAACATGTATGTGTACATTTATTCTGCAATGCTCAGGCATGTACCGCTCGCGAGAGAGTCATAAATATATATACAGTACCAGTCAAAGTTTAGATTCCTACTCATTCAAGGGTATTTGTAGGTATATATTTTTCTTTACATATTTGAATGTCTTATCTCCGCCTAACTCCACCACCCCTGCCCTAATTGGAGTAAACTAATGGACAATGACACTTAGGCTTCTACTTCCAGGTTATACAGTGCCTTGCGAAAGTATTCGGCCCCCTTGAAATTTGCGACCATTTGCCACATTTCAGGCTTCAAACATAAAGATATAAAACTGTATTTTTTTGTGAAGAATCAACAACAAGTGGGACACAATCATGAAGTGGAACGACATTTATTGGATATTTCAAACTTTTTTAACAAATCAAAAACTGAAAAATTGGGCGTGCAAAATTATTCAGCCCCTTTACTTTCAGTGCAGCAAACTCTCTCCAGAAGTTCACTGAGCATCTCTGAATGATCCACTGTTGACCTAAATTACCAATGATGATAAATACAATCCACCTGTGTGTAATCAAGTCTCCGTATAAATGCACCTGCACTGTGATAGTCTCAGAGGTCCGTTAAAAGCGCAGAGAGCATCATGAAGAACAAGGAACACACCAGGCAGGTCCAAGATACTGTTGTGAAGAAGTTTAAAGCCGGATTTGGATACAAAAAGATTTCCCAAGCTTTAAACATCCCAAGGAGCACTGTGCAAGCGATAATATTGAAATGGAAGGAGTATCAGACCACTGCAAATCTACCAAGACCTGGCCGTCCCTCTAAACTTTCAGCTCATACAAGGAGAAGACTGATCAGAGATGCAGCCAAGAGGCCCATGATCACTGGATGAACTGCAGAGATCTACAGCTGAGGTGGGAGACTCTGTCCATAGGACAACAATCAGTCGTATATTGCACAAATCTGGCCTTTATGGAAGAGTGGCAAGAAGAAAGTCATTTCTTAAAGATATCCATAAAAAGTATCGTTTAAAGTTTGCCACAAGCCACCTGGGAGACACACCAAACGTGGAAGAAGGTGCTCTGGTCAGATGAAACCAAAATTGAACTTTTTGGCAACAATGCAAAACGTTATGTTTGGCGTAAAAGCAACACAGCTCATCACCCTGAACACAACATCCCCACTGTCAAACATGGTGGTGGCAGCATCATGGTTTGGGCCTGCTTTTCTTCAGCAGGGACAGGGAAGATGGTTCAAATTGATGGGAAGATGGATGGAGCCAAATACAGGACCATTCTGGAAGAAAACCTGATGGAGTCTGCAAAAGACCTGAGACTGGGATGGAGATTTGTCTTCCAACAAGACAATGATCCAAAACATAAAGCAAAATCTACAATGGAATGGTTCAAAAATAAACATATCCAGGTGTTAGAATGGCCAAGTCAAAGTCCAGACCTGAATCCAATCGAGAATCCGTGGAAAGAACTGAAAACTGCTGTTCACAAATGCTCTCCATCCAACCTCACCGAGCTCGAGCTGTTTTGCAAGGAAGAATGGGAAAAAATGGCAGTCTCTCGATGTGCAAAACTGATAGAGACATACCCCAAGCGACTTACAGCTGTAATCGCAGCAAAAGGTGGCGCTACAAAGTATTAACTTAAGGGGGCTGAATAATTTTGCACGCCCAATCTTTCAGTTTTTGATTTGTTAAAAAAGTTTGAAATATCCAATAAATGTCGTTCCACTTCATGATTGTGTCCCACTTGTTGTTGATTCTTCACAAAAAAATACAGTTTTATATCTTTATGTTTGAAGACTGAAATGTGGCAAAAGGTCGCAAAGTTCAATGGGGCCGAATACTTTCGCAAGGCACTGTACATACTATATCCATTTTACGGACATATAGAGGTGTTACCTTATTTATTTCAGTCAACACTTCTAGCAGTGTTGCTCTGTGACTCGGAGAAGATAGCGGCCCAAATAACAGTCACATTTCTAACTCTTACGGAGCGCCTATGTTAATATTTGTTTTGGTTGGTATACTTGAATTGTTATGGCTAGGACTATGGATTCTCCGTGACCATGTAATCTCCCCAGGAACAACCCTGGGCCATGGCTATAGACCACTTCTGGCATGGATTTACAGTGGAGCGGTTTGATTTGGTCAGACTTGTCCAGACAGGTCTAATTTCCTGCATGCAGCCGTAGAGGGGCTGATTATAGTATTATAACACGCACCTGCTACCTACTGACGCATATCTCCACATTACCCCTACCTATCATTGCTATTAGATAACCATAGCCTTGTGGTGTTTCATTACCATAGAGTCTATCATTATATCCTGCTGTCAGCCAGGGAGTTAAGGAGTGAAGGCTACTCGGCTCGCTGCTTTTAAAGGGACAGACAACCTTCTTGCGTGTCCTCATAGAATCCAATAGCATTCAAAGGAAAATCAGTGGTGCAACTGGTTCTGTACATCTGGGTTTATTGTAGATCCATGGAACTGGAACCGAAGGCTCCAACCTGGATCCGAATGCAGCCAGAGGCCAGTATTGGTGATAGAAATAGAATTGGTTCTGGTTTGCAGTGGCAGTAACACACCAGTAATCACCTCTTCGAAAGTGCAAAAATGTAAACCGATGTTGAATATGAATTCAACCCCCTTACACAGCTCCACAAAGTAACGCAACCCTTCACAACTAACAGAGTATGGCGCCGTGTATGGTTGAAAGACTACAGTAATACACTTGTTTTTAGACAAGGTATTGTTGTGGGTTCTGCTCAGGCACTTCACCTCGCAGCTCAGCGGTAGGCTGGCTGCTGTGTGGCTGTTACTCACTGAAGTGTGAAGTTCGCAGCGGAGGGAGGAAGGCCACAGTGCTTTTCTGTCTGTCAGTGATTTGATGGTGTGGTTTCTTCAGCTGCTCTTTCTCTCTAGAGTAGAACCGAATCAGCATAGCAAGACCTGGCCCAGTGATGGAGAGAGGGAGGAGGGAGAGAGGGAGGGAGGTTGCTATGGTGAGAGTTAGGCCGGCTTTACCCTGATGGATAGAACTTATTCTGCAGCTGAGGAGGAGTTAAGCTGGCTGCCATGGTAACAGTCCACAGAAACAGAGGAACAGAACTCTGTGTGTGTGAGAGAGAGAAGATGAACATATATGAAGTAGCTTGACAAGATTGGATTTTTTGCACAATGGAGATGTATGGATTCTGTGCCTGAAATTGATTTCTATTTGCCGTTTCTAATAAGCATACAGTATAGAGAAAAGGAAATTGTTTTTGCTCCCAGAGAAACAGACAGCAGCTGATATGTTTGATAAGTCGGAGCTATATGAATGTTTCTAAGGCAATATAACATTTTATAATATAATACTTTGTAAGAAGGAGCTTCAAGTAAAAGCGATACTGTACATAGTGTTAAAGAGATATTGTATATAGTGTTAAAGAGATACTGTATATAGTGTTAAAGAGATACTGTACGTAGTGTTAAAGAGATACTGTATATAGTGTTAAAGAGATACTGTACATAGTGTTAAAGAGATACTGTATATAGTGTTAAAGAGATACTGTATATAGTGTTAAAGAGACACTGTATATAGTGTTAAAGAGATACTGTATATAGTGTTAAAGAGATACTGTATATAGTGTTAAAGAGATACTGTATATAGTGTTAAAGAGACACTGTATATAGTGTTAAAGAGATACTGTATATAGTGTTAAAGAGACACTGTATATAGTGTTAAAGAGACACTGTATATAGTGTTAAAGAGATACTGTACGTAGTGTTAAAGAGATACTGTATATAGTGTTAAAGAGATACTGTATATAGTGTTAAAGAGATACTGTATATAGTGTTAAAGAGATACTGTATATAGTGTTAAAGAGATACTGTACATAGTGTTAAAGAGATACTGTATATAGTGTTAAAGAGATACTGTATATAGTGTTAAAGAGACACTGTATATAGTGTTAAAGAGATACTGTACGTAGTGTTAAAGAGATACTGTATATAGTGTTAAAGAGATACTGTATATAGTGTTAAAGAGACACTGTATATAGTGTTAAAGAGATACTGTATATAGTGTTAAAGAGACACTGTATATAGTGTTAAAGAGACACTGTATATAGTGTTAAAGAGATACTGTACGTAGTGTTAAAGAGATACTGTACATAGTGTTAAAGAGATACTGTATATAGTGTTAAAGAGATACTGTATATAGTGTTAAAGAGACACTGTATATATTTTAAAAGATACTGTACGTAGTGTTAAAGAGATACTGTATATAGTGTTAAAGAGACGCTGTGTAAATAGTGTTAAAGAGATACTGTACGTAGTGTTAAAGAGATACTGTACGTAGCGTTAAAGAGATACTGTACGTAGTGTTAAAGAGATACTGTATATAGTGCTAAAGAGATACTGTACGTAGTGTTAAAGAGACACTGTATATATTTTAAAAGATACTGTACGTAGTGTTAAAGAGATACTGTATATAGTGTTAGAGATACTGTATATAGTGTTAAAGAGATACTGTATATAGTGTTAAAGAGACGTTGTAAATAGTGTTAAAGAGACGCTGTATATAGTGTTAAAGAGATACTGTACGTTAAAGAGACACTGTACATAGTGTTAAAGAGACACTGTATATAGTGTTAAAGAGATACTGTACATAGTGTTAAAGAGATACTGTACATAGTGTTAAAGAGATACTGTACGTAGTGTTAAAGAGATACTGTATATAGTGTTAAAGAGATACTGTATATAGTGTTAAAGAGATACTGTATATAGTGTTAAAGAGATACTGTATATAGTGTTAAAGAGATACTGTATATAGTGTTAAAGAGACACTGTATATAGTGTTAAAGAGACACTGTATATAGTGTTAAAGAGATACTGTACATAGTGTTAAAGAGATACTGTACGTAGTAGTGTTAAAGAGACACTGTATATAGTGCTAAAGAGACACTGTATATAGTGTTAAAGAGATACTGTATATAGTGTTAAAGAGATACTGTATATAGTGTTAAAGAGACACTGTATATAGTGTTAAAGAGACACTGTATATAGTGTTAAAGAGATACTGTATATAGTGTTAAAGAGATACTGTATATAGTGTTAAAGAGATACTGTATATAGTGTTAAAGAGACACTGTATATAGTGTTAAAGAGACACTGTACATAGTATGAATGAAATGCATAATGTATGCAATTTCTAAATCCTTGTTCTCAAAATTGTATTTTTTTGTAACTAGCAGATGAATGAAATGCCCCCCCCAAGATCCCACAAACACAAATTAGGAAATGGCTACCTAAATATGATCCCCAATCAGAGACAACGATAAACACCTGCCTCTGATTGGGAACCATATCAGGCCACCATATAAATACAATATCACCTAGATGACCCACCCAAGTCACTGTCACGCCCCAACCAACCCAGAGAAAAAACAGCTTACTGTTGCTGTCAGTGCGTGACAGTAACAACATGTTGCTTAGGGCCTCCAAAAGGCTAGGGCCGGCTCTGACTGCATGCATGGGGATGGATGTGGCTAGGCACTATGCAGAACCACCAGCCACTGCGGCCCCTCATGATGAGTTTTTTTTGTGGCTCCCACCCCATCAAATTTGCCCATCCCTGCATTAAAGCCAATTATCTCCTGTGAATTTCCGCGACCCCTTTTAATACCGGCATAGCACCCACCCATGTGTTCTAACAATCTGTGCTGCACAGTGGAGTAGCATGCCTCGGGGTAGTGAAAAAACCTGCTCCTGTGAAGATGAAGCACATATTTTATTGATGACACACAGGAAGTCCTTGGTAATGTCCTCTAAATGGTAGCCAGGAAGTGAACTGTACTTAGCGGCCAATCACCACGTCCATCACGACACAGTGATGTCATTCATGTCAATCTCCTGTCCACGGCTTTGGACTAGTTGGCGTCTCTTCAGTGAGAGCTGTCTGTCTTTGGGGACGCCCTGTGAGGATTTATGTATAGTGCACAGGAAAGTGTTAAGTAGCATCATTCTAATAATGTATAATATCTTTCTCTCTCTGTCCCTCTGTCCCTCTCTGTCCCTCTCTGTCCCTCTCTGTCTCTCTCGGTCCCTCTGTCCCTCTCCGTCTCTCTCTGTCCCTCTCTGTCCCTCTCTGTCCCTCTCTGTCCCTCTCTGTCTCTCTCTGTCCCTCTGTCTCTCTCGGTCCCTCTGTCCCTCTCTGTCTCTCTCTGTCTCTCTCTGTCCCTCTGTCCCTCTTTGTCCCTCTGTCTCTCTCTGTCCTTCTGTTCCTCTGTCCATCTGTCTCTCTGTCTCTCTCTGTCCTTCTGTCCCTCTCTGTCTCTCTCTGTCCCTCTGTCTCTCTCTCTCAATTCAATTGACTTTATTGACATGGCAAATGCATTATTACTTACATTGTCAAAGTATA
The DNA here is from genome assembly GCF_023373465.1 of Oncorhynchus keta. Lineage (NCBI taxonomy): Eukaryota > Metazoa > Chordata > Actinopteri > Salmoniformes > Salmonidae > Oncorhynchus > Oncorhynchus keta. The sequence goes on along the minus strand of NC_068443.1, from coordinate 13,540,372 downwards.
CATACCGAACATATAACATAAAATATTATTGACATTACTTTGCACTTTTCACTGGCTGTCCCTCAGGTTGTGGCAGGAGGACACACATTTGGCTGCCAAAATTGCATATTTTGGCTTTTCACCCAATAAATATTAGATTTTATTCTTCATCTTTTATAGTTTCAAATTCTTTGCATTGAGTTATAATTTGGGGAAAGAAATATTCTCTTAGGTCTGAGTATTTGTCACAGTGTAATAGGAAATGCAACTCTGTCTCTACCTCTCCCCTGGAGCAGAGTGAGCACAGCCTGTCCTCTCTGGGCAGCCAGGTTTGTCTGTGACGACCGGTCTCTATAGCCAGACTGTGCTCACTGAGTCTGTACCTAGTCAAGGTTTTCCTCAGTTTTCTATCAGTCACAGTGGTCAGATAGTCTGCCACCATGTACTGTTTGTTTAGAGCCAAATAGCATTGAAGTTTACTTAGATTGTTTTGTGGTGTCTTTCCAATAGGTGATATATTTTTATTTTTGTTTTGTGATGATTTGGTTGGGCCAGATTTTGTGAGTGCTGTCCTGAGGCTCTATGGGGTTGGTTTGGGTTGGTGAACTGAGCCTCAGAACCAGCTGGCTGAGGGGACTCTTCTCTTGTTTCATCTCTTGACATTGTAGAGCTGTGTGATGGAATGTTTTGGGGTCACTTGTTTTTAGATGGTTGTAAAATTTAATGGCTCTTTTTTCTATTCGAATGAGGGGGTAGTGGCACAATTCTGCTCTACATGCGTTATTTTGAGGTTTTCTTTGCACTTGCAATACAGTCTTGCAAAACTCTGCATGCAGTATTTCAATTGGATGTTTGTCCCATTTGGTAAATTCATTATTAAAGATTGGACCCCATACTTCCCTGCCATATAGAGCAATTGGTTCTATAACTGATTGAAAAATTTGAGCCAGATTCTAATTGGAATTTCGATTTTGATGTTCCTTTTAATGGCATAGAATGCTCCTCTTGCTTTGTCTCTCAGCTCATTCACAGCCATGTGAAAGCTACCTGTGTTGCGGATATTTAGGATATTTAGATATGTGTTCTAATAGAACTATGTCCAAATAGAATTTATATTTGTCATCCTTATTTCCAGACCTTTTTTGGAATATCATTATATTTGGTGTTTTCAGGTTAACGGTCAGAGTCCAGGTCTGACAGAACCTGTGGTTAACGGTCAGAGCCCAGGTCTGACAGAACCTGTGGTTAACGGTCAGAGCCCAGGTCTGACAGAACCTGTGGTTAACGGTCAGAGCCCAGGTCTGACAGAACCTGTGGTTAACGGTCAGAGCCCAGGTCTGACAGAACCTGTGGTTAACGGTCAGAGCCCAGGTCTGACAGAACCTGTGAAGATGATCTAGGTGCTGCTGTAACCCCTCTTTAGTGGGAGACAGCAGCACCAGGTCATCTGCGTACAGCAGACACTTGATTTCAGTGTTGTGTAGGGTGATACCAGGTGCTGCCGATTCTTCTAATGTTTTTGCCAATTCATTAATGTAGATGTTAAATAGTGTTGGACTTATTGGGCAGCCCTGTTTCACTCCTGTTTGCTTGTTGCCAATTTTAACCGCGCATTTGGTTTTAATGTACATTGATTTAATAAAATCATGTTTTCCCTCCAATACCACTTTCTATTAGTTTATAAAAAAGACCTTCGTGCCAATTTGAATCAAATGCTTTCTTGAAATCTACAAAACAATCTGGCCTCTCTCTCTCTCTCTCTCTCTCTCTCTCTCTCTCTCTCTCTCTCTCTCTCTCTCTCTCTCTCTCTCTCTCTCTCTCTCTCTCTCAATTCAAGGGGCTTTATTGGCATGGCAAACATGTGTTAACATTGCCAAAGCAAGTGAGGTAGATAATATACAAAAGTGTAATAAACAATAAAGTCTCTCTCTCTCTGTCCGTCTCTCTCAGCGGCACCCAAGTTCACCAAGATCCCCGGGGACCAGATCGGGGTATCGGGGGGTGTTGCCTCGTTTGTGTGCCAGGCGTCAGGTGACCCCAAACCCATGGTCAACTGGAACAAGAAGGGCAAGAAGGTCAACTCCCAACGCATAGAGGTGAGCTAACACTATACTCCCAACATATAGAGGTGAGTTAACACTATACTCCCAACATATAGAGGTGAGTTAACACTGTACACCTGGCGACTGTGTCAGCGTGCACTGCACCCGGTCCACCACAGGAGTCGCTAGAGCGCGACAAGAACATCCTTGCTGGCCAAACCCTCCCATAACCCGGACGATGCTGGGTCAATTGTGCGCTGCCCCATGGGTCTCCCAGTTGTGGCCGGCAGTGACAGAGACTGGACTCGAACCAGGATCTCTAGTGGCACAGCTATCGCTGTGATGCAGTGTCTTAGACCACTGCGCCACTCGGGAGGCCCTACTATTTATATTTTTGACAGTTTTTACTTTTACTGCACTCCATACATTTTCCCTGACACCCAAAAGTACTCGTTACATTTTGAATGCTTAGCAGGATACGAAAATGTTCTAATTCAAGCACTTATCAAGAGAACAACCCTGCTCATCCCTACTGCCTCTCATCTGGCAGAATCATTAAACACAAATTATTTGTTTGTAAATGATGTCTGAGTGTTGGAGTGTGCCCCTGGCTATCCATACATTTAAAAAACAAGAGAATCGTGCCTTCTGGGTTGCTTAATATAAGGAATTTGAAATTAATTATACTTTTTCTTTTGATACTTCCATATATTTAAAACCAAATAGTTTTAGACTTTTACTCAAGTAGTATTTTACTGGGTGACTCACTTTTACTTGAGTAATTTTCTTTTAAGGTATCTTTATTTTTACTCAAGTATGACAATTGGGTACTTTTTCCACCACTCATATTAGTTTCTTCTTTTTTTTTTGTTGGGGGGTTCCCAATTCTCCTTCTTGGTCCTTCGTGGTCGTGCCTGGTTAATCACCTGGTTTCTGGCTCTTCCTGGTTCTATCTACTACTCATTCTAAACGGTTTCCTGACTGGTTCTCTACTGGCTGTTTCCTGACTGGTTCTCTAATGACAGGTTCCTGACTGGTTCTCTGCTGGCTGTATTCTGACTGGTTCTCTACTGGCTGTATCCTGACTGGTTCTCTACTAGCTGTATTCTGACTGGTTCTCTACTGGCTGTATCCTGACTGTTTCCTGACTGGTTCCTGACTGGTTCTCTAATGACAGGTTCCTGACTGGTTCTCTACTGGCTATATTCTTGACTGGTTCACTATTGGCTGTATCCTGACTGGTTCTCTACTGACTGGTTCATGACTGGTTCTCTACTGGCTGTATCCTGACTGCTCCCTATCTCTTCCTCTAACCTAGACAATAGAGTTTGATGATGGAGCGGGGGCCGTACTGAGGATCCAGCCTCTCAGGGCCCCCCGAGATGAGAATGTCTATGAGTGTGTGGCCCGCAACAGTGAGGGAGATGTGGCCACCACTGCCAAGCTGGCCATCATACGAGGTGAGTGTGTGTCTGTGTGTGTGTGACTGAGATCCTCTTCTTCTTCATGATCATCTTCATTAATACTGTCCATTTTAAGCACACACATCTTGCACACACACACACACACACACACACACACACACACACACACACACACACACACACACACACACACACACACACACACACACACACACACACACACACACACACACACACACACACACACACACACACACACACACACACACACACACACACACACACACACACACACACACACACACACACACACTGAAGGGCTATACCGTTTTTGTAGTAATGTCCCACAGACACAGAGTGGGGATTGAGTGTGTTTGTGTGATGACAGGCCTAACAGATAGACAAGATAATATTTCCCAGGCTACCAGCCTTCTGCTGAAACACCAAGGCTGACAAATCAACCCCTCTCTCCCTCCCTCCCTACATCCTCTCTTCTTTCTATCCCTTCTGTCACTCTCCATCCCCACTCTTGTTGTTCCACCCCTTATCCCCCACTCCACCCCCTGTCTCTCTCCTCCCCTCATCCTGCTGTGTATCCCTCTCTCAATCCCTCAATCCCTCCATCCCTCTTCCTCCCTCCTTAAGAAATGGGTTCCAATCCTAGCGCGGCCCTAATCCTCTGCTTTCCTATGTAAAAATGAGTCAATATAACATCCCTCCATCTCTCCCTCTCCCTGTCCCTCTCCCCTGTGTTGGGCCGAGGCCCGGTCCACAGCTCCTGGGCGTACAGCCAATTCCAGCCAACAGCTAGCCTAGCGCTTAGCACTATAGAGAGTACATTAGATTAGCTTAGCACTGAGGGGACAGGCTGCATTAGACTCATACCATCTTGGTCTAGGAAGAGAACGAATTAAGTGATTATGAGAGAGAAGCCGTAGTCTAAATCACACGCACACCAGCTAACTGGCCCTCAACACAGCCAAACAACACTAACTCACGCCAACTCCCAGACTTAAAAGAACAGCCGCTTCTTTCCTGTTATAGAAGGGTGTGTAAGCATGGTGTTTGTTACGTCTTGTGTTGGCAGTGAAGGAACGAAGGGGGAGAGACCATGGGCACCATGGGCAGCTGTGTGTGTGTGTGTGTGTGTGTGTGTGTGTGTGTGTGTGTGTGTGTGTGTGTGTGTGTGTGTGCCTCTTAATTAAGCCCCTTCTTTGTGTAGACAGACAAGTAACTGCTAACTCTAACCCTTTGTGTGTAGACAGACAGGTAACTGTGTAACCCTTTCCCAGTGTGTGACAGACAGGTAACTGTGTCCCAGTGTGTAGTGACAGGTAACTGTGCATTCTAACCCTTTGAATTTGAACTCTGGCCTCTTTAATTAGACAGACAGGCCCCTTAACCCTTTTTGCCAGGTGGCCTTAAGTGTTTCCCAGAGGTGTAGACAGACAGGTAACTGCTAACTCTAACCCTTTCCCAGAGGTGTAGACAGACAGGTAAATGCTAACTCTAACCCTTTCCCAGAGGTGTAGACAGACATTTCTATACCTTACAATCTGTCTCCTAGACCTTGACTGCACAATAGACTAGTAGGTATAAATGTCAGAGGAGAGACTGAGGTTACGGAAAGGGTTTCGCTCTGCCCTCCACTAAGATACAGCGCATTCGTAAAGTATTCAGACCCCTTTACTTCTTCCACATTTTGTTACATTACAGCCTTATTCTAAAATGAATTTAAAAAAAATATCCCTCATCAATCTACACACAATCCCCCATAATGACAAAGCAAAAACAGGTTTTTAGAAATGTTTGCAAATGTATTAAAAATAAAAACTGAAATATCATGTTTACATAAGTATACAGACCCTTTACTCAGTACTGTGTTGAAGCACCTTTGGCAGCAATTACAGCCTCGAGTCTTCTTGGGTACATGCTTGGCACACTTGTATTTGGGAAGTTTCTCCTATTCTTCTCTGCATATCCTCTCAAGCTCTGTCAGGTTGGATGGGGAGCATCGCTGCACAGCTATTTTCAGGTCTCTCCAGAGAGGTTCAATCGGGTTAAAGTCTGGGTTCTGGCTGGGCCACTCAATGACATTCAGAAGCCACTCATGCGTTGTCTTGGCTGTGTGCTTAGGGTCTTTGTCCTGGTGGAAGGTGAACCTTCGCCCCAGTCTGAGGTCCTGAGTTCTCTGGAGCAGGATTTCATCAATGATCTCTGTACTTTGCTCCGTTAATCTTTACCTCGATCCTGACTAGTCTCCCAGTCCCTGTCGCTGAAAAACATCTCCACAGCAGGATGCTGCCACCACCATGCTTCACCGTAGGGATGGTGCCAGGTTTCTTCCAGACGTGACACTTGGCTTTCAGTCCAAAGAGTTCAATCTTGGTTTCATCAGACTAGAGAATCCTCTTTCTGTGTGTCTAGACCCTCTACCATAAAGACTTGGTTGGTGGAGTGATGCAGAGATGCTTGTCCTTCTGGAAGGTTCTCCCATCTCCACAGAGGAACTCTAGAGCTCTGTCAGAGTGACCATTGTGTTCTTCTCCCCCGATTGCCCAGTTTGGCTGGGCGGCCAGCTCTAGGAAGAGTCTTGGTGGTTCTGAACTTCTCCCATTTAAGAATGATGAAGGTCACTGTGTTCTTGGGGCCCTTCAATGCTGCAGAACATTTTTGGTACCCTCCCCCAGATCTGTGCCTCGACACAATCGGAGCTCTTCGGACAATTCCTTTGACCTCATGGCTTGGTTTTTGCCCTGACATGCACAGTTAACTGTGGGACCTTATATAGATAGGTGTGTGCCTTTCTAAATCATGTCCATTCAATGGAATTTACCACAGGTGGACTCCAATCAAGTTGCAGAAACATCACAAGGATGGACAATGGAAACAGGACACACTTGAGCTCAATTTCGAGTCTCGTAGCAAAGGGTCTGAAAACATATTATATTATTATATTTATTTATATTTCTGTTTTTTATTTGTAAAAAATTCTCAAACCTGTGTTCGTATTGTGTGAAGACTGATGAGGGAAAAAAATAATAGAATAAGGCTGTAATGTAACAAAATGAGGAACAAGGGAAGGCGTCTGAATACTTTCTGAATGCACAGTAAGCCCATACACAAAGTCCATACACAAAGCCCATACATCAAATTCACTTCAAATCAAATACAATTTTATTTGAAATATGCTTTGTAAACAACAGGTGTAGACTAACAGTGAAATGCTAATTTATGGATAATTTTCCAAAAATGCAAACAATTTAATTACAGTTTTTAATAACCTGTAAAAATCACATACATAGCATAACTCCTATTCTTTCTCTAAAGGTTTATACGATCATATAACACAATGTATTGCTTGGTCAGTCCTGACTCTCTCTCCCCATAGACAGTGGGTGGGGTATGGGTTACATTGGCCAGTCCTGACTCTCTCTCCCCATAGACAGTGTGTGGGGTATGGATTACATTGGCCAGTCCTGACTCTCTCTCCCCATAGACAGTGGGTGGGGTATGGGTTACATTGGCCAGTCCTGACTCTCTCAGTGTGTGGGGGTATGGGTTACATTGGCCAGTCCTGACTCTCTCTCCCCATAGACAGTGGGTGGGGTATGGGTTACATTGGCCAGTCCTGACTCTCTCCCCATAGACAGTGTGGGGTATGGGTTACATTGGCCAGTCCTGACTCTCTCTCCCCATAGACAGTGTGTGGGGTTACATGGGTTACATGGGGTATGGGTTACATTGGCCAGTCCTGACTCTCTCTCCCCATAGACAGTGGTATGGGTTACATTGGCCAGTGACTCTCTCTCCCATAGACATGTGTGTGGGTATGGGTTACATTGGCCAGTCCTGTAGACAGTGGGTGGGGTATGGGTTACATTGGCCTAGACTATTGGCCAGTCCTGACTCTCTCTCCCCATAGACAGTGTGTGGGGTATGGGTTACATTGGCCAGTCCTGACTCTCTCTCCCCATAGACAGTGTGTGGGGTATGGGTTACATTGGCCAGTCCTGACTCTCTCTCCCCATAGACAGTGTGTGGGGTATGGGTTACATTGGCCAGTCCTGACTCTCTCTCCCCATAGACAGTGTGTGGGGTATGGGTTACATTGGCCAGTCCTGACTCTCTCTCCCACCAGACGGTGGGTGGGGTATGGGTTACATTCCCAGCTCTCTTTTCAAACTATTTAAAGCTTTATAAGATCGCGAACAGTAGCACCTTTTAATGGTTGCCGTTCTGACTGTCTCCCTGTGGGATGTACCCTACAGAAGCGGTGTGGTTGGCCACAGTAGGAAGTAAGCTACTCCTTAGCTTGACTGCTAATGGAGGCCGGCTTATGTAGCAGGCTGTGGTAACTGGGGTCGGGCAGAGGAGATATCTCATTTAGACACTCACACCTCTCTCTCCTTCACTCGCCAGCTCTGAGTATTTATTTGGTCAATGTGTCAGTGTATAATGTCTGTTGTTTGTAATAGTGTGTTATATGTGACAATGTGATTCTATTATACATTTTATTTGAATGTTGAATGACTCTTGGAAGATTTGTCCAAATAAGGACGAAAAGAGATCCTAATAAAATAACATCTCTTTCTCCACCTAGCTAGCTCTACCAAGCTACAGTATACCATCCCTCTGTCCGTCTGTCTAACTCTTGCACTCTCCCTCTTCCCCTATCTCTCGCTCTCTTGCTCCCTCTCTATTTCTCCCTCTTCCCTCTCTCTCTCTCTCTCTCTCTGGACACTGTTTTCATAGTGCTTGGCCTAGAGGAGGTTTTAGTATCTGCACTTCTGCATGTTTTTAACCTCCAGTGGGCGAGATATTCTCATCACTGCAGAAATGTGTGTGTGTTTGTGTATGCTAATACATGATTACCAAGGAAGGGAGGTATGGGGTAGCAGGAAGGGTGGAAGGGAGGTAGTGGGTAGCAGGAAGGGAGGTAGTGGGTAGCAGGAAGGGAGGTAGGGGGTAGCAGGAAGGGTGGAAGGGAGGTAGGGGGTAGCAGGAAGGGTGGAAGGGAGGTAGGGGGTAGCAGGAAGGGTGGAAGGGAGGTAGGGGGTAGCAGGAAGGGTGGAAGGGAGGTAGGGGGTAACAGGAAGGGTGGAAGGGAGGTAGGGGGTAGCAGTAAGGGTGGAAGGGAGGTGGGGGGTAGCAGGAAGGGTGGAAGGGAGGTAGGGGGTAGGAAGGGTGGAAGGGAGGTGGGGGGTAGCAGGAAGGGTGGAAGGGAAGGGAAGGTAGGGGTAGTAGGAAGGGAGGTAGGGGGAGTAGGAAGGGTGGGAGGGAGGTAGGGGGTAGCAGGAAGGGTGGAAGGGAGGTAGGGGGTAGCAGGAAGGGTGGAAGGGAAGGTTTTCTACCACTACGACATATCTTTCTACATAGTTTGTCTGATCAGTGATTCCCCTAGAGTGTTCCTTGGCGAGATGCAGAGGTCCCTGATGCATTCAGGACTGCAAGCACCAAAACGTTCAACTGAGACTGTCGGCCAATAATATTTACGTGGGCGGTAACAGAGCTTGTCAGGGGAGTGAGGGAAAGTCAAAATGATAGGAGGCGGATCAACTCTGCAAACCGACTTGGGATTTGGATGCTTGTGTACAATATGGTATGTGTTTATGTGTTATTCATCTCACGCGGCAGATACCACTTGTCTGCTTTCACGAGACTAATGTGTTATGTGTGCAGACCGATTTCATTTGAACATGGCCTAGCCCTAGTCTCGAGTGGAAAAATAATATGATATTAGTATGTGCATGTAGGGGTTGTGCATTGTCTGTGGCAGTAAGGAGTATGTGGGGCTAAGTCGTATGTCTGGATGAGAGACACACCACACTGTGGGTTTTTAGACAGATAGATGTATGAGATTAAAGACTGAGAGCATCATTTCCATAAAGAGAACATTATCATTTAAAGTGTTTCCCCAAAGCTCTTTAGTCTCTTTTAAGTTGACACTATGAGGTAGAGAATTACTGCCCCAGATGACACCTACATCGAAGTGGAGAAGGACCATACTCAATCCGGGTTTCCCCTAGGTTTGTTTTCAGGCACATTCTCTGTTGAACTAACCTTTTTTTGTGTGCATGTGCTAATGTGCATTTTTGTCTGTGTGTTTGTGTTGTGCATTTGTTAGTCCAAGTGTGTGTTTGTGCCATGATTTAATGTTTGCTTGCCTTGTTTGTGGTTGGTTCTGCTATAAACAGGCATGCTTCCCTGTGCAAACACAATCAGGCCAGGATTAAGGCTGCTAGCCTCCAGTCAGAACCCTAGAGGAAAACATTGGCCGCTACCTGCCAAGTCCCCAGTATGAAAAGCTGCTGTCACACAGGCGGGCGCAAACACACGCGCACAAACACACTCTTTCAAGTCTTAGCAAAGTGTTCTGTTAGGTTCTGAATAAACAGAGTAAAAACTCACAGACAACTAGAAAAAGCTCAAACCAAGTTTATTCAACCACTGGGTCATACAGCTGCAAAGACAACAGAGTCACACGAACACATCTTTATACCTCCAAACTAGGCCGAGTCATCCCCTTGATGCATAACATAGACTCTCTTTCTCTGTTGTTAGGCAGACACAGTAGGTTCCTCTTACTTAGGCCTGGGCAACTCCAGTCCTCGGGGGTCTGATTGGAGTCACACTTTTCCCCCCGCCCCCCAGCTAACACACCTGACTCCAATAACCAACTGATCATGATCTTCAGTTAAAAATCCAATTAGTTTGAATCAGCTGTTTGCTAGGGATGGAGAAGGTGTGACACCAATCAGACCCCCGAGGACTGGAGTTGCCCAGGCCTTGTGGCTTACTGGTATTGTCATGGCCATGCCTAAGTGGTATTGTCATGGCCATTCTAAACATTTATTAGAGGATTTGTATTCTTGTAACTGTTTTGGGTAATGCAAGTTCTTGTGCTGTTAGGGGAATAACCTGTTAGGGGAATAACCTGTCAGGGGAACAACCTGTTAGGGGAACAACCTGTTAGGGGAACAACCTGTTAGGGGAATAACCTGTTAGGGGAACAACCTGTTAGGGGAATAACCTGTAGGGGAACAACCTGTTAGGGGAATAACCTGTTAGGGGAACAACCTGTTAGGGGAACAACCTGTTAGGGGAACAACCTGTTAGGGGAATAACCTGTTAGGGGAATAACCTGTTAGGGGAATAACCTGTTAGGGGAATAACCTGTTAGGGGAATAACCTGTTAGGGAACAACCTGTTAGGGGAATAACCTGTTAGGGGAACAACCTGTTAGGGGAACAACCTGTTAGGGAATAACCTGTTAGGGGAACAACCTGTTAGGGAACAACCTGTTAGGGAACAACCTGTTAGGGGAATAACCTGTTAGGGGAACAACCTGTTAGGGAAAGGGGAACAACCTGTTAGGGGAACAACCTGTTAACCTGTTAGGGGAACAACCTGTTAGGGAATAACCTGTTAGGGGAACAACCTGTTAGGGGAACAACCTGTTAGGGAATAACCTGTTAGGGAACAACCTGTTAGGGGAATAAGGGGAACAACCTGTTAGGGGAATAACCTGTTAGGGGAACAACCTGTTCGGGGAACAACCTGTTAGGGGAATAACCTGTTAGGGGAACAACCTGTTAGGGGAACAACCTGTTAGGGGAACAACCTGTTAGGGAACAACCTGTTAGGGGAACAACCTGTTAGGGAACAACCTGTTAGGGGAATAACCTGTTAGGGGAATAACCTGTTAGGGGAACAACCTGTTAGGGGAATAACCTGAACAACCTTAGGGAACAACCTGTTAGGGGAACAACCTGTTAGGGAATAACCTAGGGGAACAACCTGTTAGGGGAACCTGTTAGGGGAATAACCTGTTAGGGAATAACCTGGGAACAACCTGTTAGGGAACAACCTGGGGAATAACCTGTTAGGGGAATAACCTGTTAGGGAATAACCTGTTAGGGGAACAACCTGTTAGGGAATAACCTGTTAGGGAACAACCTGTTAGGGAACAACCTGTTAGGGGAATAACCTGTTAGGGGAACAACCTGTTAGGGGAATAACCTGTTAGGGGAACAACCTGTTAGGGGAACAACCTGTTAGGGAACAACCTGTTAGGGAATAACCTGTTAGGGGAACAACCTGTTAGGGAACAACCTGTTAGGGGAACAACCTGTTACCTGTTAGGGAACAACCTGTTAGGAACAACCTGGAATAACCTGTTAGGGGAACAACTGTCAGGGGAACAACCTGGGGAACAACCTGTTTAACCTGTTAGGGAACAACCTGTTAGGGGAACAACCTGTTAGGGAACAACCTGTTAGAGGAACAACCTGTTAGGGAACAACCTGTTAGGGGAACAACCTGTTAGAGGAACAACCTGTTAGGGGAACAACCTGTTAGGGGAACAACCTGTTAGGGAACAACCTGTTAGGGGAACAACCTGTTAGAGGAACAACCTGTTAGGGGAATAACCTGTTAGGGGAACAACCTGTTAGGGGAACAACCTGTTAGGGGAATAACCTGTTAGGGGAATAACCTGTTAGGGGAATAACCTGTTAGGGGAACAACCTGTTAGGGGAACAACCTGTTAGGGGAACAACCTGTTAGGGGAACAACCTGTTAGGGGAACAACCTGTTAGGGGAATAACATGTTAGGGGAACAACCTGTGTGTAAATGTAACAATCTGCTGCTGTATTTTCTTATGTTATCTGTGGTCATTTTGTTGGTCTAGTGTAGTTTCTTAATCATTAAACCTAACCTAAACTGGATGTGTAAACATGTATACGCAGGGCCCAGCTGTAAAAGAGACCTTGGCCTCAGTCTGTGTTCCTTGTTATAATAAAGGTGTAATAATAATAAAGTCTAGGACCCTCATGGGTGTGGAAATATATGTGTGTGTGTGTGTGTGTGTGTGTGTGTGTGTGTGTGAGAGAGGACCCTAACCAGATGGTCTTCGGGGTGGGCATCTGTGGCCCCCCTCCCAGCAGTGTCTTCTCTCTTCATCTGTTGATCGTATTTCGAGTTGATTTCCACATCCCTCCTGGTCCTGCTTCCTCAGCAACTGGTCCTTATCAAGAACTGAAACTAAACTGTTCCCTTTGCATCCTTCCATAGAAATATAAATGTTCAACAATAACATTGTTGTAGCTGTCCTCCGGCTACACTATGGTGCTGTCCTACAGAGTGCTGTTATGGCTACTGTAGACCTTCATTGCAAAACAGTGTGTTTTTTAATCAATTATTTGGTGATGTGAATATATTATGCATAGTTTTATCTGAAAAGGATAACTTTTGAAATGTTTTACCATTTTTATTTTTATGAATTTCACTGAGGAGGATGGTCTTTCCCTTCCTCCTCTGAGGAGCCTCCACTGTTAACAGTATTGAAGCGTCTGCCAATTTACTACTCCAGAATAAAGGAGACCTAATGTCTTATACTAGTGTCATGCTTCAAATATCAGTATTGTTGACAAAACACAATACCAAATTTACTCACAGTTGTTCTCCTATTTCCACATAATCTATCACGGTTCCCCGTCCCAATAGAGTACGAACCAACCTGTGGCCTTATTGCTTAATACACACATCCTTTTCAAACAACGTTTTAATGTCTTTTTGCTTTTCCAACCATGGGTGAGGCTCTCCTTCTATAACCATCCACATTCCTACTCACTGACAATCTTTAAGCACAGATATCCTGGGATATCTTATTATTATTATTATTATTTATTATTATTATATTATATCTCCTATTCTCCACAGTATGCACTTCCTTCCTTTGTCCTTCTACATGGTCTACTTCTCTACAACCTACCGTACTAGTACACAAGGATTACAATTTATCTGTACACACACACACACTCTACGGCCTCACGGCCACCGCGGCTGGGCTTTCACCCCCCCTTTACAGGTCTAGCAGGGAACCAACCCCACTCTGGATTTACCCCCTAGGGCGTACACTCCGCAGGGACCAGCCTGCTTGGGCTTACCTTCCGAGACTTACCCTATACTTATATGAAGCCAGCAGGAAACTGTTGATTTTATTTCTAGTTGAGTTCCACATCCCTCCTGGTCATGCTTCCTCAGCAACTGGTCCTTATCAAGAACAGAAACTAAACTGTTCCCTTTTGCCTCCTTGGGAACATTCATTTTCAACAGTAACATATTTCAACAGAATATGAGCTTTCTGCACGTCCCCTTTTCTCACTCAGTAACTTTCAGTATCACTCAGTAACTTACCACACACCTAGTTCCTCTTGACCCTTCCTTGAACCCTAATATATACATTCCCTATACATGTAAAGTAATTAATACGTTTTTAGTATGGTAACATTAAGTATATTTCAACAGTTCTAAAGTGTCCTATTCATTTTCATTCTACCAGGTACTGGGTGAAAGCTAACCAGCGCTAGCAGCAGCGTGTGTGTGCCTGATAAATTATGCATTAGTTGATATAAAACACGATCAAAGTGCTATCGGATCATGACGGTGTCATGGTGATAGGTAGGTTAGGGTGATAGGTAGGTTAGGGTATCTCTGTTTTAGGCAGGTGACTCACCTAGGAGCTTGTCTCATTATCTGCAGAGATCCATATAGTTAGATAGAGAATTCATGTGTGTATCTGTGGCGTTATGGCGTTTGTGAGCGCATGAGCATTGTCATTGAGGATAACTCCATTTTAAATATGTTTTTTTGTCCATTTATTGTGGCCACTAGTGCTGTACATCAACTCCCCTACATGTGCAGTGCCGCATTTTTCCACTTTTTGTTGTGTTACAGCCTGAATTTAAAATGTTTTTAATTGAGATTTTGAGTCACTGGCCTACACATAATACCTCATAATGTTAAAGTGGAATTATCCTTTTCCAATTTAACAAAAAATGTAAATCTGAAATGTCTTGAGTCAATAAGTATTCAACCCCTTTGCTATGGCAAGCCTAAATAAGTTCAGGAGTAAACATTTGCTTAACAAGTCACATAAGTTGCATGGAGTGTTTAGTGTTTAACGTGATTTTTGAATTACACCTCATCTCTGTACCCCACACATACAATTCTCTGTAAGGTCCCTCAGTCAAGCAGTGAGTTTCAAACACGGATGCAACTACAAAGACCAGGGAGGTTTTTCAATGTTTACTCCTGAACTTATTTTAGGCTTAAAATAACAGTGTTTGAATACTTATTGTCTCAAGACATTTCAGCATTTCATTTTATAATTCATTTGTAAATGTTCCGTAAAATATAATTCCACTTTGACATTATGGGGAATTTTGTGTAGCTCAGTGACAAAAAAATCTAAATTGAATCCTTTTAAAATTCTTTAACACAACAAAATGTGGAAAAAGTCTAGGGGTGTGAATACTTTCTGAAGGCTCTGTAGCAGTAATGATAGAACACATCAGATAGGAATACACAATGTCTACTGGTGCTGTATGTTTTACATTAAACATGCACAGTATACTGTACATTTAATCTCAGACATGTATAATGGACAGAGCTCATAAACCTCTAATGAGAGCATGCAGATAGGAATACATGACTGCTCTCTCTCTGTGTGTGTTCTACTGCAAGGGTCTGGTCTCATTAACCCCCAGTTAAACCATGCAGCACCAGCAGGATAGACCCTGAGGTGATGAAAAGCCATTGTGAGCCCCTCTCTCTGTGTTCTACTGCAAGGGTCTGGTCTCATTAACCCCCAGTTAAACCATGCAGCACCAGCAGGATAGACCCTGAGGTGATGAAAAGCCATTGTGAGCCCCTCTCTCTGTGTTCTACTGCAAGGGTCTGGTCTCATTAACCCCCAGTTAAACCATGCAGCACCAGCAGGATAGACCCTGAGGTGATGAAAAGCCATTGTGAGCCCCTCTCTCTGTGTTCTACTGCAAGGGTCTGGTCTCATTAACCCCCAGTTAAACCATGCAGCACCAGCAGGATAGACCCCAAGGTGATGAAAAGTCATTGTGAGCCCCTCTCTCTCTCAATTCAATTCAAGGGGCTTTATTGTCATAGGAAACATGTGTTAACATTGACAAAGCAAGTGAATTAGATCATATAGAAAAGTGAAAGAAACAATAAAAATGAACAGTAAACATTACACTCACAGAAGTTCCAAAATAATAAAGACATTACAAATGTCATTATGTACTGTATATATACAGTGTTGTGATGATGTAAAAATTGTTTAAGTACAAAAGGGAAAATAAATAAGCATAAATATGGGTTGTATTTACAATGTTTTTTGTTCTTCACTGGTTGCCCTTTTCTTGTGGCAACAGGTCACAAATCTTGCTGCTGTGATGCACACTGTGGTATTTCACCCAATTGATATGGGAATTTATCAAAATCGGGTTTGTTTTCAAATTCTTTGTGGATCTGTGTATTCTGAGGGAAATCTGGCTCTCTAATATGGTCATACATTGGGCAGGAGGTTAGGAAGTGCAGCTCAGTTCCCACCTCATTTTGTGGGCAGTGTGCACATAGCCTGTCTTCTCTTGAGAGCCAGGTCTGCCTACGGCGGCCTCTTTCAATAGCAAGGCTATGCTCACTGAGTCTGTAGATAGTCAAAGCTTTCGTTAGGTTTGGGTCAGTCACAGTGGTCAGGTATTCTGCCACTCTCTGTTTAGGGCCAAATATCATTCTATTTTGCTCCTTTTTTTGGTTAATTCTTTCCAATGTGTCAAGTAATTATCTTTTTGTTTTCTCATGATTTGGTTGGGTCTAATTGTGTTGCTGTCTTGGGGCTCTGTGGGGTGTTTGTGTTTGTGAACAGAGCCCCAGGACCATTTTGCTTAGGGGACACTTCCATTTCCTCTTTCTCTATTTTCTTCTCTCTCTCTCTTTTCCACTCTCTCGCTTCCTCTTTTCCTCTCTCTCTCTCTCTTTTCTCTCGCTCTCTTTTCCTATCTCTATTTATTTTCCTCTCTCTCTTTCCCTCTCTCTCTCTTTTCCTCTTGCTCTTTTTCTCTCTCTCTCTTTTTTCCTCTCTCTCTCTTGGTCTCTCTCCTTTTCTCTTTCAATTAAACTCAATTAAATTTGCTTTATTGGCTTGACTAAACAATTTACTTTGGAAATTAAGTGATTAATTTACAGTATTAACATTAAAAATAATAATAATCAAGAATGTCAATGGGACAATCGGTAACAGCAATAATTTTCTACTCATTAACCCACAGTTAAACCATGCAGCACCAGCAGGATAGACCCTGAGGTAATGAAAGCCATTATGAGTCTCTCTCTCTGTGTGTTCTACTGCAAGGGTCTGGTCTCATTAACCCACAGTTAAACCATGCAGCACCAGCAGGATAGACCCTGAGGTGATGAAAGCCATTATGAGTCTCTCTCTCTGTGTGTTCTACTGCAAGGGTCTGGTCTCATTAACCCACAGTTAAACCATGCAGCAGCCAGCAGGATAGACCCTGAAGTGACCCTGTTTTCCTCTTTCTCTCACTCTCACTCTCTCGCTCTCTCTTTTCTTCGCTCTCTCTCTTTTCCTCTCTCTCTTTTCCCCTCTCTCTCTCTTTTCCTCTCTCTCTCTTTTCTCTCTCTTTTCCCCCTCTCTCTCTCTCTTTTCCCCTCTCTCTCTCTCTTTTCCCCCCTCCCTCCCTCTCTCTCTTTTCCCCTCTCTCTCTTTTCCCCTCTCTCTCTTTTCCTCTCTCTCTCTTTCCCCTCTCTCTCTCTTTTCCTCTCTCTCTCTCTTTTCCTCTCTCTCTCTCTTTTCCTCTCTCTCTCTCTTTTCCCCTCTCTCTCTCTCTTTTCCCCTCTCTCTCTCTCTTTTCCCCTCTCTCTCTCTTTTCCTCTCTCTTTTCCTCCCTCGCTCTCTCTCTTCCTCTCGCTCTCTCTCTCCCTCTCTCTCTTTTCCTCTCTCTCTCTCTTTTCCCCTCTTTCTCTCTCTTTTCCCCCCTCTCTCTCTTTTCCTCTCTCTTTTCCTCCCTCGCTCTCTCTCTTCCTCTCTCTCTCTCCCTCTCTCTCTCTTTTCCTCTCACTCTCTCTCTCCCTCTCTCTCTGTCTTTTCCTCTCTCTCTCTTTTCCCTCTCTCTCTCTCTCTCTCTCTCTCTCTCTCTCTCTCTCTCTCTCTCTCTCTCTCTCTCTCTCTCTCTCTCTCTCTTTTCCTCCCTCTCTCTCTTTCTCGCTCTCTCTTTTCCTCTCTCTTTCTCGCTCTCTCTCTTTCTCGCTCTCTCTTTTCTCGCTCTCTCTCTTCCTCTCTCTCTTTTTCCCCCTCTCTCTCTCTTTTCCTCTCTCTCTCTTTTCCTCTCGCTCTCTCTCTCTCTCTCTCTTTTCTCCTCTCTCTTTTCGCTCTCTCTTTTCCTCTCGCTCTCTCTTTCTCGCTCTCTCTTTTCCTCTCTCTCTCTTTCTCCTCTCTCTTTTCCTTTCGCTCTCTCTCTCTCTTTTCTCTCTCTCTCTCTCTCTCTCTCTCTCTCTCTCTTTTCCTCCTCTCTCTCTCTCTTTCTTCTCTCTTTCTCTCTCTCTCTCTTCCTCTCGCTCTTTCTCTCTCCTCTTTTCTCTCTCTCTTTTCCTCTTCTCTCCCCTCTCTCTCTCTCTCTTCCCCCTCTCTCTCTCTCTCTCTTTTCCTCTCGCTCTCTCTCTCGCTCTCTCTTTCTCGCTCTCTCTTTTCTCTTCTCTCTTTCTCCCTCTCTCTTTTCCTCCCTCTCTCTCTTTTCCCTCCTCTCTCTCTCTCTCTTTCTCCCTTTTTTTCTCTCTCTCTCTCTCTTTTCCTCTCTCTCTCTTTTCCCTCTCTCTCTCTTTCTCCTCTCTCTTTTCCTCCCCTCTCTCTCTCTTTCTCGCTCTCTCTTTTCTCCCTCTCTCTCTTCCTCTCGCTCTCTCTCTCTTTTCTTTCTCTCTCTCTCTTTTCCCCTCTCTCTCTTTTCCTCTCTCTCTCTCTCTCTCTCTCTCTTTCTCTCCTCTCTCTCTCTCTTTTCCTCTCTCTTTCCTCCTCTCTCTCTTTCTCGCTCTCTCTTTTCTCTCTCTCTCTCTCTTTCTCGCTCTCTCTCTTTCTCTCTCTCTCTCTTCTCTCTCTCCCTCTCTCTCTTTTCCTCTCTCTCTTTTTCACCTCTCTCTCTCTTTTCCTCTCTCTCTCTCTCTCTCTCTCTCTCTTTTCCTCTCGCTCTCTCTTTCTCGCTCTCTCTTTCTCGCTCTCTCTTTTCCTCTCTCTCTTTCTCGCTCTCTCTTTTCCTCCCTCTCTCTCTTTCTCTCTCTCTCTCTCTTTTTTCTCTCTCTCTCTCTCTTTTTTTCTCTCTCTCTCTCTTTTCCCCTCTCTCTCTCCCTCTTTTCCTCTCTCTCTCTCTTTTCCCCTCTCTCTCTCTTTCTCACTCTCTCTTTTCCTCCCTCTCTCTCTCTTTCTCGCTCTCTCTTTTCCTCCCTCTCTCTCTTCCTCTCTCTCTCTCTCTCTTTTCCCCTCTCTCTCTCTCTTTTCCCCTCTCTCTCTCTCTTTCCCCTCTCTCTCTCTTTTCCCCTCTCTCTCTCTTTCTCGCTCTCTCTTTTCCTCCCTCTCTCTCTCTTTCTCGCTCTCTCTTTTCCTCCCTCTCTCTCTTCCTCTCGCTCTCTCTCTCTCTCTTTTCTTCGCTCTCTCTCTTTTCCCCTCTCTCTTTTCCCCTCTCTCTCTCTCTTTTCCTCTCTCTCTTTTCCCCTCTCTCTTTTACCCTCTCTCTCTCTCTTCCCCTCTCTCTCTCTTTTCCCTCTCTCTCTCTTTTTCTCTCTCTCTCTTTCTTGCTCTCTCTTTTCCTCCCTCTCTCTCTCTTTCTCCCTCTCTCTCTTCCTCTCGCTCTCTCTCTCTCTTTTCCTCTCTTTTCCTCTCTCTCTTTTTCCTCTCTCTCTCTTTTCCTCTCTCTCTCTCTTTCCTCTCTCTCTCTTTCTTGCTCTCTCTTTTCCTCCCTCTCTCTCTCTCTCTCTCTTCTCTCTCTTCCTCTCTCTTTTCCTCTCTCTCTCTTTTCCTCTCTCTCTCTCTCTCTCTTTCCTCTCTCTCTCTCTCTTTCTTTCCTCTCTCTTTTCTTCGGGCTCTCTCTTTTCTTCGGTCTCTCTCTCTTTTCCTCTCTGTCTCTCTCTCTCTTCCTCTCTTCCTCTCACTTGACGTAACAATGTACTTTAGTTTAATTTATTCATTTACAATATTAGCGTAATTAAAATAATAATCAAGATTGTCAATGGGAGAATCGGTAACGGCAATAATCAAGGGTAAAAATAACCATACAATGGACAATAACAATGGCATGGAGGACGTGTGCAGATTGGTTGGTCTGTCACACACTGTCCCTCATGTTATGGCAGGCAGCAATGTAGTGCGTTGCCAACACACAGCTCTCTGCGTCCTCCCCCAACAGGACGGGTAGCCTATTCTCATCAGAGGTCTTTGAAACCTTGAATAACGATTTCACTTTTGTGAAATGACACTAATTGTTTTATATTTTTTACATTTTGTTGGAAAATGCAGCTCTGTCTCGGGTTCTGCTGTGGTTGCACAGCCTTTCCTCTTCAGGGAGCCAGGTTTTCCTGTGTCTACCCTTCTCAATGGCAAGGCTGTACTTTGTCAAGATTTGTCAAAGGTTTTGATCAGAAACCATGGTCAAATAGTTTGCTATGGTGTACTGTTGAGTTAGGTCAGATAGCACTGCATTTTGCTTGTGCTTCCCAGTGGGTAATATAGTTAATGTAGCTTTGACTGTGTTGTAATTTGGTTTATTCTGTTTGATTGGATGTTCTGGTCCTGAGACTTCAGTGTGTTAGTAGAACAGGTTTGTGAATTCAGCCTCAGGACCAGATGGATGAGGGGACTCTTTTCTTTGCTCAGCTCTTGGCATTGCAGGGCTTGGTTTTGATATGAGAGGGGGTCAATGTATTTTGAATGTTTCCAAAACTTAATTGCACTTTGAGTTTTTATTATTAGCAGATATTTCCTAATTCTGCCCTGCATTGTTTGAAGTTTTCCTCTGGACATGTAGGAGACCCTTACAGAAATCTGCATGCAGGATTTCAATGGTGTGTTTGTCCCATTGGGTGAAATCATGTTTTTGCAAGTAGACCCCATACCTCAATGCCATAAAGTGCAATTGGTTCAATGAGACATTCAATTAGCTTTAGCCGTATTTGAATAGGTATTTCAATTTGAATGAGTTTTTTAATGGTGTAGAATGCCCTGCGTGCTTTCTCAGTTCTCTCAGCCTCATTTAGGTGTCCAGTTGAGTTTATCTCTAAATCTAAGTAATTATAGTGTGTGCATTACTATACATTCTGTATTTTGTACCAATTGAGAACTTTGGTCTAATTCCCTGAATTAGGTCTGGAAATACTGCTCTAGCAGGCCCAGGCTCTCCTGTAGGCCATGTGCTGTGTGTGAACCGCAGGCACAGGTCATCTGCGAACAGCAGGCATTTAACCTCTGAAATGTGGAGACTAACACCAGGGGCTGAGGATTTTTCTAGAATAGTGGCCAAGTCGTTGATGTAAATATTCAAGAGCGTCGGGCTCAGATGGCAACACTGGCAAAGGTCCCTGGTTAAATAATTATGTTGTTTTCTTGCCAATTTTGAAGCTGCACGTATTATTATGTCATGTGGTTTACCCCCTACACCACAATTCTTTTATCTTTATCTTTATCTTTCTCTATCTCATCTCTCTCTCTCTCTCTCTCTCTCTCTCTTTCTCTCTTTCCCTCGACCTCTTTCTCTCTCTTCTCTTTTCTCCCTTTCCCTCTATCTCATCTCTTTCTATCTCATCCTTTCCCTCGACCTCTGTGAGCCTCTCCTCTCTCCTCTCTCTCTTCTCTCTCTCTCTCTCTCTCTCTTTTCTTTCCCCTCGACCTCTGTCTTTCTCTCCTTTCCCTCGACCTCTCTCTCTCTCTCTCTCTCTCTCTCTCTCTCTCTCTCTCTCTCTCTCTCTCTCCTCTCTCTTTCTCTTTCTCTCTCTCCTTTCTCTTTCTCCCTCCTGTCGATGGAGGTATCGCTGGCATCCATTCAACCAGGTCATTAACATTGATCAGATAGGGCCGTGGGTGTTGGGGCTAATTTTGGATTCCCCCCCAACGCACACTGATGGGTGTCCTCTGGACAGCTGGCCAGGATGTGATCAAAACCCAGTCAATGGTAGTGACAGGTGTTCTGACCTGGATATTATTTTTACTGAGTCTATTTCCTTGAGTCTCATCTTCTTTCTTTCCCTCATCTTCCACCCCCTTCTCCTCACACTCCTGGTCCTCCCTTTCCCCTCTTACCTCACACCTGCCATCTTCTCCTCTCTGCATCTTACTATTTTTGCCTCCTCGTCTTCTTTCCTCCTGAGTGGGTCTTATCTGACAGGCTCTCTGAGGAGTAAGTCCTCCTCTCCTCTCCTCTCCTCTCCTCTCCTCTCCTCTCCTCTCCTCTCCTCTCCTCTCCTCTCCTCTCCTCTCCTCTCCCTCCTCCACTCCACTCCACTCCACTCCTCCTCTCCTCCCTCTCCTCTCCTCTCCCTCCTCTCCTCTCCCTCCTCTCCTCTCCTCCACTCCACTCCACTCCACTCCACTCCCTCCCTCCCTCCCTCCCACCCTCCCTCCCTCCCTCCCCTCCCTCCCTCTCCCTCCCTCCCTCTCCTCTCCTCTCCTCTCCTCTCCTCTCCTCTCCTCTCCTCTCCTCCTCTCCTCTCTCTGTACTGAAACTGAAGACAGATGTTACAGCCAGTCACACTACTGACTGGGTGGCAGGGTGAACCATGGCGGTAAGAAATAACAACTACACAGGAGTTTTCATTTTTTTGGGCCTTCTTATTTTGCCCATAGTTACATTTGTTAGAAACATTAGTTAGAAACTCTGTTGTGTATATGATAGAACTGAGTCCAGTTCAGTGGGTTTTGATCTAATTGACACTCAATTAGTCATGGTGACAAATGTTCTATCCCAGGAGGGAACGGAAAATGGTACAGTACCCAGGTTGCGTGTGTGTGCGTTTGTGTAATTGTATGCGCGTGTGTGTGAGCGCGTGTGGGGGAGAGAAAGGAGGACTGATTGACGGATGATTTTCTGGCTGGCCATCTGGACCGCAGTCAGAGAGAAGCTGAAGCCAATTCACCAGAGAAAGTGTGTGTGTGTGTGTGTGTGTGTGTGTGTGTGTGTGTGTGTGTGTGTGTGTGTGTGTGTGTGTGTGTGTGTGTGTGTGTGTGTGTGTGTGTGTGTGTGTGTGTGTGATGTGTCTGTGCACATTTTTTGGATGTATTTCTCCCCATTCCCTGGTAGTATAGTATAAACACACATAACATGAAGCCCCAACGCAGTTGCACTCCCTTCCTTCTAATTGTTTGTACACTTTAACAATTAGCCAGCTAACAAGTCGTTACTACGCCCTGCGCCATATCCCTCCCTGCTATCTGACTGCCTAATTGAGTCAGTTGTATCTGAGGAGAAACCCTGTGCATAGTTACTATGACAACACAATACGGAAGAACACAGAGGATATCAGTGTGTTCTGTTCACCTCACAATAACACCTGTCTTCATCTCAGGGACCCCGCTCTCTGTCTACATCGTGGAGCTGACACTACTACCTACTACCAGGCCTATGGGAAAAGAGTGGAGGACGGGATAGCCCGCTCCCTGTCTTCATCGTGGAGCTCCCTGTCTTACACTACCAGGCCTATGGGAAAGAGTGGAGGACGGGATAGCCCGCTCCCTGTCTTCATCGTGTAGCTGACACTACTACCTACTACCAGGCCTATGGGAAAAGAGTGGAGGACGGGATAGTCTTCTTCGTGGAGCTGACACTACTACTCTGTCTACCAGGCCTATGGGAAAAGAGTGGACGGGATAGCCCGCTCCCTGTCTTCATCGTGGAGCTGACACTACTACCTACTACCAGGCCTATGGGAAAAGAGTGGAGGCCTAGCCCGCTCTCTGTCTACATCGTGGAGCTGACACTACTACCTACTACCAGGCCTATGGGAAAAGAGTGGAGGACGGGATAGCCCGCTCCCTGTCTTCATCGTGTAGCTGACACTACTACCTACTACCAGGCCTATGGGAAAAGAGTGGAGGACGGGATAGCCCGCTCCCTGTCTTCATCGTGGAGCTGACACTACTACCTACTACCAGGCCTATGGGAAAAGAGTGGAGGACGGGATAGCCCGCTCCCTGTCTTCATCGTGTAGCTGACACTACTACCTACTACCAGGCCTATGGGAAAAGAGTGGAGGACGGGATAGCCCGCTCCCTGTCTTCATCGTGGAGCTGACACTACTACCTACTACCAGGCCTATGGGAAAAGAGTGGAGGACGGGATAGCCCGCTCCCTGTCTTCTTCGTGGAGCTGACACTACTACCAGGCCTATGGGAAAAGAGTGGAGGACGGGATAGCCCACTCTCTGTAAAAGTCTGGATGTAATAAGTCAAGATAATGTATATGCCACTTAGTAGACACTTTTTTCCAATGGGACTAACAGTACATTTTACTGTAGGATGTATATGACCTTGGTCAACTGAGGAATATGTGTGTCAACAGGCCATGTTGGACAGGCTATGTTGGACCCTAGCAGAAGATGTATTAGCTACTGTACTGTGTTAACACAATGAGCTGGCTAGGCACCAGGCTTATTGACTGAAGGAAGGCTTACTGGATCACTTGTTTGTTTGCTAACACAGTTGACCTAATCTAGTGACCGCTGGCCAGCTCGGCTAGCGAAGACAAATAATGAATCAACAGGAATTGTAGTTTGAAGTGCGATTGGGAGTCTAGGTGTGGTGTGTGAGAGTGGACTCCAGATGTAGTTTGAAGTGCGATTGGGAGTCTAGGTGTGGTGTGTGAGAGTGGACTCCAGATGTAGTTTGAAGTGCGATTGGGAGTCTAGGTGTGGTGTGTGAGAGTGGACTCCCGATGTAGTTTGAAGTGCGATTGGGAGTCTAGGTGTGGTGTGTGAGAGTGGACTCCCGATGTAGTTTGAAGTGCGATTGGGAGTCTAGGTGTGGTGTGTGTAGGTGTGGTGTGTGAGAGTGGACTCCAGATGTTATGGAGAGAGTAAATGGCAGGCAACACTTACAAGGATGACTTTTACAGCATTGAACCAACAGGACATCTATACTCCACGTTGGCATCAAACATCAAACATTCCATGACAACAGACATTCTAAATCACATTTTCTGTGGAACTGTCTTCAGAGACAAATGGAAATTCTTTGCAATGAAAAACTCTTTGAATAACAACTAATAACACCCCCCTCCAGAGGACCTGTTGCCATTTGGTTTCCCCAGCATTGACATGGGTCCTCAGCTGAAGGTGGTGGAGAGGACCAGGACGGCCACCATGCTGTGTGCTGCCAGTGGCATCCCTGACCCCGAGATCTCCTGGTTCAAAGACTTCCTCCCTATAGAGCCCAGCTCCAGCCAGGGACGCATTAAACAGCTGCGCTCAGGTAAGACAAATGGGAGTTCTTGTGTTTCTTTACTGATACATCCTCATTTCATTAAAACCTCCCCCCCCCCTTTAAATATCCACTGTATTACATACTTACTTTGCACTCTACCCCACGATACAAAACAACACAACACCACACATCACAATAACCAAAACCTCACCACTTATACAACCGTATATCTTCCCCAGCTGTACAGACGGCACTCTCCGACACACCATATCTCCTGAAACATCTCCACACTCAAATTCTACCCAGAGGCGCACTGAGATCATCCCATTAAATAATAGTAAAGGGTCTGTTACACCCCCCCCCCCATCTTTGACCCTGTTCCTCCTTGTTAGCCAAGCAGCAAACGTTGTCTGAGAAATCAGATATTTCAACAACACACATTTGGCCTTTTGCTTATTTGAATACCTGTACTCCACGATAAACATCCCAACAGTAAGACCCACCCCCAACCTCTCACACAGACATTCCAACAGTAAGACCCACCCCCAACCTCTCACACAGACATTCCAACAGTAAGACCCACCCCCAACCTCTCACACAGACATCCCAACAGTAAGACCCACCCCCAACCTCTCACACAGACATTCCAACAGTAAGACCCACCCCCAACCTCTCACACAGACACAGACAACCTCTCACACAGACATTCCAACAGTAAGACCCACATTCCAACAGTAAGACCCACTCCCAACCCAGACATCCCAACAGTAAGACCCACCCCAACCTCCCAACCCGCAACAAAGAGTCCAAGGTGCTAAAGGAGCTCCTTAAACCAAAAAAACATCTGGGTCAGATGGTTTAGACCCTTTCTTCTTTAAGGTTGCTGCCGCTATCATCTCCAAGCTTATCTCTGACCTTTTTAACCTAGCTCTCCTTTCTGGGGAGATTCCCAATGCTTGGAAGGCAGCCACGGTTCGTCCTTTATTTAAAGGGGGAGATCAAGCTGATGCTAACTGTTATTGGCCTATTTCTATTTTGCCCTGTTTATCAAAAGTGTTGGAAAAACTTGTCAATAATCAACTGACTGGCTTTCTTGATGTCTATAGTAATCTCTCTGATATGCAATCTGGTTTCCGCTCAGGTTATGGATGTGTCACTGCAACCTTAAAGGTGCTCAATGATGTCACCATTGCCCTTGATTCTAAGCAATATTGTGCTGCTATTTCTATTGACGTGGCCAAAGCTTTTGATACAGTAGACCAGTCAGAAAATCTGCTGTCTCAGTCACTGCCTGTCACCAAGGGAGTGCCCCAAGGCTCGATCCTAGGCCCCATGCTCTTTTCAATTTACTTCCAACAACATAGCTCAGGCAGTAGGAAGCTCTCTCATCCATTTATATGCAGATGATACAGTCTTATACTCAGCTGGCTCAGTGTCCAAAAAGCTTTCTCTACCCTTAACCTTGTTCCCAACACCTCCAAAACAAAGGTCATGTGGTTTGGTAATAAGAATGCCCCTCTTCCTACAGGTGTTATTACTACCTCTGAGGGTTTAGAGCTTGAGCTTCATACAAGTACTTGGGAGTATGGCTAGATGGTACACTGTCCTTCTCTCAGCGCATATCAAAGCTGCAGGCTAAAGTTAAATCTAGACCTGGTTTCCTCTATCGTAATCACTCTTCTTTCACCCCAGCTGCCAAACTAACCCTGATTCAGATTAGCATCCACCCCATGCTAGATTACGGAGACATCATTTATAGATTGGCAGGTAAGGGTGCTCTTGAGCGGCTAGATGTTCTTTACCTTTCGGCCATCAGATTTGACACCAATGCTCCTTATAGGACACATCACTGCACTCTATAATATAATAATAATATATGCCATTTAGCTGACGCTTTTATCCAAAGCGACTTACAAGTCATGTGTGCATACATTCTACGTATGGGTGGTCCCGGGAATCGAACCCACTACCCTGGCGTTACAAGCGCCATGCTCTACCAACTGAGCCACTGGGCTCCACATCGCAAGACCCACTGGGTGATGCTTATTTATAAAACCCTCTTAGGCCTCTCCCCCTATCTTAGATATCTACTGCAGCCCACATACTCCACATACAACACCCATTCTCCCAGTCACATTCTGTTAAAGGTCCCCAAAGCACACACAAACACTCAAACTGGACGGTTTTATCTAAATATCTTCATTCAAAGACTCAATCATGGACACTCTTACTGACAGTTGTGGCTGCTTTGCATGATGTATTGTTGCCTCTACCTTCTTGCCATTTGTGTTGTTGTCTGTGCCCAATAATGTTTTTATCATGTTTTGTGCTGCTACCATGTTGTGTTTCTACCATGTTGTTATGTTGTGTTGCTACCATGCTGTGTTGTCATGTGTTGCTGGCTTGCTATGTTGTAGTCTTAGGTCTCTCTTCATGTAGTGTTGTCACAATTGTTGTGATGTGTGTTTTGTCTTGTATTTATGTTGTATTTATTTTTAATTTTAATCCCAGGCCCCCATCCCCGCAGGAGGCCTTTTGCCTTTTGGTAGGTAGGCCACCATTGTAAATAAGAGTTTGTTCTTAACTGACTTGCCTAGTTAAGTAAAGGTTAAATAAATAAAATAAATTTGTGTACGGACAACCTCAGCCAGTGATGGCCCGACCAGAAGAATTCAACCAGCTTGCAGGGGGGAGGTGTGTGGCCTAGTTCACCTTAGCTGACCAAGCTCCCTCGTACAACTTCAAACTAGTCTCTAGTGCCTGCATATCCCGCCCATCCCTGACCATCACAGAAATGTAATCTGCATACGCTGACACTCCCTGCAGTCTCCTGTGTATGAGGCCCAAAACAGGCTCAATGGCTCGTGTATATAACTGCCCCGATTGAGGGCATCCTTGTCTAATGCCCCACCTCACCCAGACTAGCCTACTGAGAACCCCACCCTGCCTTGACCATACATGACACCCCACTATACAACATCTTCACATAGGCCAAAAACATTTCCCCAAACACCGACATCACATTTAACAGATACTCATGGTCCACGCTATCAAATGCCTTCTCTTGGTCGAAAGAGACATGTCCAAAGTTCACATTAGAACCTCTCGACAAGTCCAACTCGCCCCTGACTAAGAACATGTGTTCCGTGATTGAGCGTCCCAGTACACAACATGTCTGGTTCTTGTGTACTATAGAGCCCAGATGAGACTTCCATCTGTTAGCAAGGACCGTGGCAAATATCTTGTAGTCTGCACAGAGCAATGCCACAGGCCTCCAGTTCTTAAGATCATGTAAGTCCTCTTTGTTGGTCAGGAGAGTCAGAACTGCCTAACGGCAGCATATCGGCAACTATCCTACCCCGACGCACTCACGCAACAAGCAAAAGAAGTCCAGTCGAATTAGAATTTTTAAAATAAAACTCCACTGGGAGTCCATCGACCCCCGGTGCATGGCTGGGGAACATCTGGGTTATGGCCTCTGTCAGTTCAAGGGACAACAGGGGAATGTCCATTTCATCCCTCTGTGCCAGATAGAGCTTAGGGAGTCCTGCAAACAAAACCTGAGCACACATAGGATCACACAGTTCTGCCCTATACAACTCAGTATAAAACTCCCCAGTCCACTCCTGCATCTCCCCCACCACAGAGGTCACCCACCCATCAGACAGCCGTAGACAATGCATACCCTTGGCTTCACCACTCTGTCTTTCCAAACTAAAGAAGAGGGAGATGGGTGCATCCATCTCCTTGAGCATGGAGAACCTAGCTCTTACAAGTGCTCCCTTTGCTTTAACCTGGAAAAAGTAAATTAGCCTGGATGCCTACATTGCCTTGCCCTACCAGCTCTTCCGTCAATTCACACTGATTCTACGCTCGAGTTCCCCACAATACTATTCTAGCCTCTGAGGATGAGAGAGCTGTATACTGTTGACAGAAAAGCAGAATTTAGGCTTTTTCCACATCCCGCCATTGACTCAGAGACTCATATTCCTCTCTTCGCTGCCCCCACCTTTCCCAAAAAGTCTGGAAACCTGAGCAAAAAGTGGCAACTTGTAAGAACGTTACATTAAACTTCCAACAGGATGCCTGCCGAGGTCCTGGTGAAATAGCCAGCCGAGCCATGGTTATGTGGTGATCTGAAAAACCCACCGGGAGAATGGTAGCACCCAACAGTTTATTGTTCTGATTCCTAGACATGTAAAACTGATAGTCAGGCTGTACTCACTCTAGCCCCAAAGATCTTCACCCATGTATACTGACATGTGTTGGGATGTCTAGTTCTCCAAACATCCACAAGGTCAAACTGCTTAATGATGCATCCAAAGAACACCATACCTACTGTGAAGCATGGGGGTGGAAACCTGTTTTTCTGCAAAGGGACAAGAACGACTGATCCGTGTAAAGTAAAGAATGAATGGGGCCATGTATCGTGAGATTTTGAGTGAAAACCTCCTTCCATCAGCAAGGGCATTGAAGATGAAACGTGGCTGGGTCTTTCAGCACGACAATGATCCCAAACACACCGCCCGGGCAACGAAGGAATGGCTTCGTAAGAAGCATTTCAAGGTCCTGGAGTAGCCTAGCCAGTCTTCAGGTCTCAACCCCATAGAAAATCTTTGGAGGGAGTTGAAAGTCCGTGTTGCCCAGCAACAGCCCCAAAACATCACTGCTCTAGAGGAGATCTGCATGGAGCAATGGGCCAGAATACCAGCAACAGTGTGCGAAAACCTTGTGAAGACTTACAGAAAACATTTGACCTCTGTCATTGCCAACAAAGGCAAGAACAAATTATTGAGAAACTTTTGTTATTGACCAAATACTTATTTTCCACCATATTTTGCAAATAAATTCATTACAAAATCCTATAATGTGATTTTCTGGGTTTTTTTTAAATGAAAATTACAGGCGCCTCTCATCTTTTTTAAGTGGGAGAACTTACACAATTGGTGGCTGACTAAATACTTTTTTGCCCCACAGTATATACAGTATGAACATATACACAGAAACATACAGTACGTAAACAATTCAAAATGACAAATAAACCCTAATCCAATAATCTTGATATAAGGAACACATTAGAATGACCTTGAATGTCCCTGATGGGACCCTGATGGGACCACACAACAACACGATGGCAGTGCAAAGCCACATGGAGAACGTGCTCCATCCGTACTGTATCTAAACAAAACTACTGCTTTGTTTTCTTTTTGTTCCTCTCTATAATCTTCAACAGCTTTTGGTAAGTATTACTCTTACCCTAGCCATGCCCAAACCCTTAGGATATGTCCATAAGACTACAGTCACTCCAACATTAAAGCAGTGTTCCCCAAATGGTGGTTTAGGACTAATTGGTGTCCCACCGCAAGTTCCTTTTTGATTGTAAGTCACACTTTAAGGACTGGACTGTGACTAGAAACATGATTTTTGTTTATTTGTATGGTCACAAGTCAAACAACTTTTGGGACCACTGCATTAAATTTCCTTTAAGATACTGAGTGAGTCCCTCTACAGTTCATTTCTGTCTAGCTGGTCCCTCTCCTTGCTAGGCTCAGAGTGTCTCCACATACGCAAACACACACGCGCACACAGATGCACACACACACACAAAAACACACACATCCATCCATCATCTCCCTGAAAGGGGTATAGTGATGCATATGGTCCAAGAGTCATATTCTTCGAAAAATGGCGTCTATTTTCTACAGCCATCTGTTGTGTAGATCCTTCCAGCCATATGCATTAGGAGACTTCTGTAGGCCAATCCTCCTCATTAAATTGGGATTGAGGCTTGCAGAATTACCCCTAATGTATAACTTAGGATTCAAACAACAGATGGTGTGCAATATGGACTCAGTTTGACATTACACCACGTTTGACATGTGAAATTGCCCGACAAATGTTGGATTTGAGTTAACTATCCCTTGGGTTAGTGATGATGGACTGACATCTCTCCTATTCAATTTTGGGCGGGGACACACACACACACACACACACACACACACACACACTAAAAGCACATGATCAACTCCAAAAAATCTGGACTCCACCCCCCACTAGATCAGGAGCAAGTCTTTGAACCAAGCAATCTCATTCAGGGCCAGTCAGTCATTCACAACTGTCTGTGGTTGATTTTCCTGTTTTCCCCACCCTGGTTTCCTATATACCTTACCATTGTCAACAACTTGAATTTGTGTGTGTGTGTGTGTGTGTGTGTGTGTGTGTGTGTGTGTGTGTGTGTGTGTGTGTGTGTGTGTGTGTGTGTGTGTGTGTGTGTGTGTGTGTGTGTGTGTGTGTGTGTGTGTGTGTGTGTGTGTGTGTGTCCATCCGTGTTTGTCTGCGTCTATGAGCATGTGTCTGTGTTTCATGTGTTGTCTCAAGGAGAGTGTGTTGTAATGCTGTAGGGTACTCTCTCTACCTCCCTCTCTTTTCCTTCCCCACGTGAAAAAAGACTACAGTTTACTATAGAATACTACAGTACTTACTATAGAATTCTGTAGTAAACTCTAGTATACTGTAGAATACTATACTACACACTGTAGTATCCTTCGATCAAGTGTAGTACTTACTATAGAATGTTGTAGTATACTGTAGAATACTATAGTAAACACTATATTATTCTCAGAAAAAAAAGCACTGTAGTAAATACAGTGATGCATTGTATTTATTTATTGTCCGCAAAAACACTACAGACTGCAAAAACACAACACTTTTTTTCATCCCAATTTCATGATATACAATTGGTAGTTACAGTCTTGTCCCATCGCTGCAACTCCCATACAGACTCGGGAGAGTGAAAGGTCGAGAGCCGTGCATCCTCCGAAACAGGACCCCACACTGCTTATTGACACAATGCTCGCTTAACCCAGAAGGCATCTGCACCAATGTGTCGGAGGAAACACTGTACACCTGGCGACCGTGTCAACATGCAGGCGCCCGGCCCGCCACAGGAGTTGCTAGAGCGCGATAGGACAAGGACATCCCGGCCGGCCAAACCCTCCCCTAACCCAGACGACGCTGGGCCAATTGTGTGCCGCCTCATGGGTCTCCCGTGGCGGCCGGCTACGACACAGCCTGGGATCGAACCAGGATCTGTAGTGACACAGCTAGCACTGCGATACAGTGCCTTAGACCGATGCACCACTCGGGAGGCCCCAACACTACACTTTTTTAGCTATAGTAAATACTACAGGATTTAATTTGCATATACTCTGCCCATTCCGTCCCCCATATCCCAGTTTGTACCAGCCAAGTGAGAAACCTACATGATCATATATTGTGTTCCATACAGGTTATACGTTCAGAACACAGTCCTACCTACCTACTGATTATACGTTCAGAACACAGTCCTACCTACCTACTGATTATACGTTCAGAACACAGTCCTACCTACCTACAGATTATACGTTCAGAACACAGTCCTTCCTACCTACAGATTATACGTTCAGAACACAGTCCTACCTACCTACAGATTATACGTTCAGAACACAGTCCTTCCTACCTACAGATTATACGTTCAGAACACAGTCCTACCTACCTACAGATTATACGTTCAGAACACAGTCCTTCCTACCTACAGATTATACGTTCAGAACACAGTCCTACCTACCTACAGATTATACGTTCAGAACACAGTCCTACCTACCTACAGATTATACGTTCAGAACACAGTCCTACCTACCTACAGATTATACATTCAGAACACAGTCCTACCTACCTACAGATTATACGTTCAGAACACAGTCCTACCTACCTACAGATTATACGTTCAGAACACAGTCCTACCTACCTACTGATTATACGTTCAGAACACAGTCCTACCTACCTACTGATTATACGTTCAGAACACAGTCCTACCTACCTACAGATTATACGTTCAGAACACAGTCCTACCTACCTACAGATTATACGTTCAGAACACAGTCCTACCTACCTACAGATTATACGTTCAGAACACAGTCCTTCCTACCTACAGATTATACCTCAGAACACAGTCCTCCTACCTACCTACAGTCCTTCCTACCTACAGATTATACGTTCAGAACACAGTCCTTCCTACCTACAGATTATACGTTCAGAACACAGTCCTACCTACCTACTGATTATACGATTATACGTTCAGAACACAGTCCTTCCTACCTACAGATTATACGTTCAGAACACAGTCCTACCTACCTACTGATTATACGTTCAGAACACAGTCCTACCTACCTACAGATTATACGTTCAGAACACAGTCCAGTTCCTACCTACAGATTATACGTTCAGAACACAGTCCTACCTACCTACAGATTATACGTTCAGAACACAGTCCTACCTAACTACAGATTATACGTTCAGAACACAGTCCTTCCTACCTACAGATTATACGATTTCAGAACACAGTCCTTCCTACCTACCTACAGAACACAGTCCTACCTACCTACTGATTATACGTTCAGAACACAGTCCTTACCTAACTACAGATTATACGTTCAGAACACAGTCCTACCTACCTACAGATTATACGTTCAGAACACAGTCCTACCTACCTACAGATTATACGTTCAGAACACAGTCCTTCCTACCTACAGATTATACGTTCAGAACACAGTCCTACCTACCTACAGATTATACGTTCAGAACACAGTCCTTCCTACCTACAGATTATACGTTCAGAACACAGTCCTACCTACCTACAGATTATACGTTCAGAACACAGTCCTTCCTACCTACAGATTATACGTTCAGAACACAGTCCTACCTACCTACAGATTATACGTTCAGAACACAGTCCTACCTACCTACAGATTATACGTTCAGAACACAGTCCTTCCTACCTACAGATTATACGTTCAGAACACAGTCCTTCCTACCAGATTACCTCAGAACACAGTCCTACCTACCTACTGATTATACGTTCAGAACACAGTCCTTCCTAACTACAGATTATACGTTCAGAACACAGTCCTACCTACCTACAGATTATACGTTCAGAACACAGTCCTACCTACCTACAGATTATACGTTCAGAACACAGTCCTTCGTACCTACAGATTATACGTTCAGAACACAGTCCTACCTACCTACAGAACACAGTCCTTCCTTATACAGATTATACGTTCAGAACACAGTCCTTCAGTCCTACCTACCTACAGATTATACAGACCACAGTCCTTCCTACCTACAGATTATACGTTCAGAACACAGTCCTACCTACCTACAGATTATACGTTCAGAACACAGTCCTACCTACCTACAGATTATACGTTCAGAACACAGTCCTTCCTACCTACAGATTATACGTTCAGAACACAGTCCTTCCTACCTACCTCAGAACACAGTCCTCCTACCTACTGAGATTATACGTTCAGAACACAGTCCTTCCTACCTACAGATTATACGTTCAGAACACAGTCCTTCCTACCTACAGATTATACGTTCAGAACACAGTCCTTCCTACAGTCCTTCCTACAGATTATACGTTCAGAACACAGTCCTACCTACCTACAGATTATACGTTCAGAACACAGTCCTACCTACCTACAGATTATACGTTCAGAACACAGTCCTTCCTACCTACAGATTATCAGAACACAGTCCTTCCTACCTCAGAACACAGTCCTACCTACCTACAGATTATACGTTCAGAACACAGTCCTACCTACCTACAGATTATACGTTCAGAACACAGTCCTTCCTACCTACAGATTATACGTTCAGAACACAGTCCTACCTACCTACAGATTATACGTTCAGAACACAGTCCTACCTACCTACAGATTATACGTTCAGAACACAGTCCTTCCTACCTACAGATTATACGTTCAGAACACAGTCCTACCTACCTACAGATTATACGTTCAGAACACAGTCCTACCTACCTACAGATTATACGTTCAGAACACAGTCCTACCTACCTACAGATTATACGTTCAGAACACAGTCCTTCCTACCTACCTACAGTCCTACCTACCTTGTAATTAGTACAATATACTACAATCTGAAAAAAACTACATTAATTACTATAATATATACTACAGTTTTCTTTTACTACAGTATTTATTTTATCAAATCAAATGTTATTGGTCACGTACACATGTTTTGCAGATGTTATCGCAGGTGCAGCGAAATGTTTGTGTTTCTAACTCCAACTGTGCAGTATTACCTAACAATACAAAATAACACACAAAAATTACGAAAGGAATTAAGAGATATCAGGACGAGCAATGTCAGAGGCGGAATATAAACATATATCTATATATGTGCCCGACCACCTCGATTGGGCTCAATTCTGTCCTATGTAGCAGAATCTGAAATTGTGTTTTTTTTACATTGGACTAAAGCGAAGACTCAGAGCTACAAAATTGAGGAACAATAGAAAATATTTCTCCTTTGAAAGTTGATAAACTTGTAACGCCACTTTTAGAAAATGGCCCGTGATCGTTTTGGTACACATACTGGACAGCTCTTCTTTGTCTACACCCATTCAGCCTCGTTCACACCCTCTTAAGCCTTAGCCCCACCCATCTCCTTAATGCTTGAGGCCATGTGAGGCGATGTGGTAACAGAGTGAATACGGTAGTGTAATAAACAACCAAATATTTCAAGACTAAAAGTGGTGAAAGTAGTAGCAAAAAATAGTAGTAATAATACAAATTATGTAGTCCTTGGCCTATATCCTAATCTGACTTTGGTGCAGGTCATGTTTTTCTTCAAATTACCGTCTCTGGTAAACACACACTATATCAAATAAAATCTATGTTTGTTTGTAACATGCACAAGATACAGAAGATCTAAACGTAGTGTTGTGTTGTGATGGGCCGGGTCTAGTAGTGCTGTGTTGTGATGGGCCGGGTCTAGTAGTGTTGTGTTGTGATGGGCCGGGTCTAGTAGTGTTGTGTTGTGATGGGCCGGGTCTAGTAGTGTTGTGTTGTGATGGGCCGGGTCTAGTAGTGTTGTGTTGTGATGGGCCGGGTCTAGTAGTGTTTTGTTGTGATTGGCTGGGTCTAGTAGTGTTGTGTTGCGATGGGCCAGGACTAGTAGTGTTGTGATGGGCCGGGTCTAGTAGTGTTGTGTTGTGATGGGCCGGGTCTAGTAGTGCTGTGTTGTGATGTGCCGGGTCTAGTAGTGTTGTGTTGTGATGGGCCGGGTCTAGTAGTGCTGTGTTGTGATGGGCCGGGCCTAGTAGTGCTGTGTTGTGATGGGCCGGGTCTGGTAGTGTTGTGATGTGCCGGGTCTAGGAGTGCTGTGTTGTGAAGGGCCAGGTCTAGTAATGCTGTGTATGTAATAAGCCGTGTCTGGCTTTAGTCTCCTGGGGATGATGGAGGTACTGTTTCAGAAATGGGGGGGGGGGAGAGAACTTGGTGAGCAGTGAACAGTGAGGCACAGTCCCTTTAACAAAACATGAACAGTGAGGCACAGTCCCTTGAACAGTGAGGCACAGTCCGCAGGCATCTGTTGATTTATTTTGTTGATCAACTGCCCTGGGAAGTCTTTTCTTGGTAGGAGGTTGGACACAACTATGTTGGTTGTTGGGAACATAGCCTGTGCCCACAGTGTTCTCACTGCCCCAGATACATTTTCACCTTCGGCACGAAGGTCATTTGTGCCAGTGTGGATGATGATGTTGTCAGGGGTGTCAATCCTGGTCTGACTGAGTAGCTGCATTCCACGGTCAGTTGTAGGACACCAGAACGTATACATCTGGTGTCTAGGGAATCATCTTTCCTGGACCAAGAACTTCCCATTTGAATCGATAAGGATTGCAGTTGTGGGTGAATGTCTAGGTGGAGCAGACTGGGAGGCTGGGAGGTTGACCTGGGCTGGAGCAGGCTGGGAGGTTGACCTGGGCTGGAGCAGACTGGGAGGCTGGGAGGTTGACCTGGGCTGGAGCAGGCTGGGAGGTTGACCTGGGCTGGAGCAGGCTGGGAGGTTGACCTGGGCTGGAGCAGACTGGGAGGCTGGGAGGTTGACCTGGGCTGGAGCAGGCTGGGAGGTTGACCTGGGCTGGAGCAGGCTGGGAGGTTGACCTGGGCTGGAGCAGGCTGGGAGGTTGACCTGGGCTGGAGCAGACTGGGAGGTTGACCTGGGCTGGAGCAGACTGGGAGGTTGACCTGGGCTGGAGCAGGCTGGGAGGTTGACCTGGGCTGGAGCAGACTGGGAGGCTGGGAGGTTGACCTGGGCTGGAGCAGGCTGGGAGGTTGACCTGGGCCGGAGCAGACTGGGAGGCTGGGAGGTTGACCTGGGCTGGAGCAGACTGGGCGGTTGACCTGGGCTGGAGCAGGCTGGGAGGTTGACCTGGGCTGGAGCAGACTGGGAGATTGACCTGGGCTGGAGCAGACTGGGAGATTGACCTGGGCTGGAGCAGGCTGGGAGGTTGACCTGGGCTGGAGCAGACTGGGAGATTGACCTGGGCTGGAGCAGACTGGGAGTGGGGTGCAGTGTCATCAGGCTGTGGTGGTCTGGTTATGTTGGTCTCAGGTTCTGCCTGTGTTGTACCAAGCTGGTGGACATGTTCTCTAGATGCAGAGGACATAATGACTAGCGGCTAGTTGAGGGTGTCAATGTACCTCTCTCTGCATTAGCTCCTCTCTTGTTGTGCTTAGATGGTCTCTGAGGTCATCATTTGTCTGACTCGGTTTGTCTATTCTGCTTTCTAATTTAGCAGTAGATGCTCTTAGTTTCTGGACAGTGTCATCCTCTTGAAGCTTGTTCTGTCGTAGTTTTATGACGTCTGCTTCGACTAGAGAGAGGGGGTTGTGGAAACGTTGCATAGCAAGTGTTCTTGGTGTTGTAGGCATGTCCTTGGCTCTGTCTGCTGCAGGTGAGGTAGGTAGAGGGACACTGAGGGCTTCTTGCTGGGTCACAGAGACTGTTGAGGTGTTGGGGACTGCTTTTCTCCATCTCCCTCCTTTACTTTTTCCTCAGTTTCTGAGATTAGTTCTGCCTCTACTTTTAAGGTAACAAACATATTTTCTAAAGTCTGGAGGCTTGAATCATTGCCTTGTATCAATACAGTTCCATTATTGTAGAACTTGACTATTTGATACGTGTTGCTCTGGTTAGTTTCTTCAAAAATGCTGATGTGACATCCTTGGCTGATGTCTCTCTTTTTTGAGAAAGGGAAATGGTTGCAAATAACCCCTTTCCATATGTGCCCTCCTTTGGTATTAAATATTACATTTGCTCTTGTTTTGCAACTGGTAAGATCTGCAAACAGGCATTCATGGTTCTGTCCCATCATCAAACC
Source organism: Oncorhynchus keta (assembly GCF_023373465.1). Classification (NCBI taxonomy): domain Eukaryota; kingdom Metazoa; phylum Chordata; class Actinopteri; order Salmoniformes; family Salmonidae; genus Oncorhynchus; species Oncorhynchus keta. The sequence goes on along the minus strand of NC_068443.1, from coordinate 13,502,427 downwards.
TAGCTTTCTCCATCTGGATGTCTGGTGGGTAAACAATTTCCATAGAAATGCTGGTGATGTTGGCTACAATGTTGCAATATAAGCCTACCTTTTCCAAAACAGCTTGTTTCTTATATTATTGTCTCTGGTGTCTTTAGAGAACTGTTTTACTTTGATGTCCTTTGTCTTCTGTCCTTCCTTTGTCTTTCTACTGTGTTGTTAACAAGCTCATTTTTATTTATGGCTTGCTAGCTTATTTTTGGAGAGTACCTAGCAACTGCTTAGCAACTGGTAAAGCTAACTGCACATTTTTATAAAAATAGATAATTTTTCACAAGCCCTATCTTATACATTTTTTGCTTGTTTTGTCTCCCATTCAGTCTTGCAGTTTTCTTTTGTTTTCCCCAATGTATCTCACTCTAGAAACCATGGAAATGTCAATATTTGGAGAAGCAAATGTTTCTCAAAGCTCCTGCTGCTCAATTTGGAACTCTCACCTTCGCTACACTCCTACCTCCTTCTCTGTCTCTCTCTACCTTCCTTCCTCCTCCCTCCCCCTGTCTCTCTCTATACCACCCTCTCTCTCTCTTCTCCCTCTCTCTACCTTCCTTCCTCCTCCCTCCCCTGTCTCTCTCTATACCACCCTCTCTCTCTCTTCTCCCTCTCTCTACCTTCCTTCCTCCTCCCTCCCCCTGTCTCTCTCTATACCACCCCCACTCTCTCTTCTCCCTCTCTCTACCTTCCTTCCTCCTCCCTCCCCTGTCTCTCTCTATACCACCCTCTCTCTCTCTTCTCCCTCTCTCTACCTTCCTTCCTCCTCCCTCCCCCTGCCTCTCTCTATACCACCCTCTCTCTCTCTTCTCCCTCTCTCTACCTTCCTTCCTCCTCCCTCCCCTGTCTCTCTCTATACCACCCTCTCTCTCTCTTCTCCCTCTCTCTTTATACCCTTATCCCTCCATCTCTCTCTCTACCCTCCTCCCTCCCCCTCTCTCTCTTTACCCCTCTCCTATCTTCCTCTCTCTCTACCCTCCTCTCACATCCTCTCTACCCTCCTCTCTCCCCTCTCTCGCTCTACCCTCCTCTCTCTCTCTCTCCTTTACATCCTTCCTCTCTCTCTCTACTCTCTCCCCCTCTCCCTCTCTCTCTCTTTTTCCATCCCCCTCGTCTTATAAAGCAGTGCTTGCTTGTTGCACAGATAAGTTATTCTTGTTTTGCGCCCAGCTCTGCACTGTTCCACAGGGAAAGGAGAGCGAGGGAAAGAGACAGAGGGGGGCGGGGGGGTTCTGCCTCTTTTGCCTTTCATGTGTCTGCAGAAGAGATAAGCAAAGAGATGTCAGCTGCAGTGGAGACAGAGATGACTCAATAAACACACACACGCACCCTAACAAGACAACTTCCCATAGCTCCCAGAGTATTACTGTAACTTCAACCTCTGTAGATAAGTTATTGTCCAGGAGAAGATACCATACTCCTGAGAATGAATCTCTCCCTCCCCTCCCTCCCTCCCTCCCCCTCCCTCCCTCCCTCCCTCCCTCCCTCCCTCCCTCCCTCCCTCCCTCCCTCCCTCCCTCCCTCCCTCCCTCCCTCCCTCCCTCCCTCCCTCCCTCCCTCCCTCCCTCCCTCCCTCCCTCCCTCTCCCTCCCTCCCTCTCCCTCTCCCTCTCCCTCCCTCCCTCCGTCTCCGTCTCCGTCTCCGTCTCTAACACACACACCATAAACACACAGACAGCCGACTGTCATTATGTAAACTACAGTCTAGTTTGGGCATGTCTCTCATTAAATACAGCGCCTGGATCGATCTCGCCTTCTCTGCTCAGTCTCTCTTTTTCTCTCTACACCATATTAAGAACACCTATTGAGTTGCACCCCCCACCCTTTTGCCTTCAGAACAGACTCAATTTGTTGGGGCATGGACTGTGTAAAGTGTCAAAAGCGTTCCACATGGATGCTGGCCCATGTTGACTCCAATACGCCCCACAGTTGTGTCCAGTTGGCTGCATGTCCTGTGGGTAGTGGACCATTCTTGACACACACAGGAAACTGTTGAGCGGGAAAAGCCCAGCAGTGTTGCAGTTCTTCACACAAACCAGTGCGCCTGGCACCTAGTACCATACCCCGTTCAAAGGCACTTCAATCATTCATCCTCTGAATAGCACACACACAATTCATGTCTCAATTGTCTCAAGGCTTAAAAATTCTTATTTAACCTTTCTCCTCCCCTTCATCTACACTGATTGAAGTGGATTTAACAAGTGACATCAACAAATGATCATAGCTTTCACCTGGATTCACCTGTTCAGTCTTTTTGTCATGGAAAGTGCAGGTGTTCTTAATGTTTTTTATACTCAGTGTATGTATCTTTATCTGTAGACCCCTGAGGGACAAAAATACTTGCAAACATAGCAGGCTCCCAATTACGCCAGACAGGACTGGTAAATTTGTTAGAAATGTTCATAGCAACAAGCTCCACTGGCAAATACCCCCCTACCCCAACAAGCTCCACTGGCAAATACCCCCTACCCCAACAAGCTCCACTGGCAAATACCCCCCTACCCCAACAAGCTCCACTGGCAAATACCCCCCTACCCCAACAAGCTCCACTGGCAAATACCCCCTACCCCAACAAGCTCCACTGGCAAATACCCCCTACCCCAACAAGCTCCACTGGCAAATACCCCCTACCCCAACAAGCTCCACTGGCAAATGCCCCCTACCCCAACAAGCTCTGCTGGCAAATACCCCCTACCCCAACAAGCTCCACTGGCAAATACCCCCTACCCCAACAAGCTCCACTGGCAAATACCCCCTACCCCAACAAGCTCCACTGGCAAATATCCCCCTACCCCCCCCTACCCCAACAAGCTCCGCTGGCAAATACCCCCCTACCCCAACAAGCTCCGCTGGCAAATACCCCCCTACCCCAACAAGCTCCACTGGCAAAACCCCCTACCCCAACAAGCTCCACTGGCAAATACCCCCCTACCCCAACAAGCTCCACTGGCAAATACCCCCTACCCCAACAAGCTCCAAATACCCCTACCCCAACAAGCTCCACTGGCAAATACCCCCTACCCCAACAAGCTCCCTGGCTGGCAAACAAGCCCCCCCCTATACCCCCCAACAAGCTCCACTGGCAAATACCCCCCTACCCCAACAAGCTCCACTGGCAAATACCCCCCTACCCCAACAAGCTCCACTGACAAATACTCCCCTACCCCAACAAGCTCCACTGGCAAATACCCCCCTACCCCAACAAGCTCCACTGGCAAATACCCCCCTACCCCAACAAGCTCCGCTGGCAAATACCCCCCTACCCCAACAAGCTCCACTGGCAAATACCCCCCTACCCCAACAAGCTCCACTGACAAATACTCCCCTACCCCAACAAGCTCCACTGACAAATACTCCCCTACCCCAACAAGCTCCGCTGGCAAATACCCCCCTACCAAATCCACACTCTGCTTTTGTCATGTTCTGTAGTACGCTTTTCTATCACACTACTATAAGTCAGGGGGAGCCTGAAAGCCGCTGTGTGTGTGTGTGTGTGTGTGTGTGTGTGTGTGTGTGTGTGTGTGTGTGTGTGTGTGTGTGTGTGTGTGTGTGTGTGTGTGTGTGTGTGTGTGTGTGTGTGTGTGTGTGTGTGTGTGTGTGTGTGTGTGTGTGTGTGTGCGTGTGCGTGCGTGCGTGTGTGTCTGCATTCAGTTGTGCATATTTTCTTTGTTGTGAACACTTGTGTGTGGTTCTGCCCCTGACCTCATTTCAAAATCACCCAGTTTGTTATAAGGGCCTTGTAAATGTTGTGAAGGGCTTTCAGCAGAATATGCTCAAGGTGAAAATGACTGAAAGAATAACAATGTGCCATGATAATAACATGCTTTAGGAGACTGGGATACTAATGTACAATGTTGCTAAACACTTCAGTGAAGTGTGCAGAGAAAGAGAGATGGAGGGGGGATTTCAAGTTATATGCTTCAGGGACTCCTATTGTGTGTAGCTAGCTATATGCTTCAGGGACTCCTATTGTGTGTAGCTAGCTATATGCTCCAGGGACTCCTATTGTGTGTAGCTAGCTATATGCTCCAGGGACTCCTGTTGTGTGTAGCTAGCTATATGCTCCAGGGACTCCTGTTGTGTGTAGCTAGCTATATGCTCCAGGGACTCCTATTGTGTGTAGCTAGCTATATGCTCCAGGGACTCCTATTGTGTGTAGCTAGCTATATGCTCCAGGGACTCCTATTGTGTGTAGCTAGCTATATGCTCCAGGGACTCCTATTGTGTGTAGCTAGCTATATGCTCCAGGGACTCCTATTGTGTGTAGCTAGCTATATGCTCCAGGGTGTAGCTAGCTATATGCTCCAGGGACTCCTATTGTGTGTAGCTAGCTATATGCGCCAGGGACTCCTATTGTGTGTTGCTAGCTATATGCTCCAGGGACTCCTATTGTGTGTAGCTAGCTATATGTTCCAGGGACTCCTATTGTGTGTTGCTAGCTATATGCTCCAGGGACTCCTACAGTGTGTAGCTACCTATATGCTTCAGGGACTCCTATTGTGTGTCGCTAGCTATAAGGGACTCGTTTCAGGAAACCAGGCATATGTTGTTCGTCACTACTTCACAAGAGAGGCATTTGAATGTAAACATTTATTTTTTATCAAAGTGCATTTTTTGGGCAGAATTACCTTCTGGAACATGTGAACTTTCATGTGCCTTAATAACAAACGTGTATGCCATCTGTATATATTAGTACAGTTGATATATTACAAGCCTAGTTGGTTTAGACACAGAAAAAGACAGGAACCTTCCCGATTGGCTGAGATAATGTTTGGTCTGGACATTCCGAGAGATGAGTTTGGATTGGTCTGCCACGTAGCACGCTTCTGTCTATAACATGAGCTGCTCAGTATGTGTAGGTAATCCTTTCTAATGCAACTTTTTTTAAAGATATCATGAAGAACTGCAAAAGTGTTGCTAATGCTCTCCACTTTCTGGAGGACCGAGATTTGAAATCAGTGGAATGTCCAGTGGAAGCAGATTATGATAGCTGAGGAGATGGAGAAAATTCTGGCATTTGATTGCAAATATGCAGAGGGAGTTGAAAAGAGAACACACTGTTGTATAAAACACCTGTCTCCAGATTACATCTCCAAACTAAGGGCAACCATGGCATCAGTGACAGAGAAGGAGAAGCATTCACCCATGTATATGGGTAAGAGAGTCTAGCTAGCTACATTTTCAGATATTATATGTTTCTAATTTTGTCAGAAAGTTGTTTTCTTTGCAAGTTAAAATGTAGAGTTCACTAGCTAGCTAACGTTAGCTGGCTGGCTTACTAGCTAACGCTATGTGTATGATCTGTGGAGTAATATAATTTGTATCTCAGAACCATTTGCATTGCAAGTTATAGCCCACTGTTAGCTAGCTAGCTAACATAGAACCTAATTGGATAGCGTTAGCTATTTGCAGATTCATGCAGGGTAGTAACGTTATGAGTTGGGATTATGGTTCATTGTTTTGCTAGCTCCATGTCTAAACAAAATACTCCACTCATTCAAGGGCCATTTTCTCAAAAGTGCTGTTACAAGTTTATCAACTTCCAAAGCAGAATTACTTTCCCATTGTTCTTCAACTGTAGTGTATGATTTACCATTTTCTAGCACTGAGTCTCTACTTTTATCCAATATTTTTAAAAATACAATTTCAAATTTTGAGCTGGTCGGTCACATATGCTCCAGAGACTCCTATTGTGTGTAGCGAGCTATATGCTCCAGGAATTCATAATGTGTGTAGCTAGCTATATGCTCCAGGAATTCATAATGTGTGTAGCTAGCTATATGCTCCAGGGACTCCTAATGTGTGTTGCTAGCTATATGCTCCAGGAATTCATAATGTGTGTAGCTAGCTATATGCTCCAGGAATTCATAATGTGTGTAGCTAGCTATATGCTCCAGGAATTCATAATGTGTGTAGCTAGCTATATGCTCCAGGAATTCATAATGTGTGTAGCTAGCTATATGCTCCAGGAATTCATAATGTGTGTAGCTAGCTATATGCTCCAGGAATTCATAATGTGTGTAGCTAGCTATATGCTCCAGGAATTCATAATGTGTGTAGCTAGCTATATCCCATTAAGCTGGCTGTGGGGAACATAGATTTTTCATTGCAGAAAGGAACCAGTAATGGAAAATCTCTCTTTATCCGTTTTCATGGTAGTTTTAATCAGTTTAATGATGAGTAAATATAGATTTGATTTATGAATGTATCATTAATTACCCCATAGCAATGCCTCTTTTTATTCTCTCTCTCTCTCTCTCTCTCTCTCTCTCTCTCTCCTCTCTCTCTCCTCTCTCTCTCTCTCTCTCTCTCTCCTCTCTCCTCTCCTCCTCACTCTCTCTCTCTCTCTCTCTCCCCTCTCTCTCTCTCTCTCTCTCTCTCTCTCTCTCTCTCTCTCTCCTCCTCTCTCTCTCTCCCCTCACTCTCTCTCTCTCCCCTCTCTCTCTCTCCCCCTCTCTCTCCCTCTCTCTCTCCCCCCTCTCTCTCTCTCTCTCTCTCTCTCTCTCTCTCTCTCTCTCTCTCTCTCTCTCTCTCTCTCTCTCTCTCTCTCTCTCTCTCTCTCTCTCACTCTCTCTCTGTCTCTCTCCCCCTCTCTCTCTCGCTCTCTCTCGCATATTCTCTTTCTCACTTTTTCTTACATTCTCCCCCATCTCTCTCTCACTCTCTCTCTCCCCTCACTCTCTCTCTCTCTCTCTCTCCCTCTCTCTCCTCTCTCTCTCTCCCCCTCTCTCTCCCCCTCTCTCACCCCTCTCTCTCACTCTCTCCCCCCCTCTCTCTCACTATCTCTCTCTCCCCTCTCCCCCCCCCTCTCTCCCCCCTCTCTCTCTCTCTCTCTCTCCCCCCCCTCTCTCTCGCTCTCTCTCTCTCATTCTCTCTTTCCCCCCTCTCTCGCTCTGTCTCGCATATCCTCTTTCTCACTTTTTCTTTCATTCTCCCCATCTCTCTCTTTCTCTCTCTTTCTCTGTCTCTCAGGTGCCCTCCAGATAGAGAACAGTGAGGAGTTGGACCAGGGAAAGTATGAGTGTGTGGCCACTAACTCTCAGGGAGTGCGTTACTCTTCCCCGGCCAACCTGTATGTACGAGGTAGGAACTTACCATGGGTATAAGAACACACACACAAACATACACGTGCATTATAACACACACACCATTATCACCATTATACAATGTATTAAGTCGTGTTAAGTCCTAGTTTATCTACATGTTTTTTTTGTTATTTATTTTCTTCCTATTTGCATCCACTAACCAAACCAAACCTATCCACCAAGTGAAACACCAGTTGGTGACCTAAAATTGATAACGTTCCAGACTAAACTGGGTTTTACAGGTGTTGCATCAAAGTGCTGTTTTTTGTAATAACTGCACTGAATGGAATTAGACAAAAAGGAATGGGCCAGTGATGTCATACTGCACTGGGGCCAATGTGCAGTTCCAGGGTCTTTGCTACAGTATGACATCACAATTGTCCTCTCCCTCTTCATATTTTTCTAAATTGAGGGCCACAGTGACTCTGAGGGTTTGTTTTTCTCTTGCACTTTAAAGTGGAACTGACAGTGTTTTAACTACTTTGCAGATATGAAACAAACAGACAATTCCCAGTTTATGCTACGAAACCAACTTTATAAGAGGTTGTAAAAATAGGTTCTATGTGACTCAACATTCCATGACGTTCACTAAGGTATTGTTCACAGAACAGATGGATGCTATTCAGTGCCTGATTAATACACACAATTCCTAAACGTTCTAAGAATTTATGATAACGTGAAAATGACCATATCTAAGTGCTCGCTTGTCAGAAAATGTAAATATATATATATTTTTAAAGGGTGTCATCTTCCTCTGGGTGTATATGAAGAGATTTCATGGTCCTAAAATGCAGTCAGTTCCACTTTAATATAGTGATTGGCTAGGGAATACATTTGGTTTCTCAAGTCTAACTGAGACACAAAAAAACCCATAATGCAAACCAACAGCCAGTGTGGCCCTCCAGGGGTCTCAAAAGGCCCTCCGTTTGAGACCCCTGCTCTAGGTTCTCGACTGGGGTAAGGGAGACTGGAATTAGGGGTTCTAGACTCAAATTTCTAAGCTCTTAAGCCCCTGAGTTTGAAGTTCCTGATCCTACATTTGAAGTGGGTTCTGTGGTTCTGTGAAGAACAGTGAGAATGAGCGTGTGTACATTTGTGTGACTGTGTGTATGCGGTGTGTGTGAGGCTTTGAGCTGGACGTTTTTACTCTCTGTTTCCCCGTTCTCTCTCTCCCCATCACGTCATTGTGTTCTGCATCAACCCCCTTACATCCCCCAGAGCAACGAGAAGGTTGGTGTGTTCTTTCGGTACTCCTTCCTTTTTACAACACTTTTACACCTGAAGTTAGGAGAGATACATCAGTCTTAAACAGTCTAGAAAAGACATATGAATAACCCTCATATCAAATTGGTTTTAATTTGATAAACACACTTCTTTGATTGAAGGCGTTTCACTAAGCTGTAATGAGGCTAGCTGCCTACGCAGTCATTTGCATTGATTGCATTGTGTGGCCTTGTTTGTAGACCTTTGGTATTGCTTTCATCCGAACGCGACGTTCTCTGCATGGAACATTCTTGTTGTCATGGAGACCCAGGAATTGGAAATGAAAAGAAGGCTATCTATGCATGGACGGAGAGCGGAGGCGGCGCTTGCATGCCTGTACCCAGACTAACTGTGTATGGCACGGCTCCAAGTGTGTGTGTGTGTATGTGCATGTGCTCTGTGTGCGTCTATTTTTTAAAATTGATTTCTGTTGTCTTGTCCCATGTCTTGTATTTATTGTTCTCTATTTCTGGTTTTGTGTTATGTAACTGTCATTCTTCTGCACTTGTGGCATGTTGTGTGTCGCGTTGCCAATGTGTTTTGGTATTGTGTGTGGTCTCTGTGTGTTGTATTGGTCTGCTGCTGTTTGTTTGCGTACATACTCTGTGTAGCCAGCTTGGTACTTGTATACTGAGTGGTCCTCATATCCCCTCAGGGAAAATAAAGCATTCAAATAAGGCTTTATTCAAGTGGCATTTAAAAGTAGCTGATAATTATTTACACTCTTGTTTGGTGAGCAAAGACTAAGTTAGTTCTGCTGGCTCAACATACACTTACACTCAGAGGCCAAAAGCACACACAGTATTAGATTAACAAAATGTACATTCATATTTATTTGCACTAAACAAGTTATTTCAGTGGATTGTGTCCGTCCACAGTATACTGTTATTCACACAGAGATCCTATGGAATTCTATGGTTATACTACATTCAATCAAATCAAATCAAATGTCTTTGTCACATACACATGGTTAGCAGATGTTAATGTGAGTGTAGCGAAATGCTTGTGCTTCTAGTTCCGACAATGCAGTAATAACCAACGAGTAATCTAACCTAACTATTCCAAAACTACTACCTCATAGAACTACTACCTTATACACACATTATAATACACACATTATATTAGTATGTTATTGTTCACACAGAGATCCTATGGAATTGGTTATTCAGTTGCTAAGTAGCGGTTGCTGTGGTTATGAACTATATAACGTCCTCTATTGATTGGCAGTTGAAATGAACAATGTATCCTCCTCGATATTGATGTATATTTATTGAACACATATTAATTAAACATCTCTCCACTTCTTTATTAGATCAGGCAGGATTAACCTGTGTAAATGCCAACAGGGCTTTAGTGTGCTGTGGCTGTGCTCTTTAATGAAATGCAACGGTATCCCAGGCAGCTCTCAATCCCAATCTACTATGGTCTAGCATCCTCATCAACTCTACCCTGTAGACAATCCTGGTATTGATACTGGAACAGAATAAATCATGGCATTACAATTGTACCCACTGGCCTATACAGTCTATAGTAGGCTACGTAATTAACAAGCAAAACCAGTGGGCTATAAGAGATGCTATTCTGTCAACATTCTGGCCAGAGATCTTTCTTGAGAAGGGCTCTAGAAATATCCTTTATATGTTCCATGATATTAATACTACCTTGTTTTATTGATACTGAACTCACATGAACTCAGCAAAAAAATAAATGTCTCTTTTTCAGCACCCTGTCTTTTCAAAGATGATTTGTAAAAATCCAAATAACTTCACAGATCTTCTTTGTAAAGGGTTTAAACACGGTGTCCCATGCTTGTTGAATGAACCACAAACAATTAATGAACATGCACCTGTGGAACGGTCGTTAAGACACTATCAGCTTACAGACGGAAGGCAATTAAGGTCACCATTATTAAAACTTAGGACACTAAAGAGGCCTTTCTACTGACCCTGAAAAACACCAAGAGAAAGATGCCCAGGGTCCCTGCTCATCTGCGTGAACGTTCCTTAGGCATGCTGCAAGGAGGCAAGAGGACTGCAGATGTGGTCAGGGCAATAAATTGCAATGTCCGTACTGTGAGACGCCTAAGACAGTGCTACAGGGAGACAGGACGGACTTCTGATCGTCTGGACTTCTGATCGTCCTCGCAGTGGCAGACCACATGTAACAACACCTGCACAGGATCTGTACATCCTAACATCACACCTGCGGGACAGGTACGGGATGGCAACAACAACTGCCCAAGTTACACCAGGAATGCCCAATCCCTCCATCAGTGCTCAAACGGTCCGCAATAGGCTGAGAGAGGCTGGACTGAGGGCTTGTAGGCCTGTTGTAAGGCAGGTCCTCACCAGACATCACCGGCAACAACATCGCCTATGGGCACAAACCCACCGTCGATTGACCAGGACTGGCAAAAAGTGTTCTTCACTGACGAGTCGCGGTTTTGTCTCACCAGGAGTGATGGTCGGATTCACTTTTATTGTCGAAGGAATGAGAATTACACCAAGGCTTGTACTCTGGAGTGGGATCGATTTGGAGGGTTCATCATGGTCTGGGGAAGTGTGTCACAGCATCATCGGACTGAGCTTGTTGTCATTGCAGGCCATCTCAACGCTGTGTGTTACAGGGAAGACATCCTCCTCCCTCATGTGGTACACTTCCTGCAGGCTCATCCTGACATGACCCTCCAGCATGACAATGCCACCAGCCATACTGCTTGTTCTGTGCGTGATTTCCTGCAAGACAGGAATGTCAGTGTTCTGCCATGGCCAGCGAAGAGCCATGATCTCAATCCCATTGAGCACGTCTGGGACCTGTTGGATTGGAGGGTGAGGGCTAGGGCCATTCCCCCCATAAATGTCCGGGAACTTGCAGGTGCCTTGGTGGAAGAGGGGGGGTAACATCTCACAGCAAGAACTGGCAAATATGGTGCAGTCCACGAGGAGGAGTTGCACTGCAGTACTTAATGCAGGTGGTGGTGACAACAGATACTGACTGTTAGTTTTGATTCTGACCCCCCCTTTGTTCAGGGACACATTATTCAATTTCTGTTAGCCACTTGTTCAGTTTATGTCTCAGTTGCTGAATATTATTATGTTCATACAAATATTTACACATGTTAAGTTTGCTGAAAATAAACGCAGTTGACATTGAGAGGACATTTCTTTTTTTGCTGAGTTTATATGTCTGATAGTAAATAGGTTGTCACTGCCTGACAGTTCATTCTCGGCCTTATCTTTGTTCAGCACTTGAATATTGTGCTGTCCTGCTGCTGAGCTGGATGTACCCTACTTTCCTTGACAGAAATGTCCACATTCTCTTCTTCAGCTTTAAAAAGTCTCCATACCTTGAGGGAACTTCCAGTCGTTAGATATGTATACCACACGTTATGCACACACTTTAAGAGTTGAGTATTTTCTTAAATAAAATATCAAGCTGAATTGTATGGTACTGCGTACAGTAGGTGCTCTTGTCTGCTGCATGGTTTTAACCTGGTCACTCTGTTTGCGTTTGTCTCTGTCTGGCTTTGGAGAGAATCTGCCTGCCTGCCTGCCGATTTGATGTCTCTTATAACAGTTACATTTGATTTTGTCTGTTAATTAAATGTCTATTTTTTTGTCTTGAACTTTAGTGTCCAATTCTGGGGATCTGTTGGAATTCTAGGGCCACTCCAAATGTATGGCACTGTTATGTTGAATGGGATCATGTCCACTGAGCTATTGAATCACTGCCAAATTGTTCATTCGTATTTGGTTTTGGTGAATAGTTTGTTTGCGTGCTATCTGAGGAAGACTAGGAATACAGTGAAATCCATTGAACGTAGAGAAGATATTTCAATGCTAGGTGAAGTTTATTAATGAATCTGAGCATGGTTCTTTTAAATTAAATGCATCAGCTGAGAATCATTTGGGGGAAGACTGAGGCCAGTGATTCTATGAAAACTCTTTCCCCCTGATTTACTCCCACTGACTGAGTGGAGATTCCTGTATTGTGACTCAAAACATGATTCAAACCCCTGATTCAGATACTGTTTCGAATCTTGACGTTAGCCAATATTTCTACTGACTGTGTCTGTCTGTCTGCCCTTCCTCCCCTTGCATCCACTTCTGTCTGTCTGTCTCTGTCTGTCTGTCTGTCTCTGTCTCTGTCTCTGTCTCTGTCTCTGTCTGTCACTTCAGTCCTCTGTTTTGCAGCCTTGGGGTACCAAATTTTCTGTTCCTATGACATCCACCAATCAAAGTCTGATTTTGGAGAACCTAACAGCAGTTTTAAGAGCGCCATGTGTTTTCTCTTTCCCATCCCTCCTTTCTTTCCCCTTCTGCCCTTTCCCCCTTTCTTCTTATCTCCCTTACCTCTTATCCTCTCTGCCCCCATCCCTCTCTTCTAATATCCCTTCCTTCTTTCTCTCTCTTCTGCATTCTGCACTCCATCTGTACCCTGGTGTGTAGGATCAACAGACAAATGTGCATAATTTTAAATTACTAAAACCATGTGCATACTACCCCTTTCTCTCTCTTTGGATTATCTCTCTCTGTCATGATTATCTCTCTCTGTCATGACTCATGATGTATGTCTTGATGTTTTCTTATTTCAAGTGTTCAATGTGAACATTGTAATTGCAACGACACCTATTTATATCCCCCATAACCTTATTTACATCGCTTTTATTTATTTTCAACATTGCTGCGTTCATCTGGTATTCTGGTTGAACAGTGAGGCCGTGAGTTGCCACATTGACTGGAAGAGGAACCAGACAATACTCTCTTTCTCTCTCTCTATCTGTCTTCTCCCTCTGTCTCTTCATGATTATAGTTTTTTTCTACAAGTCTTCTAGGCATGCAAGTGACCCGTGAGCTCTGTCTCTATGCATCCATGCATCTTTCCCTCTACGTGCCATTATATCAAATAGATCTGACAGCTAGCTAGTAGATTCAGCACAGGTACAGTTAACAGAAGCACTCTGTGCAAGTTGTCTGACTAATAGCTGGTTCTATCAATTGGCTCTGCCAGCGCCATGTATCTAAAGGGCCCTCATCTGCAGTGGAGAACTCACCCCAGAGGCACAGAAATCTCATTGAAGTTTCTCATTATAGTTTCTCATTCAAGTTTCTGGTGAAGTTTCTCGTTTTCAAGTCAGTAGCCTTGAGCTTCGCTGCAACAGTAGTTCAGCTGTAATTTACATCTTCACATTGGTTTTATTTAAGCTCATTTTAGTTCCTCAGGATGAAATCCTATGGTATTTTGTGCAGCCCAGAGCGCCAGTATTTGTATTGTAGATCTTGTTTTAAATAGGGAAGAGGAAATAGTATAGTCTGAGCATCTACAGTGATGATTCTACAATACCAAATTATGTCCTTGTAAAATATGCAATGGGTTGTTGCACACTGGCTAAAACATGAGAAACGTACAATAGGTTTCATGTGCAGGGTGAAATGTAGCTTGAGAAAGCAGTCTCTCAACATGGGATCTGTGTATTTCAACTGCTATCATTAGCTAATATTTTCAAAACTACCAATGTAGTTTCGACTAAACGTGAAATATCCCTTTGTAAAACCTCTGTAAAAGCAGTGAAGTTCATACTACCCTTTCTGTTACCCCACTTTCTCTCTCTCTTTCGCTCTCTCTCGTTCTCTCTCTTTCTGTATCTTTCTTACCCCCCTCTGTCGCCCCCTTTTCTGTCCCTCCCGCTCCGGCTCCCCCTCCTCATCCCCCTCTCTACAATCCTCCCCCCGTCTTCCCCATCTCCTCCTCTCCCAGTGCGTCGTGTGCCCCCTCGTTTCTCCATCCTGCCCTCCAACCATGAGATCATGCCCAGCGGCAGCATCAACATCACCTGTGTGGCGGTGGGTTCACCCATGCCCTACGTCAAATGGATGCTGGGTAGTGAGGACCTGACACCTGAGGACGAGATGCCGGTGGGGCGGAACGTTCTGGAGCTCAACGGAATCAGGGAGTCGGCCAACTACACCTGTGTGGCCATGAGCAGTCTGGGGGTTATAGAGGCCACTGCACAGGTGTCAGTTAAGAGTAAGGGACAACCTTTCTCTTTCTAATTGTGCTCTCTCTGTCTCTCCCTCTCCCCGACTTTGAATACCACCGTATTAGAGAGTAAGGACCATCTATGATTTTGCAGGTGCACATCAAGAGTAAGGGCCACTTTTCTCCCCGTGTCTGCCTTAAGACATTAAGGACAGTTGAACAAATATCTCCTTCTCCCTTCATAGCTCTTCCCAAGCCTCCCGGTACCCCCATCGTCACGGAGACGACTGCCACCAGCGTCACCATCACTTGGGACTCCGGTAACCCCGACCCGGTGTCCTATTACATCATCCAGTACCGGGCCAAGGCACCAGACAGCAAGTACGAGACGGTGGACAGTATCACCACCACCAGGTACAGCATTGGAGGGCTCTACCCCAACACGGAGTATGAGATCAGGGTGTCAGCCGTCAACAGCATCGGCCAGGGACCGTCGTCCACCCGGGTAGAGGCCAGGACAGGGGAGCAGGCCCCGGCTAGCCCCCCCAGGAACGTCCAGGCCAGAATCATCTCCAAGAACACTGTCATGGTCCGCTGGGAGGAACCAGAGGAGCCCAATGGACAGGTCAGTGTTGATCTTTGTTTTGTCAGCTGTTTTGTTAATATATTAAATAACTTCTGGGTAACAATTAAGTACCTTACTGTGATTGTTTTCAATTAAAATGGGAAAAAAATATAGCTTCTTAACAAAGCAATTTTTCAAGCAAGATTGTCTTCTGTCTAGGTGTGGGGAGGACAAAACTTAAAACTAGCTGTTATTGGCAGAAACGTTTGGAACTCTTTTTCTTATTGGTCTAATATCTAATTTAACGCCTGGTTATGTCACCAGGCAGGCCAAAACATAATCATTTTAACAATTTCACAATATTATTCCAACCTCATAGTGAGGAAATATATATAAAACACAGGAAAGTAGGTTTTTTGACTTCACTGGTTCTTTAATCATTTATTAATAATAATTTACTGATGTACTACTTATTTATAATGTATTATGTTATTAATCTGTAAATGTATGAATGTATTCATTAGAATGTTATCAGAAGAGAATAAATGGCCAAGACAGGGATAATAAACAGTGAGCAACATCTCTGACACAGACAACACTGAGGCGCAATAATAACTGAGTTAGTTAGATAAACATCCCATTTTCCTCTGTTGTCCCTGGGCAGTCGAAACATAATACGCTGCATAATGGTTGCCTGGCGACTCACCCTGAATTTAAATCCGCTGCTCTATCGACCATCGTAGAGAAGAACCGTCAGTTTGGCCGGAGCAATGTGGATGGGTAGCCAGGCAGTCCTAATGGAGTCATCATAAACAACAGTAATCACAACAAGGCGTGGAGATGGGGCAGTGCATCATAAAACACATGACAGTTTTAACCATGGACTATAGTGATTACTCTTCAGGTAAAGAAAGGGTCAAAGGTAATTCAGTTATTTAATGATAACGGTAATGATAGTTCAACCTCCAAGCGAATGCAATTTTTATCTAGCTCAACGGCATATAGGTCCGGTCCAGTATAATTTGTTCTGGGCATTGATGTCACAATATATAATAGCTTCCAAGCTCAAACAAGTCTATGAGACCAGACAATAGAAGGCTAATTATAGAAAACAGCAGAAAGGAGTTTCTCTCCATCGTCTAACTGTCTCTCTCTGTGGCTCCCACCTGCCTCTGTTCCTCCGTCGCTCCCTCCAGGTGAAAGGTTACCGGGTGTACTACACCATGGACCCATCTCAGCCCATGAGTCTGTGGCAGATCCATAATGTTCAGGACAGCACCATCACCTCCATCCAGAGCCTGGTACCCTCTGAAACATACACTGTCAGAGTCCTGGCCTTTACATCTGTGGGAGACGGACCCTTTTCTGATCCTGTCCATGTCAAAGTGCTGCCTGGAGGTGTGTGTGTGTGTGGGTTAGTGTGTGTGTGTGTGGGTTAGTGTGTGTGTGTGGGTTGTGTGTGTGGGTTAGTGTGGGTTAGTGTGTGTGTGTGTGTGTGTGTGTGTGTGTGGGTGTGTGTGGGTTAGTGTGTGTGTGTGTGGGTGTGTGTGTGTGTGTGTGTGTGTGTGTGTGTGTGTGTGTGTGTGTGTGTGTGTGTGTGTGTGTGTGTGTGTGTGTGTGTGTGTGTGTGTGTGTGTGTGTGTGTGTGTGTGTGTGTGTGTGTGTTAGTGTGTGTGTGTGGGTTAGTGTGTGTGTGGGTTAGT
The DNA here is from genome assembly GCF_023373465.1 of Oncorhynchus keta. Taxonomy (NCBI): domain Eukaryota; kingdom Metazoa; phylum Chordata; class Actinopteri; order Salmoniformes; family Salmonidae; genus Oncorhynchus; species Oncorhynchus keta. The sequence goes on along the minus strand of NC_068443.1, from coordinate 13,485,803 downwards.
GTGTGTGTGTGGGTTAGTGTGTGTGTGTGGGTTAGTGTGTGTGTGTGTGTGTGTGTGTGGGTGTGTGTGTGTGGGTTAGTGTGTGTGTGTGGGTTAGTGTGTGTGTGTGGGTTAGTGTGTGTGTGTGGGTGTGTGTGTGTGGGTTAGTGTGTGTGTGTGTGTGTGTGTGTGTGTGTGTGTGTGTGTGTGTGTGTGTGTGTGTGTGTGTGTGTGTGTGTGTGTGTGTGTGTGTGTGTGTGTGTGTGTGTGTGTGTGGGCTGTGTGTGTGTGTCTGTGGGTTGGTGGGTTAGTGTGTGTGTGTGGGTTAGTGTGTGTGTGTGGGTTAGTGTGTGTGGGTTAGTGTGTGTGGGTTAGTGTGTGTGTGGGTTAGTGTGGGTTTGTGTGTGTGGGTTTGTGTGTGTGTGTGTGTGTGTGTGTGTGTGTGTGTGTGTGTGTGTGTGTGTGTGTGTGTGGGTTAGTGTGTGTGTGGGTTTGTGTCTGTGGGTTGTGTGTGTGTGGGGGTTGTGTGTGTGTGTGTGTGTGGGTTGTGTGTGTGTTGTGTGTGTGTTGTGTGGGTGTGTGGGTTGTTTGTGTGGGGTTTGTGTGTGTGTGTGTGTGTGTGTGTGTGTGTGTGTGTGTGTGTGTGTGTGTCTGTCTGTCTGTGTGTCTGTCTGTGTGTCTGTGTGTCTGTGTGTCTGTTAGTGTGTCTGTGGGTTAGTGTGTGTGTCTGTTTGTGGGTTAGTGTGTGTGTCTGTTTGTGGGTTAGTGTGTGTGTCTGTCTGTGGGTTAGTGTGTCTGTGTCTGTGGGTTAGTGTGTCTGTGGGTTAGTGTGTCTGTGGGTTAGTGTGTGTGTGGGTTAGTCTGTGTCTGTCTGTCTGTGTGGGTTAGTGTGTCTGTGGGTTAGTGTGTCTGTGGGTTAGTCTGTGTCTGTGGGTTTGTTCCCTTTTCTGACCCGGTTCATGTCAAAGTGCTTCAGTACTGTTTAAGGTCAGTGACACACATCTTTCGTAGAACTACAGGGCTGGAATAAGATTTGTCTGTTTAAATAAAGGATGAATAGAAGAGTCTAGAAGCTACTAACTGACTGGATGCTGGAGAGGTGAGTTCTAACTCTTGTCCTGTCTCCTCTTCTATCCCCTGTAGTTCCAGGGCAGCCAGGAAAGTTCAAGGTGGGCAAGGTGACGGAGACCAGTATAGAGCTGACCTGGGAACCGTCCTACATCAAGGAGGGTATCGTCAACTACGAACTGCTCTACAAACCTGTCAAGTTCGGCAGCCTGGTCAGACCTTTTCTTCCATACTAAGTAGATTTCATTAAGGTGATAAAGTCCATTTATAAGATAATCCAGTTCTTTGTTTCTTTTATTCACATCCCCCCCCGTCCGTCCGTCCGTCCGTCTCTAACAGGAGAAGTTGACGTTTGGGCCCAGGGCTTCGTACACAGTGGAGGGTCTGAGGGCGAACACGGAGTACGCCCTCTCCCTGGCTGCCATTTCGAACAAAGGCATCGGAGCCTTTACCAACGAGCTGGTCCAGAGGACAGCACAAGCCAGTAGGTTTCCCTCTGTCACACCTGTAAACACACACTGTGTAACGTTAAAGTGTGATGTACTTGTATCCCTCACAGCTCACTGATCCCCAGGAGTCGTCTACACACTCATCCATCTTGTCCACTCATCTATTCATTTATCTTGTTCACTCATCCATCCATCCCTGCATCTATCTTCTATGTATTCAGAGTGTACCTGATGTTTAGCACACCAACAGTTTATTTGAACTTTCACAGTTTTCTCACACAGTGAAAAGTCATGGATATACAGATCGGATAAGGCTGCTGTTTCATTTTCTTCAGTCCTTCACAGTTTCCTTTACTTCAAGGTGGGTCAAAGTACCCTTTTTCTCCAGTTCAAGAAGCTCACCGTCACAGGTCAAATGTCAAAGGTCATCAGGATGAAATGATTTTCGAGGCTTTATTGGAGGTATGTGCTGGTCAGTCGGAGTCTAAGACCAAATCAAACTAATAGGCCTGTATCCAACGGAGACTGGTGTAAAGGTACAGTATTACTTTTTAATATTTGTTACCTGGGAAAAATGGACACCATATAATATACATTGGACGTACAGCTAACTGCCAAAATAAAGGAAACACTTGAGTAAATGAGGGATACAAAGTATATTGAAAGCAGGTGCTTCCACACAGGTGTGGTTCCTGAGTTAATTAATCAATTGACATCCCATCATGCTTAGGCTCATGTAGAAATGCTGGGTAAGCCATTATTATGGACATTATTTTGGCTACCATAGCTATGCCCCCATAGGTTGACTATGCCCCCATCCACAGGGCACAAGTGGTCACTGAATGGTTTGATGAGCATGAAAACGATGTAAACCATATGCCATGACCATCTCAGTCACCAGATCTAAACCCAATCGAACACTTATGGGAGATCCTGGAACGGCGCTTGAGACAGCATTTTCCACCACAATCAACAAAACACTAAATGATGGAATTTCTCGTGGAAGAATGGTGTCGCATCCTTCTAATAGAGTTCCAGACAATAGTAGAATCTATGCCATGGTGCAGTGAAGCTGTTCTGGATCGTGGAGGCCCAACGCCCTTTTGAGATGCTTTAGGCTGGTGTTTCCTTTATTTTGGCAGTTACCTGTATATTCACCAACATAAACTTTCTGCAACTTTGAACATGTTATTTGGCTAGCTGGATGCCCCGTGTTATGCTTGACCTACAAACGGAGGTTAGACACCTGGGTGGCAGGCTAGGGAGTGACTGAATGTGGCAGATAACAATTTCATTTCATGGAGCAGAATGCATTTCACAGTTAGCTTAGCACGGTTTGCGTGCAATCACTAGGCTTGGGTGCACATCGTGATTGTTCCCTCAGGCCACTGGTACTGGGACTGTGCAGCTGAAGTGTCAGACTGTCAGATTCACAAATCCATGAATGATGAACATATTCATGCACATATCTTTTCCTCTGAACCTTTGTTTGGTTGACATTTTGTTTGAATGGTGGTTGTTGCATGGTAAGAAGGTCTTATGTGATGGCTACGGGTGGGAAGGACAGGCACGCATCTCAGACAGTGCCTGGTTGTGTCTCCTATCCTTGCTGTTCTTCTGTCCCTCCGTCCACTGACTTGTCTCTCATTCTATCTCGTAGTCCCTCTCTGAAATTGCAATTCAACGTTAATGAAAGAATTTGGTTTTGGTTTTTTGTTTTTTGTTTTCAGCTGCCTCAAATCCTGCTCTCCACATTTTTATATGACATTTGAAATATCCAATCCACAAACCCAATTTTAAGAAATTCGATTGGGCAGTTTAAACTTGTACTGCAGCTGGCTAAATCAGGGTTACACCGAGTGATTCTTGGTAGTCTAAAACAAATCTAAATTGAAGCAAAAGTATACACCTCACACACATGGTTATGGGCTTAAACAAAAGAAGACACCTGCACCATGTCAGATATAAAGCTGTAATGTATTATATTTTGAGTTTGCGTCCCAATATTACACTTCAAATACATCACAGAAGACTGACATATAACTAAACTGTTTGACATAGTAACACCGGATATTCATATTTTAAAAACATCATCTTTATTAATTATGAAATTCTGAAAACATGAATAACATTCGCTTTTGATCGTTGACTGCAGGAAAAGGCCACAAAGCATTACTAAAATATATAAAGAGTTTGGTAAAGTTCCAACACAATTATTACATTCCATTGAGAATGTCAAGGAAGAAAACCTTGGTAGCAAGATGGAGGATAGACTGCAAAGCTCTACATTGTATCTACAGCAGGGATGGGCAACTTTGATGGAGTGAGGGCCACAAAAATCTGAACTCATCATAGGGGGCCGCAGTAGTTTGCGGGTCTGCATATGCACTTCCATACCCACACACATGTTGTCAGAGTAGACCCTACCCTATTGAGGGCCCTTGGCAAAATAATGTTTTAGCAACCCCCCATCATGACAGTGGAGAGAAAAAAAATATGTTTTAGAGTACATTTCCGGCAATAGGGTAGAGAGGAATGTTTGCAGTTTTAATATGATATCTGAGTGAGAGTGACTAACAAAATCAATGGGGGCCCCCTGGTCAATAAATCACCATGAATACTAAAAGTTTACTGGCTGTTCGACTAACTTACTCGTCTAAAAAATGTTTTCTGACATGGCCAATTGAGTGACTGTCAGTGAGTGACATAACAAGAGAAAAACTGCTGATGCACTTCTACTATTCTAACTCTCAACAGCAAGTTGTTGTTTCGTCGCCCCCCCAAATGTTTCTACCGTTTATGGTTTTGGAAATGTATCCGCGGACAGTTACCCATCCCTGATCTACAGTATAGTGGCAGTTGCCCATCCCTGATCTACAGTATAGTGGCAGTTACCCATCCCTGATCTACAGTATAGTGGCATTTGCCCATCCCTGATCTACAGTATAGTGGCAGTTGCCCATCCCTGATCTACAGTATAGTGGCAGTTGCCCATCCCTGATCTACAGTATAGTGGCAGTTGCCCATCCCTGATCTACAGTATAGTGGCAGTTGCCCATCCCTGATCTACAGTATAGTGGCAGTTACCCATCCCTGATCTACAGTATAGTGGCAGTTACCCATCCCTGATCTACAGTATAGTGGCAGTTGCCCATCCCTGATCTACAGTATAGTGGCAGTTGCCCATCCCTGATCTACAGTATAGTGGCAGTTGCCCATCCCTGATCTACAGTATAGTGGCAGTTACCCATCCCTGATCTACAGTATAGTGGCAGTTACCCATCCCTGATCTACAGTATAGTGGCAGTTGCCCATCCCTGATCTACAGTATAGTGGCAGTTACCCATCCCTGATCTACAGTATAGTGGCAGTTACCCATCCCTGATCTACAGTATAGTGGCAGTTGCCCATCCCTGATCTACAGTATAGTGGCAGTTACCCATCCCTGATCTACAGTATAGTGGCAGTTACCCATCCCTGATCTACAGTATAGTGGCAGTTACCCATCCCTGATCTACAGTATAGTGGCAGTTACCCATCCCTGATCTACAGTATAGTGGCAGTTACCCATCCCTGATCTACAGTATAGTGGCAGCTACCCATCCCTGATCTACAGTATAGTGGCAGCTACCCATCCCTGATCTACAGTATAGTGGCAGTTACCCATCCCTGATCTACAGTATAGTGGCAGTTGCCCATCCCTGATCTACAGTATAGTGGCAGTTGCCCATCCCTGATCTACAGTATAGTGGCAGTTACCCATCCCTGATCTACAGTATAGTGGCAGTTACCCATCCCTGATCTACAGTATAGTGGCAGTTACCCATCCCTGATCTACAGTATAGTGGCAGTTGCCCATCCCTGATCTACAGTATAGTGGCAGTTACCCATCCCTGATCTACAGTATAGTGGCAGTTACCCATCCCTGATCTACAGTATAGTGGCAGTTACCCATCCCTGATCTACAGTATAGTGGCAGTTACCCATCCCTGATCTACAGTATAGTGGCAGTTGCCCATCCCTGATCTACAGTATAGTGGCAGTTACCCATCCCTGATCTACAGTATAGTGGCAGTTGCCCATCCCTGATCTACAGTATAGTGGCAGTTACCCATCCCTGATCTACAGTATAGTGGCAGTTACCCATCCCTGATCTACAGTATAGTGGCAGTTACCCATCCCTGATCTACAGTATAGTGGCAGTTACCCATCCCTGATCTACAGTATAGTGGCAGTTACCCATCCCTGATCTACAGTATAGTGGCAGTTACCCATCCCTGATCTACAGTATAGTGGCAGTTACCCATCCCTGATCTACAGTATAGTGGCAGTTACCCATCCCTGATCTACAGTATAGTGGCAGTTGCCCATCCCTGATCTACAGTATAGTGGCAGTTGCCCATCCCTGATCTACAGTATAGTGGCAGTTGCCCATCCCTGATCTACAGTATAGTGGCAGTTGCCCATCCCTGATCTACAGTATAGTGGCAGTTGCCCATCCCTGATCTACAGTATAGTGGCAGTTGCCCATCCCTGATCTACAGTATAGTGGCAGTTGCCCATCCCTGATCTACAGTATAGTGGCAGTTGCCCATCCCTGATCTACAGTATAGATCTGTTCTTATCCAGCCAAGCAAAACTAAGCAGAGCTGTGTCTCTAGACAACATCTTAAAGGCCCTCTTCCCAGTCGTAAATCACTGTGCTGCCATTGGTCAGAGCAGACAGGTGAAAGCCAATCATCTGGTATCAGTTACACATCCTCCTGGGCAGTAATTAAGTTGTCCTTTATCTCATTACCTAGCTAACATGATTAATTCCTTTCTTCCTCCATAAAGCTTTGTCTTCTGTGTTGAAGCCCTTGTCTTCTGTGTCGAACTGCTATGTTGAAGCCCTTGTCTTCTGTGTTGAAGCCGTTGTCTTCTGTGTTGAAGCCCTTGTCTTCTGTGTTGAACTGCTATGTTGAAGCCCTTGTCTTCTGTGCGAAGCCGTTGTCTTCCGAAGCCCTTGTCTTACCGTTGTCTTCTGTTCGAAGCCTTTGTCTTCCAGCCGTTGTCTTCTGTGTCAAGCCGTTGTCTTCTAAGCCCTTGTCTAGAGCCGTTGTCTTCTGTGTCGAAAGCCTTTGTCTTCTGTGTAAAGGCCGTTGTCTTCTGTGTCGAAGCCCTTGTCTTCTGTGTAAAGCCTTTGTCTTCTGTGCTGCCCTTGTCTTCTGTGTCAGCCGTTGTCTTCTGTGTCGAAGCCTTTGTCTTCTGTGTCGAAGCTGTTGTCTTCTGTGTCAATCCGTTGTCTTCTGAAGCCTTCGTCTTCTGTGTCGAAGCCCTTGTCTTCTGTGTCGAAGCCCTTGTCTTCTGTTCGAAGCCCTTGTCTTCTGTTACCTTTGTCTTCTAAGCCTTTGATTAAGCCTTTGTCTTCTGTTCGAAGCCTTTGTCTTCTCCATAAAGCCTTTGTCTTCTCGAAGCCGTTGTCTTCTGTTGAAGCCCTTGTCTTCTGTGTCGAACTGCTATGTTGAAGCCCTTGTCTTCTGTGTTGAAGCCGTTGTCTTCTGTGTTGAAGCCCTTGTCTTCTGTGTTGAACTGCTATGTTGAAGCCCTTGTCTTCTGTGTCGAAGCCGTTGTCTTCTGTGTCGAAGCCCTTGTCTTCTGTGTCGAAGCCGTTGTCTTCTGTGTCGAAGCCCTTGTCTTCTGTGTCGAAGCCTTTGTCTTCTGTGTCGAAGCCCTTGTCTTCTGTGTCGAAGCCTTTGTCTTCTGTGTCGAAGCCTTTGTCTTCTGTGTCGAAGCCCTTGTCTTCTGTGTCGAAGCCTTTGTCTTCTGTGTCGAAGCCGTTGTCTTCTGTGTCGAAGCCGTTGTCTTCTGTGTCGAAGCCTTTGTCTTCTGTGTCGAAGCCTTTGTCTTCTGTGTCGAAGCCTTTGTCTTCTGTGTCGAAGCCTTTGTCTTCTGTGTCGAAGCCCTTGTCTTCTGTGTCGAAGCCTTTGTCTTCTGTGTCGAAGCCTTTGTCTTCTGTGTCGAAGCCTTTGTCTTCTGTGTCGAAGCCTTTGTCTTCTGTGTCGAAGCCTTTGTCTTCTGTGTCGAAGCCGTTGTCTTCTGTGTCGAAGCCGTTGTCTTCTGTGTCGAAGCCTTTGTCTTCTGTGTCGAAGCCTTTGTCTTCTGTGTCGAAGCCTTTGTCTTCTGTGTCGAAGCCTTTGTCTTCTGTGTCGAAGCCTTTGTCTTCTGTGTCGAAGCCCTTGTCTTCTGTGTTGAAGCTTTTGTCTTCTGTGTTCAGCTGAGTCATGTTTGTTTATATTTAGAGGCCTTCTCTTTTAATTTAGTTTTCCTTTTTTTATTTGTATTTCCTTTTTCTTCTATCCTTTTGTTTTGGCTTTGGTTTTTCACCCTCTTTCCGCCATTGTGTCTTTGCTCTCCCTTTCTATTTCTTCACTGCGTTCGAAACTCCCCTGGCCTTGCCCATTTCCTTATCCGGACCCTCATCCAATCAGAGCCCTCGGCTGCTCCCCTGGGCGTGTCCTGTGACAGCCCCAGCTCCACCTCCCTGAGGGTAAGTTGGACACCGCCGCCCACTGAGACCCAAAATGACACACTGACTGCTTATGTGCTGCGCTACCAGCAAGTGGTGTCTGGGGCCGAGGTCAAAGGTCAGGGTCCAGAGGTGAAGGTGCCTCCCATCCCCCCAGAGCAGGGGCAGGCAGTGGTGGAGGGGCTGGAAAAGTGGACCTGGTACCGCGTTAGCCTGGCAGCCTTCACTACCGAGGGGTCCGGACCAGAGAGTCCAGCCCTGCTCTGCCGCACAGACCACGACGGTGAGTGAGTGTGTGTTTGTGTCAGAGAGATATCAAACAAGCTTGAGACGAGAATGTTTGAAGCAGGGTAGATGGATGGCTGAAGTTCTAGATTAGCTGATCGATGCGTTGATTGAGAAACGTGTGTATGTGTGTGTTCCTTAGTGCCGGGTGCGGCCCCCCGGCAGGTGGAGGTCCGGCCCTTCAACTCCACTGCCCTTAGGGTCACCTGGCGATCTGTGTTGCCAAGGCAACGCCAAGGTCAGATCCGTGGTTACCAGGTGCACTATGCTCGTGTAGAGAGTGGCTCAACACGCAGCCTTCCCCGAATCAAAGACCTGCTATTGGACGACAGCCAGGTGAGGTCATCACCTTCTTATTTTGCTTATTTACATTTTCCGTTAAAAAAAATATTTCATTTGAATATCTTCTCAACAGTCACGTACATATGTACTTTCAAAGATAACATATATATTTGACAGCTGTCACACCTCCGCAGGTCATTGTTCAGTTAAAGTGAAGCAAATAATGTATCTCACTGGGTCTTTGCAGTACACATCACCTCCCACCAATGTTCCCTCTAAGCTGTGTGCATGTGCAGCACGCAGGGCCCCCAGCACTGCCGGAGCAGAAGAAATATCAGCACGTGCAGAGAAGCACGACATTAAACTGCACTCAACTTTCTATAGTTTTTCCCGTTTAGTTAACACTATAGGCTTCTATTGCATTGACAGGCACGACTCAGGCCGGTGCACCATAACCAATCAGAGCTGCAGTAGGCCTATATGCAAATAGACCATTGCCATATATTGAATTGAACCATTACATTTGAACTGGACTGTTTTACAGCATGAGCATGTTTTACAGCATGATTATTATGCGCTTGTTTTGAGATCAAAGTGAGGGCTGCATGTAGCCATGTGTCCACGTTTGGTCATATTATTTACTAGTTAGCGAGTTATTAGCCCAGTTATAGCTCATTTATAGTCAGAAATGTGGAAGTGATTGCTTCCTATAAGAGCACAAAATATGAACATTTCTAGACATCTTTGAAAAGCTTTCTTCCTGTCTTAAAGGGGCAGTATTGTATTTTGAGACAGACTTGAATAAGCTAAGAAGCCAATGCTCCGGAAGTTGCACAGAATCTTCACAACATTTGCGCTCAGCAGCCCTGAAATTTGCTCAGTGGCAAAAACAATTGAGGGAGCATTGCCTCCCACTACGCTCCTATTTGCTCCTCCTTTATCTAATCTCTTCTCTCGACTCATTCACTCTCCTCCCTCTCTCTCTCCCCTCCGGGTCTGACCGTGGGATCAGTTTGTGGAGGATGACACTACTGAATATGTGAGTATGGATCATTCTGTCAGTATTAAACTGAACCTACAGTGGTAGTGGTTATGCTGTACATTGCATAAGTAAGCTATGAACTCCTCATTAGGAGATGCCTTCTATCTGAGAGACAGTCAGTTTGTAACGTCTCTATGTAAAGTAATAGGACAGAGTGAGTTCATACTATGTGATGGGTTAGTGGAGATAGGGGGAGAAATGGAGGACCAAGGAGGAAGGGAGAGGGAAGAGGAGAGAGAGGTTTATAAGGCTTAGCTGAAAAAGTATCTTGTGTGTGTGTGCGACCCTGTAGGAGATGATGGTGGGGGGTCTGAAGCCTGAGATGTGGTACTCTGTGTCTGTGGCGGCTTACACCACTAAAGGGGATGGAACACACAGTAAAGTCAGAGTGGTGCAGACACCGGGGATTGGTAAGCATTGCACACATAAGATCACTAACAAATGCACACACAATACACACACAATATACACACAATAGCATATTAGACATACAATATATGAATGTTTCAAAGGCACAATGCCGAACTGACATGTCTGTGCCTCTCCCTCCTCTTGCCTGAAGTGCCTGATGCCCCCTCCCTTTCGGTGCGCCCAGGGTCTGAACCCTCCATGGTGGTGAGATGGGGGCCCCCAACTGGGATGTCAGACTCTGGTCCAGGGGCCAAAGGGTCTGAAGTTCAGATCCAGGGTTTTCGGTTACAATTTGGGCTGAAGAATGCAACCCTGGACACTACGGTGGAGTTTTCGGCCAGGGAGCGAATGTACACACTCACAGACGTAATTCCAGGGTTGACTTATGTCGTTACCCTTTCCGCCAAAAGCCGGTCAGGGTACGGAGATGAGGCACGGGAGGAACTCGAGATGCCTGAGTACCCACCCAGGAGTTACCCTCAAATCTCAGAATACATTAACGCCACCTGCTGTTCGCTCCAGTTCTCCTGGCTGCCCCCTGTGCCAAGCGAACGAAACGGTGTGATCACCGAATACACAATAGCTTATCGGGAAGCAGGGGGTCTTAACCCTCTGGGCATTGACCCTCTGGGCATTGACCCTCTGGGACCCCCTCGCCAGATCACGCTCCCAGCCATTGAGTCCAGCTACACCATTCTGGGCCTGAACCACAACACGGGGTACGAGGTGCAGATGTGTGCCCACACCAGCGTAGGTCCCGGCCCGTTCAGTCCCCCGCTACTGTATCGCACACTGGCCTTCGAGACAGGTAGGGCTGGCCTGGGGCCTGGCACAGGGCTCCAGAGAAATGCCCCTATTCACTCTAAACACTAAACACTGGTCTAGAGTCAGATGTTTTCCATTTTAATCTGAACCTTGAATATCACAGTCCAAAATGCAAAGCTGACTCTGGGCCAGTTATAAGGGTAAACTTTCACCCACAGAGGGGTTGAAAACGAGTCCACTGGAAAAAACTGCAAATCCTAGTCTCTTCCACACACCCACCACCTCCCTCACCTACTCCACACCTACTCCTCACCTCCAAGGAAAACTGACTGAATGCCACATGATTGAATGTATGGAGAACACGCTCTCACACCCACAGGTAAAAGTCAGTAGAAAAGCCAGACTGGTTGTGAACAGTGAGGTAAGTGTTGAGTCCTGGCTCCTTGGCTGACTGAACGAGGCTTTCGTTTAATACACATGGTTTGTTTCTAAAGGTAAGCTTTTACCTCCTTTTGGATTGCCCTGACCTGTTCCAACCTTTGTTGACATGCTGTTAACATGTTTTGTAGCCCTCACACTCCCCAGTAGGCACTTCACCATGAACCAAACACATTCTTCAGTTCTGTTGCTCTCCCTCCACTCTTCACTCTGATCAATCAATCCACCCTCTTCACCACCTCCTACTCTTCCTCCAAACCTTCATCTGCTGTTCCCACTATCACCATGTGTAAAGACCTGCACCTGCCCTCCATCACCGACTAACAGATCTCCAGGGTGGAAGCAGAGGAGTGGAGAGGTTGAATGGCACACCGCAGTCTAAAGATGACCTTGCTTTGACTGTCTAACATCCCCCCATCCACTTCACAGTGACCCTTGAGAAGAGGGTTGTTTGGCAGTTAAATATTCTGTGTGTTCTGTTCCGGAAAAGTACCGGAGCGAATTAGGCTAGAACGAGATAAAGTGGGATTACACAGATTATGTCATCATAAAGAGGAGGATGAACAGGGCACAACGGAGCCAACTGTTCCTATCTCTTCAATTCTATTCACTCTTCTTTGCTACTCAGTGCCCATATACGTACTTCCTGAATAATCTTGAGATGTATGACATCACTGTATAATTCTTCTTAATCTTATTTTAGGAATTAGGATCCTTTGTTATAGAACCTACTAGAATAGGTTGGTAGCTTCTCCACAAAGGAGAAGCTACCAACAGACAAGGACAGACAAGACATGTGAATGGGGTGGTCTATACTGACACTGACCATGTGTCTGTTTTCCCGTCTTCCAATCAGATGTCCCGAGGAATTTCTCAGTGAACCTGGCGACCAAGACAAGTGTTCTCCTGACCTGGGAGTTCCCTGAGAGCCCCTACCCCTACCACTTCACTGTGAGTGTGTGTGCTTGTGTAAACAACTGTGTGTGTACATATGTATACGTTTAATGTCAAGTACACATGTAAAGTGAAGTGCCTTTCTTGCAAGCTCTAAACCCAACAATGCAATAACCAATGTAGTATTCAAAATATCATGAGAAATAAAAAAAACATACAAGAAATAAAAAACGAGAAGTAAGTCATTTATATATGTTTTATATACGTATATAAGTTTCAATATCATATATACAATGTGCAGGGATACTGGAGTGATAGAGGTAGATATGTATAGGGGTAAGGAGAAAGGGATACTGGAGTGATGGAGGTAGATATGTATAGGGGTAAGGAGACAGGGAAACTGGAGTGATGGAGGTAGATATGTATAGGGGTAAGGAGACAGGGACACTGGAGTGAGGGAGGTAGATATGTATAGGGGTAAGGAGACAGGGATACTGGAGTGAGGGAGGTAGATATGTATAGGGGTAAGGAGACAGGGATACAGGAGTGATGGAGGTAGATATGTATAGGGGTAAGGAGACAGGGATACTGGAGTGAGGGAGGTAGATATGTATAGGGGTAAGGAGACAGGGATACTGGAGTGATGGAGGTAGATATGTATAGGGGTAAGGTGACACGGATACTGGAGTGATGGAGGTAGATATGTATATAGGGGTACAGGAGTGATGGAGACAGGGAGGAGACTGGAGTGATGGAGGTAGATATGTATAGGGGTAAGGTGACACGGATACTGGAGTGATAGAGGTAGATATGTATAGGGGTAAGGAGACAGGGATACTGGAGTGAGGTAGATATGTATAGGGGTAAGGTGACAGGGATACTGGAGTGATGGATAGGGGTATAGGGGAGGAGACAGGGATACTGGAGTGATGGAGGTAGATATGTATAGGGGTAAGGAGACAGGGATACTGGAGTAATAGAGGTAGATATGTATAGGGTAAGGAGACAGGGATACTGGAGTGATGGAGGTAGATATGTATAGGGGTAAGGAGACAGGGATACTGGAGTGATGGAGGTAGATATGTATAGGGGTAAGGTGACACGGATACTGGAGTGATGGAGGTAGATATGTATAGGGGTAAGGAGACAGGGATACTGGAGTGATGGAGGTAGATATGTATAGGGGTAAGGTGACACGGATACTGGAGTGATAGAGGTAGATATGTATAGGGGTAAGGTGACAGGGATACTGGAGTGATGGAGGTAGATATGTATAGGGGTAAGGAGACAGGGATACTGGAGTGATGGAGGTAGATATGTATAGGGGTAAGGAGACAGGGATACTGGAGTGATGGAGGTAGATATGTATAGGGGTAAGGAGACAGGGATACTGGAGTGATGGAGGTAGATATGTATAGGGGTAAGGAGACAGGGATACTGGAGTGATGGAGGTAGATATGTATAGGGGTAAGGAGACAGGGATACTGGAGTGATGGAGGTAGATATGTATAGGGGTAAGGAGACAGGGATACTGGAGTGATGGAGGTAGATATGTATAGGGGTAAGGAGACAGGGATACTGGAGTGATGGAGGTAGATATGTATAGGGGTAAGGAGACAGGGATACTGGAGTGATGGAGGTAGATATGTATAGGGGTAAGGTGACTAGGCATCAGGATATATGATAAACAGAGTAGCAGCAGCGTATGTGTGGTGTGTGTGTGTGTGTGTGTAGAGTCAGTATAAATGTATGTGCAAATTAAGTGTGTGTTGGAGTGCCAGTCTGCTTGAGTGTGTAGAGTCCTGTGAGTGTGCATAGAGACTAAAATACAAGGGTCAACTCAGATAGTCTGTGTAGCCATTTTGTTAGCTATTTAGCAGTCTTAAGGCTTCGGGGCTGTTCAGGAGCCTGTTGCTGTCAGACTTGATGCGGTACCTGTTTGCTGTGCGGAAGCAGTGACAACAGTCTATGGCTTGAAGGGCTAGCGTCTTTAACGATTTTCCGGGCCTTCCTTTCACACCGCCCTCTGTAGCGCCATGCAATCGAGGACGGTGCTGTTGCCATACCAAGCAGTGATGCAGCCAGTCAAGATGCTTTCAATGGTGCAGCTGTAGAACTTTGAGGATCTGGGGGCCCATGCCAAACCTTTTCAACCTCCTGAGGGGGAAGAGGCGCTGTCCTGCCTACTTCACGACTGTGTGTGTGGACCATTTTAAGACCTTAGTGGTGTGGATACCGAGGAACTTGAAGCTCTCGACCTGCTCTGAGATCAGCGAGATCACGCAGTCCTCTGGGTCGGTGGAGGCACTCATGCACGGCACGGTGTTGTTATTGTCGAAGCGTGCATAATATACATTGAGTTCGTCTGGTGGATAGGCATTGTTGGATAGATCACTGCTGGGTCTTCCTTTGTAATCCGTAATGAACTGTAGCCACTGCGACTTGGTGGGCATCGGAGCCTGTGTACGTAATATGATTCCACCTTATTCCTATATTGTCCTTTTGCACGTTTGATGACTCTGCGACGGTCGTGGCGGGACCTCTTGTATTTGTTCCTGTCCTCAGCTGTAGCCTCAGGGTTGTCTGCGAACGCCCTGTGTCCAGTAGCCCTGTCCTTTATCTTAGCACCAACCTCAGTGTTAATAGAGGGCTTTTGATTGGGGAAGCAGCAAACCTTTAATGTGGGGACAACGTCGCCGATGCATTTCCTAATGTAGCCGGTGACGGAGGTGGTTAGTGCATTGGATAGCCATTGGGTGTATCTTGTCCGAAAGCCATGTTTCGGAAAAGCAGAGAATATTCCAGTCAAGAGGTTCCTGTTGGTAGCAAATCCACGATCGGAGGTCATCCATCTTATTATCAAGTGACTGTACATTAGCCAGTAGAATGGAGGGAAGAGGTGGTCCGTTTTCCCTTCGCCTTAATGTTGCCAGGCCTCCCCTCTCTTGCCTCTGTAATGCCGGATTTTCCTCTTGCATATCCCGAAAATTGGGTCAGAATTACAGAAAGAGCCCAGGGCAGATGAGTCAAAGTTGAAGTAGAAGCTGGAATTGGGGTAAGTAACTACCGATCTGATGTTCAAGAGTTCTTGTCGGTTGTAAGAAATAGAGGATACATTTTGTAAAAATAAGTAAAAATAAACGACTAAAGAATCACAAAATAGCAAAGTTGGGTTGGAGCTCGCAAAATGGCGACCATTAAGGACGGCGCTATCTTATTATGTGTGTGTATATCTGTGATTTTAGCCGTCAGAAATACCCTCCCCTACCCTATTCCTCCCAGGATGTGTGTGTATATGTGTGATCTTAGCCATCAGAAACACCCTCCCCTACCCCATTCCTCCCAGGATGTGTGTGTATATGTGTAATCTTAGCCGTCAGAAATACCCTCCCCTACCCTATTCCTCCCAGGATGTGTGTGTATATGTGTGATCTTAGCCGTCAGAAATACCCTCCCCTACCCTATTCCTCCCAGGATGTGTGTGTATATGTGTGATCTTAGCCGTCAGAAATACCCTCCCCTACCCCATTCCTCCCAGGATGTGTGTGTATATGTGTAATCTTAGCCGTCAGAAATACCCTCCCCTACCCTATTCCTCCCAGGATGTGTGTGTATATGTGTGATCTTAGCCGTCAGAAATACCCTCCCCTACCCCATTCCTCCCAGGATGTGTGTGTATATGTGTGATTTTAGCCGTCGGAAATACCCTCCCCTACCCTATTCCTCTCAGGTGGAGTATAACCGCCAGAAGATGGAGGTGGATGCCAAGCTGAGAAAAGCAGTGATCCCCAATTTGCAGCCAGATACCGACTATGACTTCAAGATCACCTCCTCTGAGGGCAACATGGGCGGGCTGAGGCACCGCATCCACGCCAAGACCTCTCCACCAATTGCCATCCGCCGTCCGGAGATTGACCACAGCCGTGACACGGAGACCACCATCACCATAATCCTGCCCTCACTGGAGAATCGCATCCCTGTCAAGTAAGGGCTAGCCACAATATGAATTGTTTGGAAAATTCCAGAAAATTATGTCATGGCTTTAGAAGCTTCTGATAGGCTAATTGACATCATCTGAGTCATTTGGAGGTTTACCTGTGGATGTATTTCAAGGCCTACCTTCAAACTCAGTCCCTCTTTGCTTGACATAATGGGAAAATCAAAAGAAATCAGCCAAAAATGTGAGACTTTGTGAATATGCTGAAGGAAACAGGTACAAAACTATCTATATCCACAGTAAAACGAGTCCTATATCGACATAACCTGAAAGGCCGCTCAGCAAGGAAGAAGCCACTGCTCCAAACCCGCCATAAAAAAGACAGACTACGGTTTGCAACTGCACATGTGGACAAAGATGGTACTTTTTGGAGAAATGTCCTCTGGTCTGATGAAACATAAATAGAACTGTTTGGCCAAAATGACCATCATGTTTTGAGGAAAAAGTGGAAGGCTTGCAAACCAAAGAACACCATCCCAACTGTAAAGTGGGTCTTCAAAATGGACAATGACCACAAGTATACTTCCAAACTTGTGGCAAAATGGCTTAAGAACAACAAAGTCAAGGTATTGGAGTGGCCATCACAAAGCCCTGATCTCAATCCTATAGAACATTTGTGGGCAGAACTGAAAAAGCGTATGAGAGCAAGGAGGCCTACAAACCTGACTCAGTTACACCAGCTCTGTCAGGAGGAATGGGCCAAAATAAATAAAAGAGGAAATAAATCATTCTCTCTACTATTATTCTAACATTTCACATTCTTAAAATAAAGTGGAGATCCTAACTGACCTAATACAGAGATTTTTGTTCAAATTAAATGTCAGGAATTGTGAAAAACTGAGTTGAAATGTATTTGGCTAAGGTGTATGTAAACTTCCGACTTCAACTCTGCTAGTAAACTGCCACAGAAAAGTTGTAATGAAATTCCCTGACAATCTGGTTGTTCCTCTGTCCTGTAGGAACCTGTATGTGGTGGTAGTTCCTCTGAGGAGGGCGAGGGGGGTCATTAGACATCTCAAGAGCCCAGACGAGATGGATTTGGAGGAGGTGAGAGCTATGGCAACCTATCTGGGAACACATGAACTGGCTCGTCTGGCCGTTCTCCTCTCTCTGAGAACCTTTGCTCTCTCAGATTTTATCATGTGGTTTCTTAATGTTTACATTAAAAAAATGCATCATTAACATCACCTAACTCGCTCCCTCTCGCTCCCTCTCTCTCCCTCTCTCCATCTCTCTCTCTCCTTCACTCTCTCTCTCCATCTTTCCCTCCCTCTCTCGCCCTCCCTCTCTCTTTCTCTCTCTCCATCTCGCTATCTCTATCTCTCATTCCCTCTCTCTCTCCTTCCCTCTCTCTCTCTCTCTGTCTCCCTCTCTCCCTCTACCTGACTCCCTCCCTCTCCTCCCTCTCCTTTCTTGCTCTCTCTCTCCCTATCACCCCATATCTCTCTCACACTCTATCTATCCCTCTCTCCATCTCTCTCTCTCGCTCGCTCTCTCGCTCTCGCTCTCTCGCTCTCTCGCTCTCTCGCTCTCGCTCTCTCTCGCTATCCATCTTTTTCCCTCTCTCTCCCCCTCCCTTCCTCCCTCTCTCCATCTCTCACCCTCCCTCTTTCTCTCTCTCCATCTCTCTCCCTCACCCTATCTCTCTCCTTCCCTCTCTCTCCATCTCTCTGTCTCCCTCTCTCTATCTCACTCCCTCCTTCTCCTCCCTCTCTTCTCTCTGTCTCCCTCTCTCTGTCTCCCTCTCTCTGTCTCCCTCTCTCTGTCTCCCTCTCTCTGCCTCCCCTATCTCTCTGTCTCCGTCTCTCTGTCTCCGTCTCTCTGTCTCCGTCTCTCTGTCTCCCTCTCTCTGTCTCCCCTCTCTGCCTCCCTCTCTCCTCCCTCTCTCTGCCTCTCTCTGCCTCCCTCTCTCTGCCTCTCTCTGTCTCCCTCTCTCTCCATCTCGCTGTCTCCCTCTCTCTGCCTCTCTCTGTCTCCCTTTCTCTGTCTCTGTCTCTGTCTCCCTCTCTCTGCCTCCCCCTCTGCCTCTCTCTGTCTCCCTCTCTCTCCCTCTCTCTGTCTCCCTCTCTCTGTCTCCCTCTCTCTGCCTCCCTCTCTCTCCCTCTCTCTCCATCTCGCTGTCTCCCTCTCTCTGCCTCTCTCTGTCTCCCTTTCTCTGTCTCTCTCTCTGTCTCCCAGTTGTTGAAGGACAGCAGTCAGAGACAGAGGGAATCTAGACAGCAGAAACAGGTAGACCTGCGCAGAGCCTACATCTCAGCCCTCTTCACCCCTGCTACTCTGCCAGCCTTCTTCACTCTGGGGGACCAGCTGGACTACGGAGGCTTTGAGAACCGCGCTCTAGAACCAGGACAGGAGTACGTGTTCTTCATCTTGGCAGAACTCAATGGCACCACAGTGGTACGGGCCAATCAAATTATGTTTGTTTTTGTGTGATTGTGTATACACTCTTAGAAAAGAAAGGTGCTATCTAGAACCTAAAAGGGTTCTTCGGCTGTCCCCGCAAGAGAACCCTTTGAAGGACCCTTTTTGGTACCAGGTAGAACTCTATTTGGTTCCATGTAGAACCCTTGGGTCAGCCGAAGAACCCTTTTGGAACCCTTTTTTCTAAGAGTGTATGTATTGTAGGACAGTGTGTATCCCTCTCACGTAGTCTTCTCTGTCATTCTCAAGAGACATTGCAATACTTTGAAGACAATTAAATGAATGAAACTTAGGTTAATTTCCCCTGGCTAGCCCTCGCTGTGATATGTATTACTCACTGTACTCTTTGTTTGTGTATTGTAGAAGATGTACGCGGACAGTCCGTACACAGAGCCAGTGATCGCTCCGGACTCAGACCCCCAGCCCCTGGATGCGGGGGATGGTCTGATCTGGGTGGTGGGACCCGTCCTGGCCGTAGTCTTTATCATCTGCATCGTCATCGCCATCCTGCTCTACAAGAAGTGAGTGAGACCCGAAGAGGGAGCACTGAACTTACAGCGATTTTATAGCTAACACGTATAACTACAGTATCTATCCATAACTAGCTAACATGCTATAACCAGCTTTCATGCTAACTATTTAAATAGCTAACATGCTATAAGTAGCTAACATGCTAACACTCTATAACCAGCTTACATGCTAATAACATTATAATGTTATAAATAGCTAACATGCTAACACTCTATAACCAGCTTACATGCTAATAACATTATAATGTTATAAATAGCTAACATGCTATAAGTAGCTAACATGCTAACACTCTATAACCACCTCCATGCTAATGTTATAACTAGCTAACATACTAATATGCTATAACTAACATGCTAACATGCTAAGCACATACGGTGCTAGCCCACTCTAACCATTGAAATGTAGCTAACTCAGCTCACACAGTATACTGGCATAACAGGCAAAGATACAAAAAGCAGCATTGTAAGGAATGACTCCAAGCCTGACCGAGCTGAAAAGACGTGTCATCCACAGAAAGCCGGCCATTTTGAATATAAATGTATCAAATAGATTTTTCTCTCTGTCTCTCCCTCTGTCCCTCTCCTCCTCCTTTCATTATTCATTCCCTCGCTCGCTCCTGATTCCGAAGCAACAAGCCAGACAGGTGAGTGTCGGTCATACTAAACAGTTGTCTTGATCTCAAAGGACAGATGATGCAGGGCAAAATCTAATGCTTAAATTGCAGTGCAATATATGTTTAACTTGTGTTCATTGAGAAAATAGATTGTGATGAATACTGTTAGACAGTCATGAACTCTCACCTCTCTACTCTCTCTGGTGTGTTGCTTGTCTGGTGTGTGTCCCGTTGTTTCCGTCTCCCTGGCCCCTGAGCAGTAAGAGGAAGGACTCCGAGCCAGGCACCAAGAGCCTTCTGTGTAATGCTGAGATGATGGCCCACCACCCCACAGACCCTGTTGAGATGAGACGCATCAACTTCCAGACCCCTGGTATGTATTGTGCACTCACACACACACACACGCACATACATACATACATACATACATACATACATACATACATACATACATACATACATACACACACTCACTCACTCACTCACTCACTCACTCACTCACTCACTCACTCACACACACACACACACACACACACACACACACACACACACACACACACACACACACACACTCACACACACACACACTCACACTCACTCACTCACTCACTCACTCACTCACTCACTCACTCACTCACTCACTCACTCACTCACTCACATACACTCACATACACTCACATACACTCACACACATACACTCACACACAGACACACACACACACAGACACACACACACACACATTCTTCGATAACACATTCTTTCTTGAAAAAAGACGGAAAAGTTTCTGATTTTATATGGTGGGGAAAACGCTTTTTACATCAGCAGTTGTCACAAAGTGCTTATACAGAAACCCCTCCTAAAACTACAAAGACCTCAAAGAGCAAGCAATGCAGAAGAACAGTGGCTCGGAAAAAGAGAGAGAGAGAGAATAGTCCACAAAGATCTCCCCAACCACACGAGCCTGAGTGGGGCGCGAAACGGAAAAGGAAGATCACATCAGTGAAAAAATCCTGGCATTACGTGAGGCACCCCTCTTCGGAGGGTAATGAGAGAGCGTGAGCAACCCAGTAACTCAGCCCCTGTAATGGGGTCAGAGACAGAGAATCCCAGTAGAGAGAGAAGCAGGCCAGGCAGAGACAGCACGGGTGGTTCATCACTCCAGTGCCTTGCCGTTCACCATCACACCCCTGGGACAGACTACATTCAATCATAGGACCTACTGAAGACATCAAATTAAATGTTATTGGTCACATACACATATTTAGCAGATAGTATTGCAGGTTTAGTGAAAAGCTTGTGTTCCTAGCTCCAACAGTGCAGTAGTATCTAACAATTCACAACAATACACACAAACCTAAAAGTAAAAGAATGGAATTAAGAAATATATAAATGTTAGGACAAGCTATGTCGGAGTGGCATTGACTAAAATACAGTGGAATAGAATACAGTATATACATATGAGATGAGTAAAGAAGTATGTAACCATTAGTAAAGTGACTAATGTTTCATTATTAAAGTGGCCAGTGATTCCATGTCTATGTATATGGGGCAGCAGCCTCTAACGTGCAGGGTTACGTAACCGGGTGGAAGCCGGTTGGTGATGGTTATTTAACAGTCTGATGGCCTTGAAATAGAAGCTATTTTTCAGTCTCTCAGTTCCAGCATTGATGCACCTGTACTGACCTCGTCTTCAAATGAAATCAAAATCAAATTTATTTGTCACATACACATGGTTAGCAGATGTTAATGCGAGTGTAGCGAAATGCTTGTGCTTCTAGTTCCGACAATGCAGTGATAACCAACAAGTAATCTAACTAACAATTCCACAACTACTACCTTATACACACAAGTGTAAAGGGATAAAGAATATGTACATAAGGATATATGAATGAGTGATGGTACAGAATGGCATAGGCAAGATGCAGTAGATGGTATCGAGTACAGTATATACATATGAGATGAGTAATGTAGGGTATATAAACAAAGTGGCATAGTTGAAAGTGGCTAGTGATACATGTATTACATAAAGATGGCAAGATGCAGTAGATGATATAGAGTACAGTATATACATATACATATGAGATGAGTAATGTAGGGTATGTAAACATTATATTAAGTGGCATTGTTTAAAGTGGCTAGTGATATATTTTTACATCAATTCCCGTCAATTTCCATTATTAAAGTGGCTGGAGTTGAGTCAGTATGTTGGCAGCAGCACCTCGCCTTCTGGATGATAGCGGGGTGAACAGGCAGTGGCTCGGGTGGTTGATGTCCTTGATGATTTTTTGGCCTTCCTGTGACATCGGGTGGTGTAGGTGTCATGAAGGACAGGTAGTTTGCCCCCGGTGATGCGTTGTGGAGAACCTTGCTGTTGAGGTCGGTGCAGTTGCCGTACCAGGCTATGATACAGTCCAACAAGATGCTCTCGATTGTGCATCTGTAAACGTTTGTCAGGGTTTTGGGTGACAAGCCAAATTTCTTCAGCCTCCTGATGTTGAAGAGGCGCTGTTGCGCCTTCTTCACCACACTGTCTGTGTGGGTGGACCATTTCAGTTTGCCTGTGATGTGTACGCCCAGGAACGTAAACCTTTCCAACTTATCCACTGCTGTCCCTTCAATGTGGATAGGGGGGTGCTCCCTCTGCTGTTTCCTGAAGTCTAAGATCATCTCCTTTGTTTTGTTGACGTTGAGTGAGACATTGTTTTCCTTACACCACACTCCGAGGGCCCTCACCACCTCCCTGTAGGCGGTCTCGTCATTGTTGGTAATAAAGTCCACTACTGTTATGTCGTCTGCAAACTTGATGATTGAGTTGGAGGCGTGCATGGCCACGCAGTCGTGGGTGAACAGGGAGTACAGGAGAGGGCTGAGCACACACCCTTGTGGGACCCCAGTTTTGAGGGTCAGCGAAGTGGAGATGTTGTTTCCTACCTTCACCACCTAGGGGCGGCCCGTCAGAAAGTCCAGGACCCAGTTGTACAGGGAGGGGTTGAGACCCAGGGCCTCCAGCTTGATGATGAGCTTGGAGGGTACTATGGTGTTGAATGCTGAGCTGTAGTCAATGAACAGCATTCTTATATAGGTATTCCTTTTGTCCAGATGGGGATAGGTCAGTGTGCAGTGAGATGGCGATTACGTCGTCTGTGGACCTGTTGGGGCGGTATGCAAACTGAAGTGGGTCTAGACTGGCCGGTATGCTTTGAGGACGCGGCTAGGGATGCCGTCTGGGCCAGCAGCCTTGCGTGGGTTAACACGTTTAAATATTTTACTCACGTCAGCCACGGAGAGGGAGAGGGGCACAGTTCTCGTTAGCGGGCAGTGACAGTGGGACTGTATTGTCCTCAAAATGGGCAAAGAAGGTGTTTAGTTTGTCTGGAGGTGTTTAGTTTGTCTCTTTGTTTCTTGGGACCAAGAACTAGCATCTTTGTTTTGACTGAGTTTGAAAGTAAAAACAAATCTGCAATCCACGTCCTTATGTCTGAAACACAGGCTTCCGTGGTAAGCAATTTTGGGGCTTCACCATGTTTCATCGAAATATACAGCTGTGTGTCGTCTGCATAGCAGTGAAAGTTTCCGAATGACATCACAAGAGGTAATATACAGTTGAAGTAGAACGTTCACATACACTTTAGCCAAATACATTTAAACTCAGTTTTCACAATTCCTGACATTTAATCCTAGTAAAAATTCCCTGTCTTAGGTCAGTTAGGATCACCACTTTATTTTAAGAAGGTTAAATATCAGAATAATAGTAGAGAGAATGATTTATTTCAGCTTTTATTTCTTTCACCACATTCCCAGTGGGTCAGAAGTTTACATACACTCGATTTGTATTTGGTAGCATTGCCTTATTGTTTAACGTGGGTCAAATGTTTTGGGTAGCCTTCCACAAGCTTCCCACAATAAGTTGGGTGAATTTTGGCCCTTTCCTCCTGACAGAGCTGGTGTAACTGAGACAGGTTTGTAGGCCTCCTTGCTCGCACACACTTTTTCAGTTCTGCCCACACATTTTCTACAGGATTGAGGTCAGGGCTTTGTGATGGCCACTCCAATACAATTTTTTTACAACTTTGGAAGTATGCTTGACGTCATTGTCCGTTTGGAAGACCCTTCACATACGACCAAGCTTTAACTTCCTGACTGATGGCTTGAGATTTTGCTTCAATATATCCACATAATTTTCATGCCTCATGATTCCATCTATTTTGTGAAGTGCACCAGTCCCTCCTGCAGCAAAGCACCCCCACAACATGATGCTGCCACTCCCGTGCTTCACGGTTGGGATGATGTACTTTGGCTTGCAAGCCTCCCTTTTTCCTTCAAACATAACAATGGTCATTATGGCCAAACAGTTTTATTTTTGTTTCAACAGACCAGAGGACATTTGTCCAAAATTACGATCTTTGTCCCCATGTGCAGTTGCAAACCGCAGTCGGGCTTTTTAATGGCGGGTTTGGAGCAGTGGCTTCTTCCTTGCTGAGCGGCCTTTCAGGTTGTGTCGATAGAGGACTTGTTTTTCTGTGGATATAGATAATTTCCTCCAGTATCTTCACAAGGTCCTTTGCTGTTGTTCTGGGATTGATTTGCACTTTTGTATGTTCATCTCTAGGAGACAGACCGCATCTCCTTCCTGAGCGGTATGATGGCTGCATGGTCCCATGGTGATTATAGTTGCGTACTATTGTTTGTACAGATGAACGTGGTACCTTCTGGCGTTTGGAAATTGCTCACAAGGATGAACCAGACTTGTGGAGGTCTACAACTTGTGGAGGTCTTGGCTGATTTCTTTTGATTTTCCCATGATTTCAAACAAAGAGGCACTGAGTTTGAAGTTAGGCCTTGAAATACATCTACAGCTACACCCCCAATTGACTCAGATGATGTCAATTAGCCTATCAGAAGCTTCTAAAGCCATGACATCATTTTCTGGAATTTCCCAAGCTGTTTTAAGGCACAGTCAACTTAGTGTATGTAAACTTCTGACCCACTGGAATTGTGATAGAGTGAATTATAAGTGAAATAATCTGTCTGTAATCAATTGTTGGAAAAATTACTTGTATCATGCACAAAGTAGATGTCCTAACCGACTTGCCAAAACTATAGTTTATTATTAACAAGAAATTTGTAGAGTTGTTGAAAAACGAGTTTTAATGACTCCAACCTAAGTGTATGTAAACTTCCGACTTCCACTGTGTATTTAGTTAGAACTATAGTGGTCCTAGAACAGAATCTTAAGGATCACCAAAACTTACCACTGATTTGTCAGATGACAAACTATCCACAGGGACGAACTGATAACTTTCAGACAGATAAGATCTAAACCAGGCAAGAACTTGTAGACCAATTAGGGCAATAAAGAACATGTACCACAGAAAACACACCAATAAGGGTCATGTTTATAATACTCTAAAGCTTCTACCAAGATCTCATTTCAAAATTGCTGTCTTCCAGGTTAGTATAGTGAGTCATAACTGTGTGACTGGCGGCATGGCACGGCCCAAACCCTGTAACCGTCTGCCCACAGTCCATCCGGCAGGCTCTAGATGACCATGCCAGAGAGGACGGAGGTGTCAACACAGTCACAACTTAAAACAAGTCCATAACCTAGTCGTTCTTGAAAAGATTAAAGGTCAGAGTTAGCTAATAGAATCATATTTCTGGATAGAAAATGTGGCACATGTATTCCGTTCTTCCCTGCGTTGCCAGATAGAGCTGACCCACTGCACCTCCAGCTGCTCTGGTGTTAAATCTCACAGCTATGCTTCCACCACTTCGTGCACTTCCTGTCTGTAACAAGGAAATGACCCCCCCTCCCCTCCACACACAGAATGAACTGTAGATAAAAATGCAGAGGATATTATTACGTAAAATATATATATAAAATAAAAATATACTCCTTGCTGTCCCCAGTCCACCTGGCCGTGCTGCTGCTCCAGTTTCAACTGTTCTGCCTTATTATTATTCGACCATGCTGGTCATTTATGAACATTTGAACATCTTGGCCATGTTCTGTTATAATCTCCACCCGGCACAGCCAGAAGAGGACTGGCCACCCCACATAGCCTGGTTGCTCTCTAGGTTTCTTCCTAGGTTTTGGCCTTTCTAGGGAGTTTTTCCTATCCACCGTGCTTCTACACCTGCATTGCTTGCTGTTTGGGGTTTTAGGATGGGTTTCTGTACAGCACTTTGAGATATCAGCTGATGTACGAAGGGCTATATAAATAAATTTGATTTGATATTGTATAATTTGGATATTGTGGCAAATAGCTGAACAAGTAATTCATTTTTCACAGGTGTTGCTTAACCAATGTACTCGTCTGTTTGATATTTGGTGTCACAGCTTGTTTTCTTACAAATAGACCTATTTTTTTTACAACATTGCTCATGGTGCATTGAGAAGACATGTTCAGGTGTCCAGAACCGTGGAAAATGTACTTTGGTACCTGGCACAAAATTGATTATATTTTATAGCACTCTACCCTAGATCTTACAATTCTTTATATATGGGGGCTAACACTGGTCCTCCACACCTTTACCAGTGTGTGTGTGTGTGTGTGTGTGTGTGTGTGTGTGTGTGTGTGTGTGTGTGTGTGTGTGTGTGTGTGTGTGTGTGTGTGTGTGTGTGTGTGTGTGTGTGTGGAGAGGCTCAGGGTGCCGTTCTGACTAATTAACACTGTCTTTGTTTGTTTGTTTTGTTTGTCTCCGAGTCGTCGCTCGCGCTCCTAATTACACACAAAAGCTATTTTCACATCAAAGGCAAACACTTTACAAACCAACCAAATCGGAGACTTTGTACCTTAAGTTGATCAATACCTTTCGTATGTTGTTTTTTTTGCTCTGTAATTGTCTTTTGACATCTAGCAAAGAACCATTAATGAATCATATGTAATGACAGAGAGGTGTGTGTAGGTGTACTCTACATGCAGACATATGTGCTTCCAGGGCTTATGCCTCGGTAAGATTTAGTTTAGTGGGCTAACGCGGTCTTGAACCACACTGGCCACCTGCGTTAGAAACCCACTTGGTCACACAGTGAGCCCTCATGACCTCTGACCCTCTGCCCTTTAACCCTTGTCCTTTAGGTATGATGAGCCACCCTCCCATTCCCATCACAGAGCTGGCTGAACACACAGAGATACTCAAGGCCAATGATAGCCTGCGTCTGTCTCAGGAGTACGAGGTGAGAGCGACAGCATGGAGGATGGATGAACATGAGTCCTAGGACCTGGTTTTCTACTCAAGGATGTGTACCAGTTGCCCCTTGCAAACTGAAATGGCATCCTGTCCTAGACTCCTATAAATGAGGAGAAAATATTGCAACGTTTTTTTCCATCCTTTAACTCTTCATCTCTGTTTCCTGGTCCTCTCAGTCCATTGACCCTGGTCAGCAGTTCACCTGTGAGCCTAACCCCAACCTTTTACCTCTCTGTGTTGTAGTCCATCGACCCCAGTCAGCAGTTCACCTGGGAGCCTAACCCCAACCTTTTACCTCTCTGTGTTGTAGTCTATTGACCCTGGTCAGCAGTTCACCTGGGAGCCTAACCCCAACCTTTTACCTCTCTGTGTTGTAGTCCATCGACCCCAGTCAGCAGTTCACCTGGGAGCCTAACCCCAACCTTTTACCTCTCTGTGTTGTAGTCTATTGACCCTGGTCAGCAGTTCACCTGGGAGCCTAACCCCAACCTTTTACCTCTCTGTGTTGTAGTCCATCGACCCCAGTCAGCAGTTCACCTGGGAGCCTAACCCCAACCTTTTACCTCTCTGTGTTGTAGTCTATTGACCCTGGTCAGCAGTTCACCTGGGAGCCTAACCCCAACCTTTTACCTCTCTGTGTTGTAGTCTATTGACCCTGGTCAGCAGTTCACCTGGGAGCCTAACCCCAACCTTTTACCTCTCTGTGTTGTAGTCTATTGATCCTGGTCAGCAGTTCACCTGGGAGCACTCCAACCTGGAGGTGAACAAGCCCAAGAACCGCTATGCTAACGTCATCGCCTATGACCACACCCGTGTCGTCCTCGCCCCCATAGAAGGTTCAAGTCCAGGTACAGCTTATGAGATGTTGGCCTCACTTGTAAGACAATAAATCATTGTACAGTGAATGACACCCTTCCTCTTGTCCAGGTAGAGGTCAAATACTGGATGGATTCAATTCAGATTGTAGTGGTGGATGCAGGGACCCAGATAAAGTCTATAGTCCTGAACTAAGACATTTTCAATGACGTCAATCAAACTTAACAACTCTCCTCTTCCCTCCACATTCTCCCCCTCCATATGCAGGTATCCTGAGCAGTGACTACATCAATGCTAACTACATAGACGGCTACAGGAAGCAGAATGCCTACATCGCCACACAGGGCCCGCTGGTAGAGACATTCGGGGACTTCTGGAGGATGGTGTGGGAACAGAGAGCAGCCTCCGTGGTCATGATGACCAGACTGGAGGAGAAGTCACGGGTGAGATGGGACAGAGACAGGAGAAGGCAACACTCATCCACTCACTGACATTATCTACTGTAGGGCAACACTCATCCACTAGGTGTTATCTACACTCTTAGATAAAAGGGTTCTTCGTTTGTCCCAATAGGAGAACCATTTTTGGTTCTAGATAGATCCCTTTTGTGGTGAAAATGTCACTCACCACCTGGATTCGGTCTTATGTAGCAAAATTTGAAATGGTCTTTTTTATATTGGATAAAAGTAGAGACGCAGAGCTACAAAATGACATATCATGCACTGGATTTTTGAGGAGCAATGGGAAAGTCAATCTGCTTTGAAACTTGTAAACTTTTGCTTCAAACCACTTTCTGTAAAAATTTGAAACATGTAATATCCTAAAATGTAGCTAGCTAGACTATCTTACCTGTATACATCATCATGCATGATGAACGTGTCTCCCTGTCAGGAATGCCATACCACTGTTGCTCTTAGTTTGAAGATGTAATCCGGAGACAGGTGTTTTCTCCATTTCTTTATCATCATACTCTAATACAACTGATTTCAGAACTCGATCCTCCAGAAAGTGGAGAGCAACACTTATGCAGCTCCACTACACTATACATTTATTAAAGCTGTTTTCGACAGGATTACCAACACAGACTGACCAGCATTAAATAGACAGAAGCCCTCTATATGGCAGACCAATCCGAACTCCCCTCTCTGGATGACCAGCCCACTCATTATCTCAGCCAAGCATGACTAGTGGGAAGGTATTTTTCTGTGGCTTAACCAACAAGGCTAGAAATGTAACAATTTTATTCATATTTACAGATGACATACAAGTTTGTTATTCAGGCACATGAAAGTTCACTTTTTCTAGAAGGCATTTTCTGAAAAAAAAAACAGTTTCCTGAAACTTGTCACAAGCAATAATAATTAGAAACATTTACTGGTGAAAGGGTTCCCCGTAGAACCTTGTATTAGGGAAAGGGCTCCACTTGGATCCAAAAAGATTGTTATTGTCAAAGGGTTCCCCTATGGAGACAATTGAAAACCCTTTATGGTTCCAGGTAGCACCTTCTTTTCTAAGAGTGTGCTGTAGGGCAAAACCCAGCTACTATGAAGGGGACGAGGGCTTTGTCATTCACTGTAAGGTGGAGTCATCCACTATTTAAGGGATCTGTCATCTACTGTAGGGCACTACTGTCATCCACGCAGTGTCATCCAATAGTCTAGTTCACTGAAGGTTACTAGGAGGCTGTCATCCACTGTAGGGCACTTTATAGGGCACAGTCATGAGTCATCCACTGAGGATGAGAGTGTACTCTCATCAGCTGTAATCAATTGGATACCATCCATTCAAAGGCACTGATAGTAGGTCAAGACAATTAGGCTGATAGATTAGTATTTTTTGGTTGTCAAGTTGTTTTTATGACAATAATAATGAGGATGACTATGATGATGACTTTAAATTTAACATTGATGACGAAGATGAGGTGCTGCTGCTGATGTTGTTGAGGATGATGATGTTGATAATGTTGCTGTTGATGATGATAATGTTGTTGATGCTGTTGTTGATGATGATGCTGTTGACAATGTTGATAATGTAGTTGATGGTTGTTGATGTTGTTGATAATGTTGTAATGTAGTTGATGCTGTTGATGATGATGTTGTTGATGCTGTTGATGATGATGTCCTTGATGATGTTGCTGTTGATGATGATGATCATGTTGATGATGATGATGTTGTTGAAAATGTTGAGGATTATGATGTTGTTGTTGATAATGTTGTTGATGATGATGTTGCAGTTGTTGATAATGTTGATGATGATAACGGTATTGATAATGTTGTTGATGGTGTTTCTGTTGATGATGTTGATCATGTAGATGTTGTTGATGATGATGTTGTTGAGAATGTTGTTGATGATGATTGTTGTTGATAGTGATGGTAATGATGATGTGTTGATGATGATGTTGTTGAAAATGTTATTGATGTTGCTGTTGATGATAATGATTTTGTTGATGATGTTGTTGATGATGGTTATAAGGATGTTGATGATGATAATGTTGTTGA
This sequence comes from Oncorhynchus keta, assembly GCF_023373465.1. NCBI lineage: Eukaryota > Metazoa > Chordata > Actinopteri > Salmoniformes > Salmonidae > Oncorhynchus > Oncorhynchus keta. The sequence continues at coordinate 13,455,611 of NC_068443.1, read as the reverse complement.
TGACGATGATTATGTTGATGATGATGATGATGTTGACAATAATGTTGTTGTTGATGATGATGATAATGACAATAATGTTGTTGTTGATGATGATGATAATAATGGAATTGTTGATGATAGAGGGTAGAGCTGCCGCTTTCAAGGAGCGGGACTCTAACCCAGAAGCTTGTAAGAAATCCCGCTATGCCCTCCGACGAACCATCAAACAGGCAAAGCATCATTACAGGACTAAGATCGAATTATACTACACCAGCTTCGACGCTCGTCGGATGTGGCAGGGCTTGCAAACTATTACAGACTACAAAGGGAAGCATAGCCGGGAGCTGTCCAGTGACACCAGCCTACCAGACCAGCTAAATAACTTCTATGCTCGCTTCGAGGCAAGTAACACTGAAACATGCATGAGAGCATCAGCTGTTCCGGATGACCGTGTGATCACGCTCTCCAGAGACAATGTGAGTAAGACATGTAAACAGGTCAACATTCGCAAGGCCGCTGGGCCAGACTGATTACCAGGACGTGTACTCCAAGCATGCACTGACCAACTGGCAAGTGTCTTCACTGACATTTTCAACCTCTTTCTGTCTGAGTCTGTAATATCAACATGTTTCAAACAGACCACCATAGTCCCTGTGCCCAAGAACACTAAGGTAACCTGCCTAAATGACTACCGACCTATAGCACTCACGTCTGTAACCATGAAATGCTTTGAAAGGCTGGTCAAGGCTGCTCACATCAACACCATTATCCCAGAAACTCTAGACTCACTCCAATTTCCATCCCGAACCAACAGATGATGCAATCTCTATTGCACTCCACACAGCCCTTTCCCACCTGGACAAAAGGAACACCTATGTGAGAATGCTATTCATTGACTACAGCTCAGAGTTCGAGACGTGTAGTCCACTTGTCATTCCAATCTCCTTTGCATTAGCGTAGCCTCTTCTCTGTCTATCCCTGTTCTCTCCTCTCTGCACAGACCATACAAACGCTAATCTGGTGGTCCCAGCGCGCACGACCCACGTGGAGTTCCAGGTCTCCGGTAGCCTCTGGAACTGCCGATCTGCGGCCAACAAGGCAGAGTTCATCTCAGCCTATGCCTCCCTCCAGTCCCTCGACTTCTTGGCACTGACGGAAACATGGATCACCACAGATAACACTGCCACTCCTACTGCTCTCTCTTCGTCCGCCCACGTGTTCTCGCACACCCCGAGAGCTTCTGGTCAGCGGGGTGGTGGCACCGGGATCCTCATCTCTCCCAAGTGGTCATTCTCTCTTTCTCCCCTTACCCATCTGTCTATCGCCTCCTTTGAATTCCATGCTGTCACAGTTACCAGCCCTTTCAAGCTTAACATCCTTATCATTTATCGCCCTCCAGGTTCCCTCGGAGAGTTCATCAATGAGCTTGATGCCTTGATAAGCTCCTTTCCTGAGGACGGCTCACCTCTCACAGTTCTGGGCGACTTTAACCTCCCCACGTCTACCTTTGACTCATTCCGCTCTGCCTCCTTCTTTCCACTCCTCTCCTCTTTTGACCTCACCCTCTCACCTTCCCCCCCTACTCACAAGGCAGGCAATACGCTCGACCTCATCTTTACTAGATGCTGTTCTTCCACTAACCTCATTGCAACTCCCCTCCAAGTCTCCGACCACTACCTTGTATCCTTTTCCCTCTCGCTCTCATCCAACACTTCCCACACTGCCCCTACTCGGATGGTATCGCGCCGTCCCAACCTTCGCTCTCTCTCCCCGCTACTCTCTCCTCTTCCATCCTATCATCTCTTCCCTCTGCTCAAACCTTCTCCATCCTATCTCCTGATTCTGCCTCCTCAACCCTCCTCTCTTCCCTTTCTGCATCCTTTGACTCTCTATGCCCCCTATCCTCCAGGCCGGCTCGGTCCTCCCTCCCGCTCCGTGGCTCGACGACTCATTGCGAGCTCACAGAACAGGGCTCCGGGCAGCCGAGTGGAAATGGAGGAAAACTCGCCTCCCTGCGGACCTGGCATCCTTTCGCTCCCTCCTCTCTACATTTTCCTCTTCTGTCTCTGCTGCTAAAGCCACTTTCTACCACTGTACATTCCAAGCTTCTGCCTCTAACCCTAGGAAGCTCTTTGCCACCTTCTTCTCCCTCCTGAATCCTCCTCCCCCTCCCCCCCTCCTCCCTCTCTGCAGATGACTTCGTCAACCATTTTGAAAAGAAGGTCGACGACATCCGATCCTCGTTTGCTAAGTCAAACGACACCGCTGGTTCTGCTCACACTGCCCTACCCTGTGCTCTGACCTCTTTCTCCCCTCTCTCTCCAGATGAAATCTCGCGTCTTGTGACGGCCGGCCGCCCAACAACCTGCCCGCTTGACCCTATCCCCTCCTCTCTTCTCCAGACCATTTCCGGAGACCTTCTCCCTTACCTCACCTCGCTCATCAACTCATCCCTGACCGCTGGCTACGTCCCTTCCGTCTTCAAGAGAGCGAGAGTTGCACCCCTTCTGAAAAAACCTACACTCGATCCCTCCGATGTCAACAACTACAGACCAGTATCCCTTCTTTCTTTTCTCTCCAAAACTCTTGAACGTGCCGTCCTTGGCCAGCTCTCCCGCTATCTCTCTCAGAATGACCTTCTTGATCCAAATCAGTCAGGTTTCAAGACTAGTCATTCAACTGAGACTGTTCTTCTCTGTATCACGGAGGCGCTCCACACCGCTAAAGCTAACTCTCTCTCCTCTGCTCTCATCCTTCTAGACCTATCGGCTGCCTTCGATACTGTGAACCATCAGATCCTCCTCTCCACCCTCTCCGAGTTGGGCATCTCCGGCGCGGCTCACGCTTGGATTGCGTCCTACCTGACAGGTCGCTCCTACCAGGTGGCGTGGCGAGAATCTGTCTCCTCACCACGCGCTCTCACCACTGGTGTCCCCCAGGGCTCTGTTCTAGGCCCTCTCCTATTCTCGCTATACACCAAGTCACTTGGCTCTGTCATAACCTCACATGGTCTCTCCTATCATTGCTATGCAGACGACACACAATTAATCTTCTCCTTTCCCCTTCTGATGACCAGGTGGCGAATCGCATCTCTGCATGTCTGGCAGACATATCAGTGTGGATGACGGATCACCACCTCAAGCTGAACCTCGGCAAGACGGAGCTGCTCTTCCTCCCGGGGAAGGACTGCCCGTTCCATGATCTCGCCATCACGGTTGACAACTCCACTGTGTCCTCCTCACAGAGCGCTAAGAACCTTGGCGTGATCCTGGACAACACCCTGTCGTTCTCAACTAACATCAAGGCGGTGGCCCGTTCCTGTAGGTTCATGCTCTACAACATCCGCAGAGTACGACCCTGCCTCACACAGGAAGCGGCGCAGGTCCTAATCCAGGCACTTGTCATCTCCCGTCTGGACTACTGCAACTCGCTGTTGGCTGGGCTCCCTGCCTGTGCCATTGCCCTACAACTCATCCAGAACGCCGCAGCCCGTCTGGTGTTCAACCTTCCCAAGTTCTCTCACGTCACCCCGCTCCTCCGCTCTCTCCACTGGCTTCCAGTTGAAGCTCGCATCCGCTACAAGACCATGGTGCTTGCCTACGGAGCTGTGAGGGGAACGGCACCTCAGTACCTCCAGGCTCTGATAAGGCCCTACACCCAAACAAGGGCACTGCGTTCATCCACCTCTGGCCTGCTCGCCTCCCTACCACTGAGGAAGTACAGTTCCCGCTCAGCCCAGTCAAAACTGTTCGCTGCTCTGGCCCCCCAATGGTGGAACAAACTTCCTCACGACGCCAGGACAGCGGAGTCAATCACCACCTTCCGGAGACACCTGAAACCCCACCTCTTTAAGGAATACCTAGGATAGGATAAGTAATCCTTCTCACCCCCCCCCCCTTTTAAGATTTAGATGCACTATTGTAAAGTGACTGTTCCACTGGATGTCATAAGGTGAATGCACCAATTTGTAAGTCGCTCTGGATAAGAGCGTCTGCTAAATGACTTAAATGTAAATGTAAATGTAACACCATAGTGCCCTCAAAGCTCATTACTAAGCTAAGGACCCTGGGACTAAACACCTCCCTCTGCAACTGGATCCTGGACTTCCTGGCGGGCCTCCCCCAGGTGGTAAGAGTATGTAACAACACCACGCTGATCCTCAACACGGGGGGCCCTCAGGGGTGCATGCTCAGTCCCCTCCTGTACTCCCTATTCACTCATGACTGCACGGCCAGGCACAACTCCAACACCATCATTAAGTTTGCTGATGACACAACAGTGGTAGGCCTGATCACCAACATCGATGAGACAGCCTATAGGGAGGAGGTAAGAGACCTGGCCATGTGGTGCCAGGACAACAAGATGATGTTTATAATGTTGTTTATGATGATGATGTTGATAATGTTAATGTTGTTTATGATGATGATGTTAATGATGATATTAATGCTGATGATGATGTTAATGACGATATTAATGCTGATGATGATGTTAATGACGATGTTAATGATGACGATGTTGCTGATTATGAGGTTAATGATGATGATAATGTTGTTGATGATGATGATAACGTTGTTGTTGATGATGATGTTGATGATGATAATGTTGATGACGATGTTGATGATGTTTATGATGATGTTAATGATGATGATGGTAATGTTGATGATGATGATGGTCATGTTGATGATGCTGATGGTAATGTTGATGATGATGATGTTGATGTTGTTTATGATGATGATGATGTTGTTTATGATGATGTTGTTGATGATGTTGTTTATGATAATGATGATGATGTTGTTTATGATGATGTTGATGATGATGTTGTTTTGGTTGATGATGTTGATTTAAAAAAAAATGTATTTCACCTTTATTTAACCAGGTAGGCTAGTTGAGAAAACCTTTATTTAACCAGGTAGGCTAGTTGAGAACACCTTTATTTAACCAGGTAGGCTAGTTGAGAACAAGTTCTCATTTGCAACTGCGACCTGGCCAAGATAAAGCATAGCAGTTCGACACATACAACAACACAGAGTTACACATGGAATAAACAAAACATAAAGTCAATAATACAGTAGAAAAAAGAAAACAAAGTATATACAGTGAGTGCAAATAAGGTTAAATAAGGGAGTTAAGGCAATAAATAGGCCATGGTGGTGAAGTAATTACAATATAGCAATTAAACACTGGAATGGTAGATGTGCAAAAGATGGATGTGCAAGTAGAGATACTGTGGTGCAAAATAAATAAATACAGTATGGGAATGAGGTAGATAGATGGGCTGTATACAGATGGGCTATGAACAGGTGCAGTGATCTGTGAGCTGCTCTGACAGCTGGTTCTTTAAGCTAGTGAGGGAGATGGGAATCTCCAGCTTCAGTGATTTTTAAAGTTCGTTCCAGTCAGTCGCAGCAGAGAACTGGAAGGAAAGGCGACCAAAGGAGGAATTGGCTTTGGGGGTGACCAGTGAGATATACCCGCTGGAGCGTGTGCTACGAGTGGGTGCTGCTATGGTGACCAGCGAGCTGAGATAGGGCGGGCCCTTACTTAGCAGAGACTTGTAGATAACCTGTAGCCAGTGGGTTTGGCGACGAGTATGAAGCGAGGGCCTACCAACGAGAGCGTACAGGTCGCAGTGGTGGGTAGTATATGGGGCTTTGGTGACAAAACGGGTGGCACTGTGATAGACTACATCCAGTTTGCTGAGTAGAGTGTTGGAGGCAATTTTATAGATGACATTGCCGAAGTCAAGGATCGGTAGGATGGTCAGTTTTACGAGGGTATGTTTGGCAGCATGAGTGAAGGAAGCTTTGTTGCGAAATAGGAAGCCGATTCTAGATTTAATTTTTGATTGGAGATGCTTAATGTGAGTCTGGAAGGAGAGTTTACAGTCTAGCCCAACACCTAGGTATTTGTAGTTATCCACGTATTCTAAGTCAGAGCCGTCCAGAGTAGTGATGCTGTATGGGTGGGCAGGTGCGGGCAATGATCGGTTGAATAGCATGCATTTAGTTTTATTTGCGTTTAAGAGCAGTTGGAGGCCACGGAAGGAGAATTGTATGGCATTGAAGCTCGTCTGGAGGTTAGTTAACACAGTGTCCAAAGAAGGAGAGTAGGGAGAGGAGAGGAGAGAATAGAGGAGTAGAGATTATGTTAATGTTGATGATGTTGATTATGATGATGGTGATGTTAATGTTGTTGATGTTGATTATGTTAATGTTGATGAAGATGTTGATGATGTTGTTAATGTTTATGATGTTGATGATGTTAATGTTGTTTATGATGTTGATGATGATGATGTTGATAATGTTGTTTATGATGATGTTGATGATGTGATGTTTATGATGTTGATGATGATACTGTTGTTTATGATGTTGATAATGTTGTTTATGATGTTGAGGATGATGATGTTGATGATGATAATGTTGTTTATGATGTTGATAATGTTGTTTATGATGTTGAGGGTGATGTTAATGATAATGTTGATGATGATAATGTTGTTTATGATGTTGATAATGTTGTTTATGATGTTGAGGATGATGTGATGTTAATGTTGTTTATGATGTTGATGATGATGTTGATGATGATACTGTTGTTTATGATGTTGATAATGTTGTTTATGATGTTGAGGATGATGATGTTGATGATGATAATGTTGTTTATGATGTTGAGGATGATGTGACGTTAATGTTGTTTATGATGTTGATGATGATGAATGTTGTTTATGATGTTGATAATGTTGTTTATGATGTTGAGGATGATGTGATGTTAATGTTGTTTATGATGTTGATGATGATGATGATAATGTTGTTTATGATGTTGATAATGTTGTTTATGATGTTGAGGATGATGTGATGTTAATGTTGTTTATGATGTTGAGGATGATGTGATGTTAATGTTGATGATGATAATGTTGTTTATGATGTTGAGGATGATGTGATGTTAATGATGTTGATAATGTTGTTTATGATGTTGATGATGATGATGTTAATGTTGTTTATGATGTTGATAATGTTGTTTATGATGTTGAGGATGATGTGATGATAATGTTGTTTATGATGTTGAGGATGATGTGATGTTAATGTTGATGATGATGATAATGTTGATGATGACCCGACGATAATGACATTGATGTTGTTGTTATTGATGACGATGATGTTACTGACAATGATCATTTTGATAACAGTGATGCTGATGAAGGTGTCTCCTGCTCCTGTAGATAAAGTGTGACCAGTACTGGCCAAGCCGGGGTACAGAGACCTATGGGATGACTCAGGTCACCATACTGGACACTATGGAACTGGCCACATTCTGCGTGCGCACCTTCTCCCTGCAGAAGGTCAGTACACAGAAACGCATGCACAAATACTGTACACACACACATGCATAGAAGCACACTTATGCGCTCACACACACAAACTCCACTTCACCTCCCTTGTCTTTTCTCCCTCCTCTCTACTCCTCTGTTCTTTTGGTAAATCCCCTGTCATTTGCTGTTGATTCATTTACTGTCATGCCCCATGATACTTCTACACTGTCGGCTAATGAACCAGACACCATTTGAAGGGATTTGAATTCAGATCTGCGCCGTCACCCTATGAGAAAAGAGCAGAGAACAAAAAGAGGCTGTTGTTAGGCAGTAGTTAATGGAGCATTGCATTCTAGACAGTCAGTTTGAGCCCGTGTTACTGCTACTAGAATAGCATAGGTCCTGAATATTCTACCTAATCTAGGATATAGAGGCATACCAGGCCTCAGTGTCCCAAATACAGAAACTAAAGTAGGCCAGCTGTCTTTGAAGTGTTTTGAGGTTTTGTACATGAATATGTCAATTAATATGTTATGTAATGTCTGGAAGCATAACTATTATGCATGTGGAGAACACAGATGCTTTTGTCTGGTTTCTGAAAGTTTCTGTCCCTGCCACTGTGTCTCATAAAGTAGTAATGATAATACTGTCTTCCCCTCTCCTCTACCCTCTCCCCGCTGCTCTCCTCTATTCTCTCTCCTCTCTATTCTCTAATATCTACTCTCCTCTCTCCTCTATATTATCCTCTATTCTCACTCCTCTCGTCTCTCATCTCTCCTCTCCTCTCCTCTCTACTCTCTCCTCTTACTCTCCTCTACTCTCCTCTCTCCTCCCTACTCTTCTCCCTACTCTCCTCTTCTCCCTACTCTCCTCCCTCCTCTCCTCTCCTCTCCTCTCCTCTCCTCTCCTCTCCTCTCCTCTCCTCTCCTCTCCTCTCCTCTACCTACTCCTCTACTCTACTCCCCTCTCTCTACTCCCACTCACTCACTCACTCACTCACTCACTCACTCACTCACTCACTCACTCACTCACTCACTCACTCACACTCACACACACACACACACACACACACACACACACACACACACACACACACACACACACACACACACACACACACACACACACACACACACACAATGGCTCGATGAATGTGGTAATAATTATAACCCGTCTCCTCTCCTCTCTCAGAATGGTTGTAATGAGCGGAGGGAGGTACGTCAGTTCCAGTTCACTGCCTGGCCAGACCACGGTGTACCAGAGTACCCCACTCCGTTCCTGGCCTTCCTACGCAGGGTTAAAGCATGCAACCCCCCTGACGCTGGTCCTGTCATCGCACACTGCAGGTACGAGGACGCACACACAAACCCACACACAAACATATACTTTATACACATATACCCACACACACACATACAGTGGGGCAAAAAAGTATTTAGTCAGCCACCAATTGTGCAAGTTCTCCCACTTAAAAAGATGAGAGAGGCCTGTAATTTTCATCATAGGTACACTTCAACTATGACAGACAAAATGAGATTCAGATTCAGTCTTCCCAGCCTGGTGCAGGTCTACAATTTTGTTTCTGGCATCCTTTGACAGCTCTTTGGTCTTGGCCATAGTGGAGTTTGGAGTGTGACTGTTTGAGGTTGTGGACAGGTGTCTTTTATACTGATAACAAGTTCAAACAGGTGCCATTAATACAGGTAAAGAGTGGAGGACAGAGGAGTCTCTTAAAGAAGAGGTTACAGGTCTGTGAGAGCCAGAAATCTTGCTTGTTTGTAGGTGACCAAATACTTATTTTCCACCATAATTTGCAAATAAATTCATAAAAAATCCTACAATGTGATTTTCTGGATTTCTTTTCTCATTTTGTCTGTCACACGCATATACCACACACACACATATACCACACACACACATATACCCCACACACAGATATACCCACACACACATATACCCACACACACATACACCCACACAGACTTGCACACACACATACTGCACACACACACACACACACATACACCACACACACATATACCAACACACATATACACACACACATATACCCACACACACACATACCCCCACACACACATATACCAACACACATATACACACACACATATACCCACACACACACATACCCCCACACACACATACCCACACAAATACAGTGGGGCAAAAATAGTTTAAGTGTACCCATGATGAAAATTACAGGCCCCTCTCATCTTTTTAAGTGGGAGAACTTGCACAATTGGTGGCTGACTAAATACTTTTTTGCCCCACTGTATACCACACACGCATGTACCCACACACACTCACATGTACCCGCACAGACATTTACCACACACATATACCCACACACACACATATACCCACACACACATATACCCACACACACATATACCAGACACACATACCACACACCTGCGACATGTAAACAGCACATACTCACACACCCTGGATCCAGTCACATCCAGGCTGTCTTGAAGAATTGCCACTGACAGTTCAGTAGGTATGTTTACACTCATAGATATCTTCCTCTCTTTCTTCCTCTCTTTCTTACCTCTCTCAGTGCGGGCGTGGGTCGTACCGGTTGCTTCATCGTGATCGACGCCATGCTGGAACGGATCAGACACGAGCACACGGCCGACATCTATGGTCACGTGACTCTGATGAGGTCACAGCGGAACTACATGGTGCAGACGGAAGACCAGTATGGCTTCATCCACGAGGCGCTGCTGGAAGCAGTGGCTTGTGGGAACACTGAGGTGGCGGCCCGGAGCCTGTTCTCCTACATGCAGAAGCTGGGCAATGTGGAGAGTGGAGAGCACGTCACTGGCATGGAGCTGGAGTTCAAGGTAAACATAGAAATACATCACTGGCATGGAGCTGGAGTTCAAGGTAAACATAGAAATACATCACTGGCATGGAGCTGGAGTTCAAGGTAAACATAGAAATACATCACTGGCATGGAGCTGGAGTTCAAGGTAAACATAGAAATATATTCAATAGAACATAAATACATCACCGGCATGGAGCTGGAGGTCAAGGTAAACATAGAAATATATTCAATAGAACATAAATACATCACCGGCATGGAGCTGGAGGTCAAGGTAAACATAGAAAGACCAGGTATTGAAATACATACAGTAGCATACATTTTGAATAGAAAACATGTTGAAATATAGTAGAAATACAGTTTTTCAATGCAAGTACAGAATAAATATTAGGAAGAATGCATTGCCCTTTAACTTTGTTCATAGGAACGTGTTTCTGTGGGGGGGAAACTCAATCCACCCTTCACCCCTCCCCCTCCCCCCAGCGTCTGGCAAACACCAAAGCCCACACGTCTCGGTTTGTCAGTGCCAACCTGCCATGTAACAAGTTTAAGAACCGCCTGGTCAACATCATGCCCTATGAGACCACCCGCGTCTGTCTGCAGCCAATCCGAGGTCTGGAAGGATCAGATTACATCAACGCCAGCTACATTGATGGATACAGGTAAAGCTCAACCAAGGAAGAATAATTAGTAATATGGGCATCTCATTTCAAGGCATTGTTCCATAATACATGGACCAGTGGCCATATTTTGGGTCTCAAATTATGCTTATAATATAATTGAAAAATCCAAATGAAAGAAATGTGTCCATTCTATTTCTTTGGTGTCTTTAGAACATCAAACCCCTGTATAACTCAACACCCATCGTCTAATGTGTATAGGCAGCAGAGAGGTTACATGGCCACCCAGGGCCCACTGGCTGAGACCACAGAGGACTTCTGGAGGATGCTGTGGGAACACAACTCTACCATCGTGGTCATGCTCACTAAACTGAGAGAGATGGGACGGGTAAGGTTACACACACACAAACACACACAAACACACACGTGCACATACACACACAAACACATCTGCACACGCATGCACGTATGCTCGCACACACACAGAAACACACCACACAAACACACTCAGAGACACAAATACGTACGTGATGCTATCTCTGTACCTCTGTGTGTGCCTGCAGGAGAAGTGCCATCAGTACTGGCCCGCAGAGCGGTCTGCTCGATACCAGTACTTTGTAGTGGATCCCATGGCTGAATACAACATGCCTCAGTATATCCTCAGAGAGTTTAAGGTCACCGATGCAAGGGTGAGTGTGAGTGTGTGTGTGTGTGTGTGTGTGTGTGTGTGTGTGTGTGTGTGTGTGTGTGTGTGTGTGTGTGTGTGTGTGTGTGTGTGTGTGTGTGTGTGTGTGTGTGTGTGTGTGTGTCCACAATACTGTATATCCTCCTCAGACAAGGCAAGGTCAATGACGCAAGACTGTGTGCCTGTGAAGACTGTGTGCCTGTGAAGACTGTGTGCCTGTGAAGACTGTGTGCCTGTGAAGACTGTGTGCCTGTGGGTGTTGCTTTTAAATGACTTGTCCCTTTTGTAGCATATTTGATATTGGAATCAGACACCCTGACCTCTCCCCTCTATCTGCTCCTGGCAGCTAACATGTTCCTTTGACCCACAGTAGATTACACAGTAGTCAACCCTGTCCTCTCCTGATACCCTTATTCTGTGTTTGTGTGTGTGCATGCTTGCATTCCTGTGCGTGTGTGTGAGCTGTCAATTACTCCAGTTAAGCCTGTCCTGTCCTGTCCTGGCGGCCCGTTGACAGATGTTGTATTGATCTCTGTTAAAGTGGAGTCACGCCGTCTGAGCAGAGAACAGACATAATTGGCTAGAGACGGGGCAGGCCACAGAGTCTGGCAGACAAGACAGGACTCATACACATATAAAGCCGACAGAGGGTTGGTGCTCAGCCACCAGAACAGACCTGATAAGACACAACTCTGGTAACAGATAGTACAATAGTTTGTTTAGCTAAATCAGTAGAAGGGACATCTCACCTTCACGTATCCACTCAGGATCAGAGAATACCAGTAACAAGTTTGAGAAGTCATACTCAACATTGCTCTCATCAGCACTTCTTCTGCCCAATCTTGCATCAGGATGGCCAATCACGGACAGTTCGTCAGTTCCAGTTCACCGATTGGCCAGAGCAGGGAGTTCCTAAATCTGGAGAGGGCTTCATCGACTTCATTGGCCAGGTGCACAAAACCAAGGAGCAGTTTGGACAGGACGGCCCAATCAGTGTCCACTGCAGGTAAGAGTCATTGCCATAGCTATAGGTTTGACTAACAATGCTTTCCCCTGATATACTTCACACACCTCTTTCTGATTACTGATGTACATTAGTATAGCCACTATGTGTGTGTGTGTGTGTGTGTGTGTGTGTGTGTGTGTGTGTGTGTGTGTGTGTGTGTGTGTGTGTGTGTGTGTGTGTGTGTGTGTGTGTGTGTGTGTGTGTGTGTGTGTGTGTGTGTGTGTGTAGTGCGGGTGTGGGGCGGACCGGAGTCTTCATCACTCTGAGTATCGTTCTGGAGAGGATGCGTTATGAGGGAGCTGTGGACATCTTCCAGACTGTCAAGATGCTGAGGACACAACGCCCTGCCATGGTACAGACGGAGGTAGGCTTCAGTCTCACTGTTGAAAACCATGGATATCAGACAAGTACATGTGATTTCTCTGTGTCTGGAAGCCACAGTAATGGAAGGCTGTTGCTCTGTCCTGTCTATTTCCCTGGTTCAGGATGAGTACCAGTTCTCCTACCAGGCTACCCTGGAGTACCTGGGGAGTTTTGACCACTATGCAACCTAAGAGAGGAGAGGAACTGTCATCCCTCCATCCTTCTGTTCAGATAGAGGTCCACAGAGACGAGGAACAACGAAAGAGAGGCGCAGACTGGAAAACGACTAAACAATTAACCTTATATCCCATTGGAGGGGCGACGCTACTAACAAGGAGTAATTATACAAGAACAACAACAGCAACATACAAAACAACAACAACATACAAAACAACAACAACAACAACTAGACAAACGTCAAATTAAACCTGTACTCTCAGGAAAGACCTGCAAAGGATGTGTTGGGAGTCAGAGACAGACTATTACATGTGTAATCCTGCATATTCTTCTTACCTCAGTGTTTTATAAAACCTGTGTGTTGTGGTCAGCTATTTCAAAAACAAAACCAGTGATGTATAAAAGGACAACAAAAAGCCTGGATATCTGCTGCACCTTAAATGGGTTTTCTATCTTATCTTTCTATCTGTGGGTTTAGTGTACGAGGGGGGAACACTTCCATGTGTCTGTGGGTTTAGTGTACGAGGGGGGAACACTTCCATGTGTCTGTGGGTTTAGTGTACGAGGGGGGAACACTTCCATGTGTCTGTGGGTTTAGTGTACGAGGGGGGAACACTTCCATGTGTCTGTGGGTTTAGTGTACGAGGGGGGAACACTTCCATGTGTCTGTGGGTTTAGTGTACGAGGGGGGAACACTTCCATGTGTCTGTGGGTTTAGTGTACGAGGGGGGAACACTTCCATGTGTCTGTGGGTTTAGTGTACGAGGGGGGAACACTTCCATGTGTCTGTGGGTTTAGTGTACGAGGGGGGAACACTTCCATGTGTCTGTGGGTTTAGTGTACGAGGGGGGGACACTTCCATGTGTCTGTGGGTTTAGTGTACGAGGGGGGAACACTTCCACGTGTCTGTCGCTCTGCATTCATGGTGTCTGTTGCTGCCACAGCACGCTTTTAGATCTATAGAACTAGAAGGACGGTTTGAGCTGCATGTCTGTGATTGGACACCAGACTCTTCTACCCACAGTGCCAAGAGAAACCACGCTGTTCTGGGGCAGATGGGAAATTAACTTTGACCTCTAATGAGAAGGAGGAATGGTACCCGTCGACATCCAGCATACATGATGATCCATGAGCTCCAGGTTGAGGTTGCCTGTAGGCACAGATCTAGGATTAGTTTACCATGCTGAAATCATAATCTTAACCATTTGGGTGGAAAAACAAAACTGACCTAAGATCATTGTCTGGGGGCAACTTCACCCTACTTCAAGTGTGGATCAATATTATATTACCAGTCAATGTTCAGTCATCCATGCTTTGCTTGTTATGTTCTGACATCTTACTACATAGATTAATGACAGTAAAGGTTAAACACAGTTTGGGCAATTCCATTTCAATCCCAGCCAGTCATTTCGGGAGATGCACTGAAATTACGTGTATGAATTGAAAATTGGCTATATTTTTCTTGGAGGACCATTTCAATGAATGAACAGAATTTTAGTTAATTTCCTTAATTGACTGGAGTGTTTTTTGGGGGGAACATTTGCCACATTCTGCAGAAAATATTGTAATGATCCTATTCAGTGTGTTTGCCTTATGTTTCACCATGTTGGTTTCAGCTGCTTACGTTAGTTACATCTACATTGTCTGAGCTAAGCAGTGAGCGTCATAATGTAGCTTACACCTACTTGAAATCTGCCACTGCGTTGGAATGAATCCTGATGGCTCAGTGTGTTGGAGTATGGTTCTGACAACACAAAGGTTGTGGGTTCAAATCCTGCTTGGGCTACATATACAGTAATGAGTATGTGTGTTAACGTTGAGTTGGATGAACTTTGTGTGCTTGATAAACCCAAGTCCTCATGGGTTGAGAGTAGAACTCAAACTCTCTTCTCTTTCCCACAGTAAGACAGGACTCTTCACATCTTCTCTCTGCTTGTAGTCCTACTGTACAGAAAAACTAAAGGACACAACCTTTAGTCCACTCCAGCATCCCCCACAATCCCTTTAGATATCATCCTCTCCTCTTATTGATTTGACATTCTATAATCTGCTGCCCCAGATCCGTTGTGATTGAACAGCACAGTATGAACTTAGACTATATATACTGTGTAACGTATAGAGAGTTCTTTATAATGCAGTACATACAGTAGGCCTAACTGACGTAGAGTTAAGCAATAAGGCCCGAAGGGGTTGTGGTATATGGCCAATATACCATGGCTAAGGGCTGTTCTTAAGCAAGACGCAATGTGGAGTGCCTGGAAACAGCCCTTAGCTGTGGTATATTGACCATATATCACAAACCCCTGAGGTGCCTTATTGCTATTATAAACTGGTTACCAACTTAATTAGAGCAGTAAAAATACATGTTTTGTCATACCCGTGGTATACGATCTGATATACCACGGCTGTCAACCAATCAGCATTCAGGGCTCGACTACCCAGTTTATAAAAGTTCTTTATAACACAGTTTATAGGCCTGACTGACGTATAGAGTTGAAACAAGTGGGGCATAATTATTATCATCAAAAAAGAGCCTTATTTTTGACCTTTTGATATGATTTTTGAAATATGTATCGTTCTATTTTGTTACTGTTATAGCTCTTTGTTTTTACTACTTTCTGATTTGTTTAATTGCTGTTTATTAGCGGAAAAGGACTCAATATAACCAATGAAATGTTGTTTAGTTGGCAAGCCAATTTTTCTGTATGATATCGTCATATTTTTTTTAATGGTCATTTTTAAGTGCTTTCTTATTTGCTTTAGTATATCGTATACAGAACCTGCGTAGAATGCTATTTGATACTGCTGTCCTCATAGACAGATACTTAGATTCAGACCTAGTTTCAGTTTACAGCCCCTATCATAGCACCAGTGGTACGATCCAATAGGGGTTTAGGGTGTCAGGGCACAGAGAGTTTAAATGTCGAGCAAAGTACAGTAGTCGGTGAAAGTCTGGTGCACTGTATTCAGTGAACCGTGGCGTTTCAGCTCGCTACTACAGATAGATGAAGAGTATAATGGCATTTTGACACAAAAGGAAAGGCCACACAAAAAGACAGATGGACAGACCCTCATTACTTTAATTAACAGCGAAATTTTCTTGATATGAAATTTAAGTGTGGTCCAAAAGTCTAAATCTGGTGTGACTTAAAATGAACCTTAAAATGATGACTACATAATATATACTGAACAAAAATATAAACGCAACATATAAAGTGTTGTTCCCATGTTCCATGAGCTGAAATAAAAAGATACCAGAAATGTTCCATACTCACAAAAAGCTTAATTCTGTCAAATGTTGTTTACATCCCTGTTAGTGAGCATTTCCCCTTTGTCTAGATAATCCATCCACCTGACAGGTGTGGCATATCAGAAGCTGATTAAACAGCATGATCATTACACAGGTGTACCTTGTGCTGGAGAGAATAAAAAGCCACTCTTAACTGTGGAGTTTTGCCACACAACACAATGCCACAGATGTCTCAAGTTTTAAGGGTGTGTGGAATTGGCATGCTGACTGCAGGAATGTCCACCGGGGCTGTAACCAGAGGAGCTGTTACCAGAGAATGTAATGTTAATTTCTCTCCCATAAGCTGCCTCCAATGTTGTTTTAGAGAATTTGGCATTGTGTGGGTGAGCTGTGTGTTGTGAACAGAGTGCCCCATGGTGGCCGTGGGGTTATGGTATGGGCAGGCAGTAAAATCTTTGAAATTGTTAAATGTTGCATGTATATTTTTGTTCAGTATAAATATACCTGACATAAAAGACGCACAGAGTAAACATGTGTCATCAAGCGAGGACCAGTTCCTATGACATCACATGATGATCATCATCTCCTTTAACCTGGTACCTGTTATTTCCTTTAAACCCTGGATGTAGATAATATTGAATGTTGACTTTGTATTAAAAGCAGGATGATTGAATATACCACATAATGAGTCATTTAGTTCCTCTGTCCTTGTGAGTGTCTGACAGCTGGCTGAGAATCATGCACTGTAAAACAATAGGACTGAAAACAAGGGAAGACGAGCAAGGAGAAAGCCTTCATCATGAGATTAATCTCAAGGAGTTGGAAGGTGTGAACTGTGAAGTGTATGCTTGATATTCTTCCACTAGATGGAGTCCGAACTGCATTCACAGTTACCGAACAACTTTTCTTGCTGGAACATAGCTCCTTACTGCTTCCATAAATACATTTACAGTCACCGAACTCCCTTTCTTGCTGGAACTTAGCTCCTTACTGCTTCCATAAATACATTCACAGTCACCGAACTCCCTTTCTTGCTGGAACTTAGCTCCTTACTGCTTCCATAAATAAATCACCGAACATTCTGGAACAGTCACTGCTTCCATAAATGCAACTCCCTTTCTTGCTGGAACATAGCTCCTTACTGCTTCCATAAATACATTCACAGTCACCGAACTCCCTTTCTTGCTGGAACATAGCTCCTTACTGCTTCCATAAATACATTCTGGAACAGTCACCGCAACTCCCTTTCTTGCTGGAACATAGCTCCTTACTGCTTCCATAAATACATTCACAGTCACCGAACAACCTTTCTTGCTGGCTTCCATAAATACAACATACCTTTCTTGCTGGAACATAGCTTACTGCTTCCATAAATACATTCACAGTCACCAAACACCTTTCTTGCTGGAACTCCTTACTGCTTCCATTCTTCACCAAACAACCTTTCTGGAACATAGCTCCTTACTGCTTCCATAAATACATTCACAGTCACCGAACTCCCTTTCTTGCTGGAACATAGCTCCTTAGCTTCCATAAATACATTCACAGTCACCAAACTCCCTTTCTTGCTGGAACATAAATAAACATTCACAGTCACCGAACTCCCTTTCTTGCTGGAACATAGCTCCTTACTGCTTCCATAAATACATTCACAGTCACCAAACAACCTTTCTTGCTGGAACATAGCTCCTTACTGCTTCCATAAATACATTCACAGTCACCGAACTCCCTTTCTTGCTGGAACATAGCTCCTTACTGCTTCCATAAATGCATTCACAGTCACTTGCTGGAACTCCCTTTCTTGCTGGAACATAGCTCCTTACTGCTTCCATAAATAATGCATTCACAGTCACCGAACTCCCTTTCTTGCTGGAACATAGCTCCTTACTGCTTCCATAAATGCATTCACAGTCACCAAACTCCCTTTCTTGGCTGGAACACCAAACTCCCTTTCTTGCTGGAACATAGCTCCTTACTGCTTCCATAAATACATTCACAGTCACCAAACTCCCTTTCTTGCTGGAACATAGCTCCTTACTGCTTCCATAAATGCATTCACAGTCACCAAACTCCCTTTCTTGCTGGAACATAGCTCCTTACTGCTTCCATAAATACATTCACAGTCACCAAACTCCCTTTCTTGCTGGAACATAGCTCCTTACTGCTTCCATAAATGCATTCACAGTCACCAAACTCCCTTTCTTGCTGGAACATAGCTCCTTACTGCTTCCATAAATGCATTCACAGTCACCGAACTCCCTTTCTTGCTGGAACATAGCTCCTTACTGCTTCCATAAATACATTCACAGTCTCCCTTTCCAAACTCCCTGCTTCTTGCTGGAACATAGCTGGAACATAGCTCCTTACTGCTTCCATAAATACATTCACAGTCACCAAACTCCCTTTCTTGCTGGAACATAGCTCCTTACTGCTTCCATAAATACATTCACAGTCACCAAACTCCCTTTCTTGCTGGAACATAGCTCCTTACTGCTTCCATAAATACATTCACAGTCACCAAACTCCCTTTCTTGCTGGAACATAGCTCCTGGAACATACTTGCTTCCATAAATACATTCACAGTCACCAAACTCCCTTTCTTGCTGGAACATAGCTCCTTACTGCTTCCATAAATACATTCACAGTCACCAAACTCCCTTTCTTGCTGGAACATAGCTCCTTACTGCTTCCATAAATACATTCACAGTCACCGAACTCCCTTTCTTGCTGGAACATAGCTCCTTACTGCTTCCATAAATACATTCACAGTCACCAAACTCCCTTTCTTGCTGGAACATAGCTCCTTACTGCTTCCATAAATACATTCACAGTCACCAAACTCCCTTTCTTGCTGGAACATAGCTCCTTACTGCTTCCATAAATACATTCACAGTCACCAAACTCCCTTTCTTGCTGGAACATAGCTCCTTACTGCTTCCATAAATACATTCACAGTCACCAAACTCCCTTTCTTGCTGGAACATAGCTCCTTACTGCTTCCATAAATACATTCACAGTCACCGAACTCCCTTTCTTGCTGGAACATAGCTCCTTACTGCTTCCATAAATGCATTCACAGTCACCGAACAACCTTTCTTGCTGGAACATAGCTCCTTACTGCTTCCATAAATACATTCACAGTCACCAAACTCCCTTTCTTGCTGGAACATAGCTCCTTACTGCTTCCATAAATACATTCACAGTCACCAAACTCCCTTTCTTGCTGGAACATAGCTCCTTACTGCTTCCATAAATACATTCACAGTCACCAAACTCCCTTTCTTGCTGGAACATAGCTCCTTACTGCTTCCATAAATACATTCACAGTCACACAGATGCTATGCTGACACATGGTTTCCTTTGAATCAAATACAGTTTTATTGGTCCATACACATATTTAGCAGGCATTATTGCAGGTGTAGGGAAATGCTTGTGATCCTAGCTCCAACAGTGCAGTAATATCTACAAATAAACAACAATACACACAAATCTAAAAAGTAAAAGAATGAAATAAAGAAATATAGAATATTATTAGGAGCAATGTCGGAGTCTAGAATATATATATATTTTATTTATATATATATATAGCGGTTCACAACACATATATATATATATATATATATACAGTACCAGTCAAAAGTTTGGACAAACCTACTCATTCAAGGCTTTTCTTTATTTTTACTATTTTCTACATTGTAGAATAATAGTGAAGACATCACAACTATGAAATAATTGAATTTTGTAGTGAGCAAAAAAGTGTTAAACAAATCAAAACAGCCACCCTTTGCCTTAATGACAGCTTTGCACACACTTGGCATTCTCTCAACCAGCTTCAAATGCAATGCTTTTTCAACAGTTTTGAAAGAGTTTCCCACATATGCTGAGCACTTCTTGGCTGCTTTTCCTTCACTCTGCGGTCTAACTCATCCCAAACCATCTCAATTGGGTTGAGGTCTGGTGATTGTGGAGGCCAGGTCATCTGATGCAGCACTCCATCACTCTCCTTCTTGGTCAAATAGCCCTTACAAAGACTGGAGGTGTATTGGGTCATTGTCCTGTTCAAAAACAAATGATGGTCCCACTAAGCTCAAACCAGATGGGATGGAGTGTCGCTGCAGAATGCTGTGGTAGCCATGCTGGTTAAGTGTGCCTTGAATTCTAATTAAATCACTGACAGTGTCACCAGCAAAGCTCCATCACACCTCCTCCTCCTCCTCCTCCTCCAGGGAACCACACATGCAGAGATCATCCGTTCACCTACTCTGTATTTCACAAAGACACGGCGGATGGAACCAAAAATCTCAAATTTGGACTCATCAGACCAAAGGACAGTTTTCCACCAGTCTAATTTCCATTGCTCGTGTTTCTTGGCCCAAACAAGTCTCTTTACTCACTAACCTCTGAATCCTCACAAGGCACTCTGACCTTCTCCCTCTATATTTCCACCTTTTCTTCATGCGAATGACAGGGATTTGGGCCTGGTCTCCAGAAAGTAGTATATCCTTTGCGCTGGACCATTAAGTACCTAAACAAGGTTGAAGGTAATAGGCTTGATGACTTCATCTTCAACCATCCATAGATCCCCTTGTGACAGGGGAAATTGAAGCTTGTGACAGGGGAAATTGAAGCTTGTGACAGGGGAAATTGAAGCTTGTCACAGGGGAAATTGAAGCTTGTGACAGGGGGAATTGAAGCTTGTGACAGGGGGAATTGAAGCTTGTCACAGGGGAAATTGAAGCTTGTGACAGGGGAAATTGAAGCGTGTGAAGCTTGTGACAGGGGAAATTGAAGCGTGTCACAGGGGGAATTGAAGCTTGTGACAGGGAAATTGAAGCGTGTCACAGGGGGAATTGAAGCTTGTGACAGGGGGAATTGAAGCTTGTCACAGGGAAATTGAAGCTTGTCACAGGGGAAATTGAAGCTTGTGACAGGGGGAATTGAAGCTTGTGACAGGGGGAATTGAAGCTTGTGACAGGGGGAATTGAAGCGTGTCACAGGGGGAATTGAAGCTTGTGACGGGGAATTGAAGCTTGTTGTGTGCAACAGGAAGGGGTAATTCAATGCAAACTTGACTAAACAATATACAGAAACGCATTGCGCTCGACCGCTCAGTTTTCCACCACAAAACACCAGAAAATGACCAAGAGTTGAACCAGCACACCTGCTTTTACACTATGATGTGACTATTAGATGTACAATGTTTCTTCTGAGAAACATGTTTAAAATAAATAGTTTCACCATAATAAAACAAGAGTTCAGTTCACATAGGGCTGTTGCAATCATAACGTTTTGTCTGACGGTTATTACCATGCAAAAGAGCAAGTGTGCATATGAAGTGGCTATGTTGAGTGTAAAAGTGACCATTTGAAATAGGTCCTATATGCTAGATTTATAGTTATTTGGCCACTTTAGTTGTGAATGATACAAACCTTACAATGTCTCAGAAATCAAAACATATATGGGCTGTGTGATATGACTATAGGCTATTGATGATTTTAGAATGTAGCAACAAAAAAAGCTTGCGCACACTGTTCTTTCATCAAATGAAGACATTTTCACATCAGGCTATTCTCTATTTAATCTCGTCTTTAATAATATGTAAAAGTAGTTTCGATATAGAATGGCCCATTATCAAATGGGAAGGAACAGGGGCAGGAGAATAAAGATGGCATCCATATGCACTAGGTGGCAGTTTTCCCTTTGGTTAGTTTTTCAGGCTACTCCGGTTATTTCACTCCACACATCAACCACTGTTTGAGGAGCATGCAGCCTCTAGCTGTGCAACGTGATATTCCACCCAAACTCTGCATGCCATGGGCTCTCCAACCCTGTTCCTACATTGACCAAGTGCCTTTTTTCGGAAGCCAAGTGAAATCTGTTCATCTATAGTAACATGTTTTCACAACGACAGCCTCTCTCTCTGCCTGCTGGAGAAAGGAATGAAGGACAGAGAGGAGGAGATGAAAACGCACGGTGGTGATGAAATATTCTGTATCTAAAGGTAATGTGACAGCCTATTAATTATGAAAATGTAAATATATATTACTAGGCTATTCAAAATCAAATCCAAATTCACTATAATTGTAGGCTTAGCCACCATGCACAATCATTGAGCCAACAGCATCGCCTAGGCCTATACCTTCTCTTCCAGACTCATTAATATAATGTTTGGAGAGTAGCATAAGGTAACCATACCATACAGTATGCATAATAAAACTGCCCATGCTCAAAGGCCATTACTAGAATGTGTTTAATTTCAGAGTATAGGCTAGTTCCCAAACTTCTCATAGACCCTTCAAACATTCAACCTCCAGCTGCGTACCCTCTCTAGCACCAGGGTCAGCGCCCTCTCAAATGTTGTTTTTTGCTATCATTGTAAGCCTGCCACACACACACTATACAATACATTTATTAAACATAAGAATGAGTGTGAGTTTTTGTCACAACAAGGCATGTGGGAAGTGAGAAAGAGCTCTTATAGGACCAGGGCACAAATAATAATCTAATAATAATCTATAATTTTGCTCTTCATTTAGCCATCTTACATATAAAACCTTATTTGTTCATTTAAAATAGTGAATAACTCACCACAGGTTAATGAGAAGGGTGTGCTTGAAAGGATGCACATAACTCTGCAATATTGGGTTGTATTGGAGAGTCTCACTCTTAAATAATTGTCCACACACAGTCTGTGCCTGTATTTAGTTGTCATGCTAGTGTGGGCCGAGAATCCACTCTCACATAAGTACATTGTTGCAAAGGGCATCAGTGTATTAACAGCACGATTTGCCAAGACAGGATACTCTGAGCGCAGCCCAATCCAGAAATCTGGCAGTGGCTTCTGATTAAATTGCATTTTCACAGAACAGCTTGTTGTAATTTCGATGAGGCTCTTGTTCAGATATCGGTAAGTGGACTGGAGGCAGGGCATGAAAGGGATAACGAATCCAGTTGTTTGTGTCATCCATTTCGGGGAAGTACCTGCGTAATTGCGCACCCAGCTCACTCAGGTGCTTCGCTGTATCACATTTGACATTGTCCGTAAGCTTGAGTTCATTTGCAGACAAAAAATCATGGAATGATAGAGATACCTGTGTCCTTGTTAATCCAGACAGAGAAGATCTCCAACTTCTTAATCATAGCCTAATTTTTTTTCCCGCACAATGAATAAAGTTGCAGAGAGTCCCTGTAATCCTAGATTCAGATCATTCAGGAGAGAAAAAACATCACCCAGATAGGCCAGTCATGTGATGAACTGTGGTCAGACAAGTGAAAAGTATGATCAGTAAAGAAAACTTTAAGCTCGTCTCTCAATTTTAAAAAACGTGGCATTACTTTGCCCCTTGATAACCAGTGCACTTCTGTATGTTGTAAAAGCGTTACATGGTCGCTGCCCATATCATTGCATAATTTAGAAAATACACGAAAGTTCAGGGGCCTTGCTTTAACAAAGTTAATCATTTTCACTGTAGTGTCCAAAACGTCTTTCAAGCTTTCAGGCATTCCCTTGGCAGCAAGAGCCTCTCAGTGGATGCAGCAGGGTACCCAAGTGGCTTCAGGAGCAACTGCTTGCACACATGTTACCACTCCACCATGTCTCCCTGTCATGGCTTTTGAGTCATCAGTTCAAATACTAACAAATCTTGACCACCAACGTCCATTTGATGTCACAAAGCAGTCCAGTACTTTAAAAATATCCTCTCGTGTTGTCCTTGTTTCCAGTGGTTTTCTGAAGAGGATGTCTTCCTTAATTGACCACCTATAAAAGTAACGGACATATACCAGGAGCTGTGCCAGGCCCACCACATCTGTTGACTCATCCAGCTGTAACGCATATAATTCACTGGCTTGTATGTGAAGCAGTAATTGTCAAAACATCTCCTGCCATGTCACGGATGCGTCGTGAAACAGTGTTGTTTGATGAAGACATTGTCTGTATAGTTTTTTGGGCCTTTTCCCCTATCATTGTCCCAGCCATATCTGTGGCAGCAGGAAGAATTAAGTCCTCCTCAATAGTATGGGGCTTGCCTGTCCTAGCCACTCAGTAGCTCACTATATAAGATGCTTCTAGCTCCTTCTTATTAATGGTATCTGTTGCTTTTATACTTGTTTTACTACTCAAAACTCATCTTAATTCTCACTCAAAAAACTCCTGTGGGTTATTTTTCAAATTGGCATGTTTCGTTTCTAAATGTCTGTGCAACAGTGAAGGTTTCACCCACAAGAGAGTAATGGTTAATGTGATTGGATGTTAGTTGTTTGACTGGGCTACCTGTATTTGACATTGTGTTGTTATTTAGCTGAACACTAGATGGTTTAATTTTATTTTTGGCAGTGAAACGAGGCTACTCAGGCGAGAAAAAAAACTCACCCAAATGTATAGCCCCGTTGGAAAATATAAATGGACTGTTTGAAAATGTGAAGAATTATGTTTTTATTTTATTTTTTAAATATACGATTTTTATTTGGCGCAACCCCGACGGCGTTGCGTGTACTCCAGTTTGGGAATACCTGGGCTAGACCAATTATGTACCAATACATCTTCAATCTGTTATTTTTATGTTTTTCTGCCATGCATATAGATGCAGTAGGCTATGTATTGTATAAGGGCAAAATCATTATTTTAATTCAGTTTTTTTTCCGGGTTTGGGCTCATGGATATGCATCAACTCTAATATGAATATCGATGTTTGTTTGAATGAATCATTAACTTAGAAAGCGCTGTCCAGTTTGTTGTGTTAGGCTTTGAAACAGCAGCCACAATGATCATGTTTTCCGTTCAGTTTCAACCTGTTGTTGAACTTCTTTCTTCAAATTGATCAATCACAGCGAAGTGCGTTTTAAAAGCACATACTTTTTTGATAAGTGTTTGATGTGATTTGTCAGAGTAGTACAGGGACAATAGAGCCCTGAGTACCAGGCCTTTAGCGACCTGAAGGTCTTTAGCAAGTTGGGTACTACCAACGCATGTCCAGAGTGGATATGAGGAGATTACCATGACTCAACGGTCAATTGTAATTTTACAGCAGTCATGACTCATGGCTGTAATATTTTCCATGTGGTTCTATATTAAAGGGGACTTATAACAGGCTTTTGAAATGCATTATTGGTGCACATTTTCTGTCAATTTATCAAAGGGATGCAAAAGGCATTAATTCAGCGGAATGACCCAGAAGCCTTGTGTAGATTTGTGAGAGGGTGGTAGTGAATGCTTTGTTTATACAGTATGGGGAGAAATAGCCAATATGCTAATTGTGCGCTTAGTTGAATGTTTGGTGTTTTTACAGATTTCATTGTTACTGGAAAGCTACATCAATCAATAAGTTGCTAACATTATGTAACAGCTAGATTATGATACATCGTATTTATTCATACCTCACTTTATACTGGAACTTATTAATCAGGCTAGCTAACAGTTTATATATATATGGGGCGGCAGGGTAGCGCATTGGACTAGTAACCGAAAGGTTGCAAGTTCAAATCCCCGAGCTGACAATGTACAAAATGTACAAAATCTGTCGTTCTGCCCCTGAACAGGCAGTTAACCCACTGTTCCTAGGCCGTCATTGAAAATAAGAATTTGTTCTTAACTGACTTGCCTAGTAAAATAAAGGTAAAAAAATATATATAGTTGGAAGTTTACATACACCTTAGCCAAATACATTATAACTCAGTTTTCACAATTCCTGACATTTAATCCTAGTAATAATTCCCTGTTTTAGGTCAGTTAGGATCACCACTTTATTTTAAGAATGTGAAATGTCAGAATAATAGTAGAGAGAATGATTTATTTCAGCTTTTATTTCTTTCATCACGTTCCCAGTGGGTCAGAAGTTTACATACACTCAATTAGTATTTCAATTGTTTAACTTGGGTCAAACATTTCAGGTAGCCTTCCACAAGCTTCCCACAAAGGTGAATTTTGTCCCTTTCCTCCTGACAGAGCTAACTGAGTCAGGTTTGTAGGGCTCCTTGCTCGCCAATGATTATATACAGTGGGGCAAAAAAGTATTTAGTCAGCAACCAATTGTGCAAATTCTCCCACTTAAAAAGATGCGAGAGGCCTGTAATTTTCATCACAGACAAAATGAGAAGAAAAAAAATCCAGAAAATCACATTGTAGGATTTTTAATGAATTTATTTGCAAATTATGGTGGAAAATAAGTATTTGGTCACCTACAAACAAGCAAGATTTCTGGCTCTCACAGACCTGTAACTTCTTCTTTAAGAGGCTCCTCTGTCCTCCACTCGTTACCTGTATTAATTGCACCTTTGAACTTGTTATCAGTATAAAAGACACCTGTCCACAACCTCAAACAGTCACACTCCAAACTCCACTATGGCCAAGACCAAAGAGCTGTCAAAGGACACCAGAAACGCAATTGTAGACCTGCACCAGGCTGGGAAGACTGAATATGCAATAGGTCAGCAGCTTGGTTTGAAGAAATAAACTGTGGGAGCAATTATTAGGAAATGGAAGACATACAAGACCACTGATAATCTCCCTCGATCTGGGGCTCCATGCAAGATATCACCCCGTGGGGTCAAAATTATCACAAGAACAGTGAGCAAAAATCCCAGAACCACATGGGGGAGACCTAGAGAATGGCCTGCAGAGAGCTGGGACCAAAGTAACAAAGCCTACCATCAGTAACACACTACGCCGCCAGGGACTCAAATCCTGCAGTGCCAGACGTGTCCCCCTGCTTAAGCCAGTACATGTCCAGGCCCGTCTGAAGTTTGCTAGAGAGCATTTGGATGATCCAGAAGAAGATTGGGAGAATGTCATATGGTCAGATGGAACTTTTTGGTAAAAACTCAACTTGTCGTGTTTGGAGGACAAAGAATACTGAGTTGCATCCAAAGAACACCATACCTACTGTGAAGCATGGGGGTGGAAACATCATGCTTTTCGGGCTGTTTTTCTGCAAAGGGACCAGGACGACTGATCCGTGTAAAGGAAAGAATGAATGGGGCCATGTATCGTGAGAGTTTGAGTGAAAACCTCCTTCCATCAGCAAGGGCATTGAAGATGAAACGTGGCTGGGTCTTTCAGCATGACAATGATCCCAAACACACCGCCCGGGCAACGGAGGAATGGCTTCGTAAGAAGCATTTCAAGGTCCTGGAGTGGCCGAGCCAGTCTCCAGATCTCAACCCCATAGAAAATCTTTGGAGGGAGTTGAAAGTCTGTGTTGCCCAGCAACAGCCCCAAAACATCACTGCTCTAGAGGAGATCTGCATGGAGGAATGGGCCAAAATACCAGCAACAGTGTGTGAAAACCTTGTGAAGCGGAACATAAATGTCCTGTAAAGGAATTAGTGCGTGCGCACGCACGCACGCACGCACGCACGCACGCACGCACGCGCACGCACGCACGCACGCACACACACACACACACACACACACACACACACACACACACACACACACACACACAGACATGAAGTGTGGAGGAAGACACTAGTTAGGAGAATGCTGTGTGATTCTCACGGTGTCTGTTCCAGGTTTGCTCTGCTCAAAGTCAATCATGCCATGATGATAAAGGTTTTTTAGGAACAACTTTTTTACACATATTTCAAACATCAAACAATAATGCTGTACTACACCCATCATATCTCAGAATCTGCACGGTCATTTAGCTGTACTGGTCAGGCTGAGGTATGAACTCCTCTGACAATGTTATCGTTGACAGTGCTGCGATGCGTATCTTCCGCAGGAAGCTTTTGCGAACAGGTCTGAACAGGTCTGAGCTAACCAGACTGTGACTGTCACCTGAGCATTCGTGATCATGATACAGCAAAAACAAGCCGGGTGAACTCTGTGTACACTTTCAGAGTGTGTGCCTGCGTGCTTAGGTGCGTGACTTGTGTATGCGTGTGTACAGTACATGTGTGAAGTGTGTTGGTAATTGTGTTTTGATTCATGCATTACATGTGCGCTAATTTGTGGATGGGAGTAGGATTGTACACAACACCTGCAGTCACAGTTACCATGAGCAGTAGAGGTGTGTCACAGGTGGGACCTACAGGAGGCTCCGGAGTCCGAAGCTGATTGGGTAAACTTAAATGGTATTCCCCCAGTAGATGATAGGTGAAACCAGCAATACGCTTGAAGAGAATAGGCTGGCTGGTAACAGGAGAAAGCTGCCTCTCCCTCTAGCCATCAATCAGCTGCCTCTCTGTAGGCTAAAGCCAGGTAGGAGACTAGAAGGACAGGCTGGGTGTATACTGCAACACAGTGGAGTACAGAGTTGCTACGTTTGAGAGTCGGTTTACATAGTCAGTGCAAATACCGTGTGGAGTAGAGAGGAGCTCAGTGGGAGTGGGAGAGACGCTTAACCACTCCAGGCCATGAACATGGAGCATCGGAGGTTCTCCCTCGACAGCTCAGTGTGAGTATCAACCAATCAAACTTTTTAAAATATGTGTTTTATTATTATGCATTGCTATACATATGGTGTTTCTGTACAGTTCTAGACAGGTTCAGTTCAACTCCAGCTGTAGAGACCATCACTGTTCGTTCTGTACAGTTCTAGACAGGTTCAGTTCAACTCCAGCTGTAGAGACCATCACTGTTCGTTCTGTACAGTTCTAGACAGGTTCAGTTCAACTCCAGCTGTAGAGACCATCACTGTTCGTTCTGTACAGTTCTAGACAGGTTCAGTTCAACTCCAGCTGTAGAGACCATCACTGTTCGTTCTGTACAGTTCTAGACAGGTTCAGTTCAACTCCAGCTGTAGAGACCATCACTGTTCGTTCTGTACAGTTCTAGACAGGTTCAGTTCAACTCCAGCTGTAGAGACCATCACTGTTCGTTCTGTACAGTTCTAGACAGGTTCAGTTCAACTCCAGCTGTAGAGACCATCACTGTTCGTTCTGTACAGTTCTAGACACGTGTGGTCCCTGTAGCTCAGTTGGTAGAGCATGGCGCTTGTAACGCCAGGGTAGTGGGTTCGATCCCCGGGACCACCCATACGTAGAATGTATGCACACATGACTGTAAGTCGCTTTGGATAAAAGCGTCTGATAAATGGCATATATATTATATATTATATTATTATTATATTATTATTATTATTATATTATTATATTATTATAGACAGGTTCAGTTCAACTCCAGCTGTAGAGACCATCACTGTTCGTTCTGTACAGTTCTAGACAGGTTCAGTTCAACTCCAGCTGTAGAGACCATGACTGTTCGTTCTGTACAGTTCTAGACAGGTTCAGTTCAACTCCAGCTGTAGAGACCATGACTGTTCGTTCTGTACAGTTCTAGACAGGTTCAGTTCAACTCCAGCTGTAGAGACCATCACTGTTCGTTCTGTACAGTTCTAGACAGGTTCAGTTCAACTCCAGCTGTAGAGACCATCACTGTTCGTTCTGTACAGTTCTAGACAGGTTCAGTTCAACTCCAGCTGTAGAGACCATCACTGTTCGTTCTGTACAGTTCTAGACAGGTTCAGTTCAACTCCAGCTGTAGAGACCATCACTGTTCGTTCTGTACAGTTCTAGACAGGTTCAGTTCAACTCCAGCTGTAGAGACCATCACTGTTCGTTCTGTACAGTTCTAGACAGGTTCAGTTCAACTCCAGCTGTAGAGACCATCACTGTTCGTTCTGTACAGTTCTAGACAGGTTCAGTTCAACTCCAGCTGTAGAGACCATCACTGTTCGTTCTGTACAGTTCTAGACAGGTTCAGTTCAACTCCAGCTGTAGAGACCATCACTGTTCGTTCTGTACAGTTCTAGACAGGTTCAGTTCAACTCCACTAGAGACCATCACTGTTCGTTCTGTACAGAGACACAGTTCAACTCCAGCTGTAGAGACCATCACTGTTCGTTCTGTACAGTTCTAGACAGGTTCAGTTCAACTCCAGCTGTAGAGACCATCACTGTTCGTTCTGTACAGTTCTAGACAGGTTCAGTTCAACTCCAGCTGTAGAGACCATCACTGTTCGTTCTGTACAGTTCTAGACAGGTTCAGTTCAACTCCAGCTGTAGAGACCATCACTGTTCGTTCTGTACAGTTCTAGACAGGTTCAGTTCAACTCCAGCTGTAGAGACCATCACTGTTCGTTCTGTACAGTTCTAGACAGGTTCAGTTCAACTCCAGCTGTAGAGACCATCACTGTTCGTTCTGTACAGTTCTAGACAGGTTCAGTTCAACTCCAGCTGTAGAGACCATCACTGTTCGTTCTGTACAGTTCTAGACAGGTTCAGTTCAACTCCAGCTGTAGAGACCATCACTGTTGTTTTTGTTTAGGAAGTCAGAATGTCCCTTAACCGAATCTTGGATTTTCTGATAGGATATTACAGTACTGAGAACTGTACATTCCTCAAACGCACAGTAGTGCATACCAACTAGATGAGAACGCAAAGATAGGCCATTCCAGCTGTTTTATTGCCATTTCACTAATGGTTCCGTCTGAACGGAGGACTCACCAGAGTTGAGGAAGAGAAGGAAGGAAGGGAACTTGTTTGTTTTCATTCCCCAAAATGCATTGCAGCCATAGCCCTCAGGACCCTCGTCCAGCCCCAGAAATAACAGGTTGGTCTAATCGGGAGCAGGTGAATCTGCTTCCTTTAGCAGATATCTATATACTCAAAGCTTTGTTGCATAAAGATTGTTTTGTGATGTTTCTGTGCATTTTATTTGGGTTTTCACATTAAAGTTAGACTTGTTGAACTGTAAATGTAACAGCTTTCGTTAGTTATGCCTACATTGTCCGTACGGAGTGGAACAATAATGAAGATGTTATCCTGGAATAGAATAAACAAAGATTGATATGTTGCACAGGAGGCTGGAACAGACTTCACGGGATGGCATCAAATATCTGGAAACCATGTGTTTGACCTATGTGTTACCATTCCACCGATTCTGCTCCAGTCATAAGAACGAGCCAGTTCTCCCCAATGAAGGTGCCACAACTTCCTGTGATATGTAGGATCTTAATTTGATCACCCTGTTGCATGAGGACTTTCCTGAAAAGGATGAAATGTGAATCTTGTAGTGTATTTGAGGTTTCAAAAGGCTTCTAAAGTCTTTAAATCTAAACTTTGAAATGTCCTACTTGATTTTCCCTTACGAAAAATGTATCAACCGCTACAAAAATGTCCATTGTCCACATAATAATTCACTTTTCCTGTTGCTACAGGATTCTTTTCCTGATGTAGGAAACTGTCTCAAATTAAGATCCTACATCTGCACATGCATATTTAATGTCCATGGTTTGCTTTCTCCCATCCTCAGGCGCTTAAACATAATGCATAGAGTGTACAAAACTCTGCTCTTCCCATGACATAGACTGACCACCTATGATCCCTTATTTATTTGATTGTATTTTTATTTAACCTTTATTTAACTTGGCAGGTCAGTTTATTTACAATGACGGCCTACCCTGGCCAAACCCGGTCAACGCTGGGCCAATTGTGTGCCGCCCTATGGGACTCCCAATTACAGTCAGATGTGATGCAGCCTTATTGATGTCACTTGTTAAATCCAACTCAATATTAGGAAGGTGTTCTTAATGTTTTGTACACTCAGTCTATAACACCTACTTTTATGTGAAATGTTCTGATCATTTGAATTGCAAATCTTTGACCAGGATGCCACGTCTGTTCAACGCTTAAAGACATCCTCGGGCGATTTCTTTCACTTTTCCAGTTAAAAGTGATATCCCAAGTATAAATACAGTAAAGTACACACATGTTTTGAACAAAATGGTATTTTTTACACACAACTGCAAACTGCAAGGAGAAGGACATTCAAGGAGTTGGTCTGATGGTAAGTTGTGATGTCATCAGCCTCCCCCTTGCCTGACGAACTATAGAGAACTGAAGAGGAAAGCCCCCCCCCCACACTTTGTCATGACTGACCTGGACCACCTATTGAGATGTCCTTTTTGTTAAATCATTGAGGTGTTAAATGAGGTGAAAAAGATATTTGAGTGCCACTAAGGTGTAGTTGACTATCATAATGACTACTAGCTAGAACTGCTCTGGCAACCATTCTTCCTTATGGTTGTCTGATGGTATCAAGTTAGCCGGAGCTGCTGAGAATGTAAATAACAAGATATCTCACATCTCTAATAACTTATGTAACATGGTTTTAGGTTGCTTCCTGGAAAGTCAGAATTGACTTGAAATGATTAGAATCAAAATGATAACAATCAGGTGCATAGCTATGGGTATATTTTGGATTCTTGGTGCACATTTTAAAAATGTTTTCATTAACGTAACAACGGTTTTCACCAGCAGACAAAAAAACTATGCCCATGGGTAGGTGAATCAGTTGAGGTTGAATCCAAAAATTCAATCCACAACTTTATTGTCCCACTATGGGAAATTCTGCAAACCACAATAAGGTTTATTACAAAATAAATATGACATATAGGTAAATATGACCTCTAAACAGAGAGTGTTTACAGACACAGGGGGCAACACTGTGACTGTTTAGTGTCCTGTTCCTTCAGGTCCCTGAAGAATGGTGGTGGAGGAGGTAGTCTGGGCCCTAGGAGAGGCAGCCGCAGTAAGAAGAACAAAGAGAAGTGGAAGAGTCTAGAGGAGGCCCAGCTGGAGATCCAGGAGCTGGGACACAGCCTGAACAGGAGCAACTCTCTCAGGTCAGGTTACTTCTGAAAACAAGTTTAATGACTAGAATAGGCCATGGACTGGGGGAAAGTACCAAAGCCTATGCAGGTCCATTGATCCGCTCTCAATCACTCTCTATCCATAGGTCAGAGACCATAGAGGAGGAGAGCTGCCACCCGCCTGATGGCGCAGTTGCCAAAAATGTAAGCGCACCTGAAATATACAGGAAAATGACCTAGAGGAGAGCTTTAGACAAGATGGTGCTGACAGACACTGTTGCACTGTTTCTAGCTCCTGGCCAACAACGAGCATTTCGCTGCACCTGCGATAACATCTGCAAATCTCGATACGCGACCAATAAACTTTTATTTGATTTGAGCTCCTAGCACTCCTTCTCCACTATATGTTTGGGTTCTTGGTTCTGGCTTGGAAATGTCTCCTGATTGAATGCTTGATTGATTAATGAATTGGTTGATTGATTCATTAATTGGTTGATTGATTAACAGAGAGTTAGATCCTTTTCTCTCTCTATTGTAGAGTTTTGTGAAATACAACAAAACCTTCCACAAATTATTCCGAGACATTCCTACAGAGGAGAAACTAACTCATGGTGAGTAGATCTCAGTACGTGGTGAGTCTGGAACTTATTCATGGTTTCATCATCATCGTGGTCCTGAAACTGTCTGGGCTGCATGTGGATATATGTCTCGATTACAGAGCTATGATGGAGTCATCACAATCATTACTTAATACGTTGGGACATTCATTATATTTAATTCCACATTATGTGCTTTGTGCTCCTTGCTAACAACTAAACTTAAGCACTCACTCTGCACAATATTTAAATGTACCCTCAGCTGAATATATCACAGGTTATTCTGGGGATAAAGGGAAGTTTCAAGGAGAAACCTAAGTGTCTCTCATTTGACTGTGTCCTCTGTCCTGGTTGTGTGTTTCAGTGTTCACCTGTGCCCTGCAGAAGGAGGTGTTGTATCATGGGAAGCTATTTGTGTCTGTCAACTACGTATGTTTTTACTCTTCCGTACTCCTCAAGGACACCAAGGTAAGAGATTCACATATAGTAGTGTAGAATAGAGTAGAGTAGAATAGAGCAGAGTAGAGAAAATCAGAGTAGAGCAGAGCAGAGTAGTCAGAGTAAAGCAGAGCAGAGTAGTCAGAATAGAGCAGAGTAGAATAGAGCAGAGAAGAGCAGAGTAGAAAAGAGTAGAGAAGAGCAGAGCAGAAAAGAGTAGTCAGAGTAGAGTAGAGCAGAGCAGAGTAGAGCAGAGTAAAGAAGAGCAGATTACAGAAGAGTAGAGTAGAGCACAGCAGAGAAAAGCAGAATAGAGCAGAGCAGAATAGAGCAAATTAGAGAAGAGCAGAGTAGAGAAGAGTAAAAAAGAGTAGAGTAGAGCAGAGAAGCGCAGAATAGAGTAGAGCACAGTAGAGCAGTACACTAGATGAGAAAAGAGCATAGCAGAGAAGAGTAGAGTAGAGTAGATTAGAGAAGAGCAGATTAGAGAAGAGCATAGTATAGTAGAGAAGAGCAGAGCAGAGCAGAATAGAGTAGAGCAGATTAGAGTAGAGTAGAGCACAGCAGAGAAAAGCAGAATAGAGCAGAGCAAAGAAGAGCAGATTAGAGAAGAGTATAGTGGAGAAGAGCAGAGCATAGAAGAGCAGAGCAGAATATAGTAGAGTAGAGCACAGCAGAGAAAAGCAGAATAGAGCAGAGCAGAGTAAAGAAGAGCAGATTAGAGAAGAGCATAGTAGAGAAGAGCAGAATACAGTAGAGCAGAGCAGAGTAGAGTAGAGTAGAGCACATTAGAGTAGAGCAGATTAGAGAAGAGCAGATTAGAGAAGAGTAAAGAAGAGAAGGGTAGAGCAGAGAAGATCAGAATAGAGTAGAGCGGAGTAGAGCAGAGTAAAGAAGAGTAGAGTAGATTAGAGAAAAGCAGATTAGAGAAGAGCACAGTAGAGAAGAGCAGAATAACGTAGAGTAGAGTAGAGCAGAATAGAGTAGAGCAGAGCAGAATAGAGCAGAGTAGAACAAAGCAGAATAGAGTAGAGTAGAATAAAGTAGAGCAGAGAAGATCAGGACAGAGCAGAGAAGTGCAGAGCAGAATAGAGTAGATTAGAGTAGAGCAGATTAGATTAGAGTAGAGTAGAGCACAGCAGAGAAAAGCAGAATAGAGTACAGTAGAGCAGAGTACAGTAGAGCAGAGTACAGTAGAGCAGAGTACAGTAGAGCAGAGTACAACAAGATTAGAGAAGAGCAGATTATAGAAGAGCGTGGTAGAGAAGAGCAGAGAAGCAGAGCAGAGCAGAATAGAGTAGAGCAGAATAGAGTAGAGTAGAGCAGAATGGAGTAGAGAAGAGCAGATTAGAGAAGAGCGTAGTAGAGAAGAGCAGAGAAGCAGAGCAGAGCAGAATATAGTAGAGCAGAATAGAGTAGAGTAGAGCAGAATGGAGTAGAGTAGAGCAGAGTAGAATAGAGTAGAGCAGAATAGAGTAGAGTAGAACAGAGTAGATTAGAGCAGAGCAGAGAAGAGAAAAGCAGAGTAGAGTAGGGACCCATTCACAGGAAACGCTGCATATGTCGGCTCAATCGGAAATTACTTCAATTTTCTATTGGGGAATCTGTAACGCTTCAGCCATCCAGACTGAATAGAGCCGTAGAGTTGACAACGCCAAGTTGGCCAACAAACAGTAGGTAGAAATAGATGGTCTGTTGTGGTCTGTACCATGTGTTGTTGATGTAGTATCTGTGTCTTGTTGTAGGTTGAGGTCCATGTGTCCAGCGTAAAGGAAGTGAAGAAGCAGAACTCAGCCCTGTCTATGCTCTCCATCCGTACTACTGATGGAAACAAGGTCAGAAACAAACCCACAACGGCCCTGTTGTTCTTGTTCGAGTGAATGTGTCTGTGACTGTGTCTGCCTCTGTGTCTACAGCTATGGGTGTGTCAGTGGTTGTTGTTGTTATCTCTGTGTGGTGGTGTGCCTGTGTCTGTGCCTGTGTGGTAGTATATTGTGTCTGTGTGGTGGTGTAGTGTGTCTGTGTGGTGGTGTGTTGTGTTTGTGAGGTGGTGTGTCTGTGTGGTGGTGTGTTGTGTTTGTGAGGTGGTGTGTCTGTGTGGTGGTGTGTTGTGTTTGTGAGGTGGTGTGTCTGTGTGGTGGTGTGTTGTGTGTGTGGGTGTGGTGGTGTGTTGTGTTTGTGAGGTGGTGTGTCTGTGTGGTGGTGTGTTGTGTCGGTGTGGTGGTGTGTTGTGTCTGAGTGGTGGTGTGTCTGAGTGGTGGTGTGTTGTGTCTGTGTGGTGGTGTGTTGTGTCTGTGTGGTGGTGTGTCTGTGTTGTGGTGTGTATGTGTGTTGATGTATTTGTGGGGTGGTGTGTTGTGTGCTGGTGTGTTGTGTCTGTGTGGTGGTGTGTCTGTGTTGTGCTTTGTCTGTGTGGTGTTGTGTTGCGGTTTGTCTGTGTAGTGGTGTGTCTGTGGTGTGTTGTGTCTGAGTGGTGGTGTGTTGTGTCTGTGTGGTGGTGTGTTGTGTCTGTGTGGTGGTGTGTTGTGTCTGAGTGGTGGTGTGTTGTGTCTGAGTGGTGGTGTGTTGTGTCTGTGTGGTGGTGTGTTGTGTCTGAGTGGTGGTGTGTTGTGTCTGAGTGGTGGTGTGTTGTGTCTGAGTGGTGGTGTGTTGTGTCTGAGTGGTGGTGTGTTGTGTCTGAGTGGTGGTGTGTTGTGTCTGTGTGGTGGTGTGGTGTGTTGTGTCTGTGTGGTGGTGTGTTGTGTCTGTGTGGTGGTGTGTTGTGTCTGAGTGGTGGTGTGTTGTGTCTGTGTGGTGGTGTGTTGTGTCTGTGTGGTGGTGTGTTGTGTCTGAGTGGTGGTGTGTTGTGTCTGAGTGGTGGTGTGTTGTGTCTGAGTGGTGGTGTGTTGTGTCTGAGTGGTGGTGTGTTGTGTCTGTGTGGTGGTGTGTTGTGTCTGTGTGGTGGTGTGTTGTGTCTGAGTGGTGGTGTGTTGTGTCTGTGTGGTGGTGTGTTGTGTCTGTGTGGTGGTGTGTTGTGTCTGAGTGGTGGTGTGTTGTGTCTGAGTGGTGGTGTGGTGTGTTGTGTCTGAGTGGTGGTTGTGTTGTGTCTGAGTGGTGGTGTGTTGTGTCTGAGTGGTGGTGTGTTGTGTCTGAGTGGTGGTGTGTTGTGTCTGAGTGGTGGTGTGTTGTGTCTGAGTGGTGGTGTGGTGTGTTGTGTCTGTGTGGTGGTGTGTTGTGTCTGAGTGGTGGTGTGGTGTGTTGTGGTGGTGTGGTGTGTTGTGTCTGTGTGGTGGTGTGTTGTGTCTGAGTGGTGGTGTGTTGTGTCTGAGTGGTGGTTGTGTTGTGTCTGAGTGGTGGTGTGTTGTGTCTGTGTGGTGGTGTGTTGTGTCTGAGTGGTGGTGTGTTGTGTCTGAGTGGTGGCGTGTTGTGTTTGTGAGGTGGTGTGTTGTGTTTGTGAGGTGGTGTGTTGTGTTTGTGAGGTGGTGTGTCTGTGTGGTGGTGTGTTGTGTCGGTGTGGTGGTGTGTTGTGTTTGTGAGGTGGTGTGTCTGTGTGGTGGTGGTGTGTTGTGTCGGTGTGGTGGTGTGTATGTGTTGTAGTGTGTATGTGTGTTGATGTATTTGTGGGGTGGTGTGTTGTGTGCTGGTGTGTTGTGTCTGTGGTGGTGTGTTGCGGTTTGTCTGTGTAGTGGTGTGTCTGTGGTGTGTTGTGTCTGAGTGGTGGTGTGTTGTGTCTGTGAGGTGGAGTGTCTGTGTGGTGGTGTGTTGTGTCTGAGTGGTGGTGTGTTGTGTTTGTGAGGTGGAGTGTCTGTGTGGTGGTGTGTTGTGTCGGTGTGGTGGTGTGTTGTGTCTGTGTGGTGGTGTGTATGTGTTGTAGTGTGTATGTGTGTTGATGTATTTGTGGGGTGGTGTGTTGTGTGCTGGTGTGTTGTGTCTGTGTGGTGGTGTGTGCGGTTTGTCTGTGTAGTGGTGTGTCTGTGGTGTGTTGTGTCTGAGTGGTGGTGTGTTGTGTCTGTGTGGTGGTGTGTTGTGTCTGTGTGGTGGTGTGTTGTGTCTGAGTGGTGGTGTGTTGTGTCTGAGTGGTGGTGTGTTGTGTCTGAGTGGTGGTGTGTTGTGTCTGTGTGGTGGTGTGTTGTGTCTGTGTGGTGGTGTGTTGTGTCTGAGTGGTGGTGTGTTGTGTCTGAGTGGTGGTGTGTTGTGTCTGTGTGGTGGTGTGGTGTGTTGTGTCTGTGTGGTGGTGTGTTGTGTCTGTGTGGTGGTGTGTTGTGTCTGAGTGGTGGTGTGTTGTGTCTGTGTGGTGGTGTGTTGTGTCTGTGTGGTGGTGTGGTGTGTTGTGTCTGAGTGGTGGTGTGTTGTGTCTGTGTGGTGGTGTGGTGTGTTGTGTCTGTGTGGTGGTGTGTTGTGTCTGAGTGGTGGTGTGTTGTGTCTGAGTGGTGGTGTGGTGTGTTGTGTCTGAGTGGTGGTGTGGTGTGTTGTGTCTGTGTGGTGGTGTGTTGTGGTGGTGTGTTGTGTCTGTGTGGTGGTGTGTTGTGTCTGAGTGGTGGTGTGTTGTGTCTGAGTGGTGGTGTGTTGTGTCTGTGTGGTGGTGTGTTGTGTCTGTGTGGTGGTGTGTTGTGTCTGAGTGGTGGTGTGTTGTGTCTGAGTGGTGGTGTGGTGTGTTGTGTCTGTGGTGGTGGTGTGTTGTGTCTGAGTGGTGGTGTGTTGTGTCTGTGTGGTGGTGTGTTGTGTCTGTGTGGTGGTGTGTTGTGTCTGAGTGGTGGTGTGGTGTGTTGTGTCTGTGTGGTGGTGTGTTGTGTCTGAGTGGTGGTGTGTTGTGTCTGTGTGGTGGTGTGTTGTGTCTGAGTGGTGGTGTGTTGTGTCTGTGTGGTGGTGTGTTGTGTCTGAGTGGTGGTGTGTTGTGTCTGAGTGGTGGTGTGGTGTGTTGTGTCTGAGTGGTGGTGTGGTGTGTTGTGGTGTGGTGGTGTGGTGTGTTGTGTTGTGTCTGTGTGGTGGTGTGTTGTGTCTGAGTGGTGGTGTGTTGTGTCTGAGTGGTGGTTGTGTTGTGTCTGAGTGGTGGTGTGTTGTGTCTGTGTGGTGGTGTGTTGTGTCTGTGTGGTGGTGTGTTGTGTCTGAGTGGTGGCGTGTTGTGTCTGAGTGGTGGCGTGTTGTGTCTGAGTGGTGGTGTGTTGTGTCTGAGTGGTGGTGTGTTGTGTCTGAGTGGTGGTGTGTTGTGTCTGTGTGGTGGTGTGTTGTGTCTGTGTGGTGGTGTGTTGTGTCTGAGTGGTGGTGTGTTGTGTCTGAGTGGTGGTGTGTTGTGTCTGTGTGGTGGTGTGTTGTGTCTGAGTGGTGGTGTGTTGTGTCTGAGTGGTGGTGTGTTGTGTAGTCCCTCATTCTGTTTTGCCTCTGTTTCAGTATTCGTTTGTGTCTTTGCGGAACCGGAGAGTGTGTTATGAAATCCTGCAGTCTGTGTGTTCACAAGCACAGGTATACCCAAATGATCTCTCTCTGTCTCCCTTTCTCTCTTAAACATACCATGCTGTTGTTTGAGGAGAGTGCACAGTTATGAACGTAAAAAGACCATGCTATTGTTTGAGGAGAGTAAATACCATGCTATTGTTTGAGGAGAGTAAATACCATGCTATTGTTTGAGGAGAGTAAATACCATGCTATTGTTTGAGGAGAGTAAATACCATGCTATTGTTTGAGGAGAGTAAATACCATGCTATTGTTTGAGGAGAGTAAATACCATGCTATTGTTTGAGGAGAGTAAATACCATGCTATTGTTTGAGGAGAGTAAATACCATGCTATTGTTTGAGGAGAGTGCACAGCAACAACAACTAGTTTGATACATTCACCTCTGAAGGTAAATAATGTACTTTCATTCAGTAATCTGGCTCTGATTTGTCTTCCTGAGGGTTCCAGAGATAAAATGGAGCACAGTTTTATTTGATAAAATCCATTTTTATATTCAAATGTAGTTCTATAGTTTGAACCTATAGTTTGAACCTCGGATGTGTCTTGTTTTGTTCTATTATCTATACAATAGGCTATCATTGATTTTGGCCCAATATTCCTGACATATTACCTCTTTCAAGGAGCTCTCTGTTTTGAGAGGATTATTTTTGCCTGAAAACCTGTAGGCCTTCCTATAAACAAACAACTCTGCATCCCTGCCCAACCTGGAAAGAGTGGCTGAAGGGTGTTGATCATCCCCATCCACTGTTGGCCTGCTCTCCAGGCACCATCGCATGAGCCTGAAACCACACTCTGGCCAAACTCGTGTTTCTAAAAGTGGATTCAAATGCCTTTGTAATTCTTTCCTATATGCGCAATTTATAGACTATAATAATTTAATCAACAAAATGTTGTTTAAATGCTAAGCGCTTAATGTTCATGTCGCAATCGCAAATGCTTCACAATGTATTTATTTTGTAGGCTATAGCCTTGAAATCATTGAAATAATGGGCTAATAATATATCCTAAACAGTTTATTTTCCTTCCTTCTTAGGCTACATGTCTGTATTCTGACCTATTTAGTGTGTTTCTGTGCTGTTTAATACTACATATAGCATGTTTTTAATTATGAGCGCTTCTTACATTCCCCTTT
The DNA here is from genome assembly GCF_023373465.1 of Oncorhynchus keta. Lineage (NCBI taxonomy): Eukaryota > Metazoa > Chordata > Actinopteri > Salmoniformes > Salmonidae > Oncorhynchus > Oncorhynchus keta. The sequence goes on along the minus strand of NC_068443.1, from coordinate 13,415,194 downwards.
TTATGTTTATTCAAATACTTTATATTCAAATCATATGGTTTAGTTTCAATTCTTCAAAACCAAGTGTTGGGTTCAGTTAGTCACAGAAAGAAATGGGTTTTGGTTAAATTGTGAAGTTAATAAATGGAGCGAATATCGAGCGGCAGTTTGTTTCGCCTGTGAGCGAGGAGCATTTTATAGTGGAGCGAGCTCAACTGCGTTTACAGACTCTGGTTTCCACAACAGCTGGGGGAGCAGGTGGAGAATGGCAACAGCAGTCCCCACTTCTCAGGAGAGAATGGCGTTGATGGCGTGGATCCGTACATAGACACAGTAAGAATTTCACTGATGGCCTCGATGTCATCCTATCCTTTTCCTCCCACCATGCAGCTTCCTGCACTGCCCTGTTTTCTTCAATCAGTGCCATCAAATAAAGTGCATTTTCTAACTATTCATAACTCACTGTGAAAATTCCAGAGTACACATTCACTTGTTTTGTGTTATTAATCAAGACACCATTTATAGTGACCAGGAGATGTTTGTATAAGGACATGTTTTAACCCTTCCCTGCCGACAGATCTCCAGCAATTCCAGCCGGGAGGACAGTGTGGAGCGGAGCCTTCCCATAGAGGCCGTCTACTCTGACCTGCCCAGCAGCGGTAAGAGAGAACATCTTAAAAAGACTGTTTAGACAGACGAGAAAAATAAATGAGGGGTGAGAGCCATAACAGACGACATACAAGAGATATATGAATATGATGCAATATTAACCCTAACGAACCTGGGAAGGACAGCACCACTCCTAGAAGCAGCATCAGCAAAGCTCAGGATAATCAGTTCACATTCACAGAGGAGGAAGACTCAGGTAGTTAAACACACACTGAAGCAGACACAGATACAGACACACACACTCATTCACAAGCACATGCACATATACTCAGACATACCACACATTTAAACAGTGTTTGAATGGCCTGTTGTCTTCTTTTTCTCTTGAACAGCTGACTCGTGGGTTTGGATCGTCACTGAAAGGGTTAAAACACTCCTCCTTATCAGAGATATGCGCAACCTCAATGTCCTCCTATCCATCTGTCTGTTTCTGTGAGTACTCCTCTCTTCTCCGTCCCTCTCCTCTCCATCTATCTGTTCCTGATCTCCATCTCTCTCCTCTCCATTCCCCTCCCCTGTAACTAGATATATAGGTGCTGAAGCCCTTGCATCACCTTTCATCTTTTCTCACAAACATACTGCCACGTGTGAGAATGGGTGTGTAACTCTTCAATCATACTGCCACGTGTGAGAATGGGTGTGTTAATCTACAAACATACTGCCACATGTGATAATGGATGTGTTACTCTTCAAACATACTGCCACGTGTGAGAATGGGTGTGTTACTCTTCAAACATACTGCCACGTGTGAGAATGGCTGTGTAACTCTTCAATCATACTGCCACGTGTGAGAATGGCTGTGTAACTCTTCAATCATACTGCCACGTGTGAGAATGGGTGTGTTAATCTTCAAACATACTGCCACGTCCCTATAGAGCCTTAAAAATCCAGACCTAGTGAGATATACATGGAGGAGGCTTAATCAAGCTAGTCGTCTTGATTATTTTCTTGCTTCCTTCTCTCTGGTCGGGGGAAGAATGTGATGGGGGGCAGAATGTGGTCAGATCATCAAATAATTGGCATCCACATTCCGATTACAGAATTTTCACGTGGTCGAGAATATTATAAAAAAAATAAAACAATTATTTTACTAGGCAAGTCAGTTAAGAACAAATTCTTATTTACAATGATGGCCTACCCTGGCCAAACCCGGACGACGCTGGGCCAATTGTGCGCCGCCCTATGGAACTCCCAATCACAGCCAGATGTGATACAGCCTGGATTTGAACCAGGGTGTCTGTAGTGACGCCTCTTGCACTGAGATGCAGTTCCTTAGAGTGCTGCGCCACTCAGAGCCCAGGTTTTTAAGCGAAAGCAAAAAAGTGAAGCGTAAACAGGTTTTTAGAATGTTTTGCAAATGTATTCAAAATAAAGAATACCTTATTAAGATACCTTATTTACAATAAAATGCTAATTAATTGCTTAAAAATCATACGTGATTTTCTGGATTTTTGTTTTAGATTCTGTCTCACACAGTTGAGATAAAAATTATAGACCCCTACATGCTTTGTAAGTAGGAAAACCTGCAGTGTATCAAATACAGTGGGGAGAACAAGTATGTCATTTTGTGTACTATGGGAATGACAAAAAAAACATTTTACTATTCTAATTATATTGTTAACCAGTTTATAATAGCAAAAAAGGCTCCTCAGAGTTTTGTGGTATATGGCCAATATACCACAGCTAAGGGCTATGTCCAAAGAACACCCATTAGCTGTGGTACATTGGCCATAAACCACACCTCCAGGGCCTTATTGTTTAATCATAGCAGTCAAAACAAGTTAAATCGACATCCATTAATAGAAAATGATCTGGAGAGTTTAATAAGGGCGATTTATCTTCTGTCTTGGACATATTCTCAAACTTGTAAGAATTATTATTTTGTTGGAAAACCAAATTTTGCTCTTAGCCTATGTCGATAAAGATGTAGATATTTCTTCTTAATTCGCTCAATAACATTATGGAAAAGGGTTTCATGGATACATGTGGTAACTCCTCTAGCTGCTAAAACATTTATTTGGAGTAGTTTTCAGGCCTTGTGTGTGGGTTTTCAGATGTCTTTTCGTTAGAAACTTGAACTGGACCTGGCAACGCTGATCATGACAGTAAACCCGTAGAGTTCTTTCAGAACAGGGCAGAGTGCTTCAGGAAACAGTGCTTCGATAGTGGAAGTCAGTCAGCATCAAAGTATTGTTATTTTATAACAGGTGATACGCAGAAATAAGGGAGTACATGTGAGTTTCTCTTTCAAACAATTCCCTTGTACACAGCTAATAGCTAGATAGCCAAAGGAAGCTAGCTAACTACTGATAGAGTTGCACTAAGTAACTACATATGAAGATGAGAAATTCAGGCCTACTGTACATCTTACTGTAGAAATTATTGGTGAAAACAAGTCTAGGTTGTAACTAATGCTGTTAAAATACAATTGGGCTTTAATTTTTCATCTGTACAGTTACTTAGATGCATTATCAAGAAATGAGGTTGTGTGTGTGTTTTCTGGTCTACATCTGTGATGTGATCAATCAGTGTATTCAGAAAGAAAATATATTTTAAAAGCAACAGTTCCAACCTAGACAGATATGTGTTTTTAATGGGAAAAAAATAAGCATGCTATTTATATTATTATATTTCATTTCATTACCCATATTTACATATAGTCACAAGCTTGGGCCCCAGGCTGAAAAATAACTCCTGTTCTAGTGAAAACCTTCCCAGAAGAGTGGAGGCTGTTATAGCAACAAAGGGGGGACCAACTCCATATTAATGCCCGTGATCTTGGAATGAGATGTTCGATGACCAGGTGTCCACACACTTTTGGTCATGTAGTGTATTTTAAGTTCAGGAACGGCTGAAAAATCACATTTATCCAAAAAGTCACCCTACAAATATCACTGTTGGGAGATTTGGAAAGCCATAGTCAATCAATCAACAATATATTACTTTTAGTAAAAATATTTATCTTTAACTTAGCAATCTTTGCAATCTTTAGATACTATGCAATTATACAGGTTCAAAATCACAGCACAGTTTAAAAAAATATATGGCACACGGTAATCATAAGAGGGCAGTTTACAGAGATAGGTGGGATGGACTGAGGGTAGCTGAGGGGTGGGATGGACTGAGGGTAGCTGAGGGGTGGGATGGACTGAGGGTAGCTGAGGGGTGGGATGGACTGAGGGTAGCTGAGGGTGGGATGGACTGAGGGTAGCTGAGGGGTGGGATGGACTGAGGTAGCTGAGGGGTGGGATGGACTGAGGGTAGCTGAGGGGTGGGGCTGGGGAGGGTGGGATGGACTGAGGGTAGCTGAGGGGGGATGGACTGGGTAGCTGAGGGGTGGGATGGACTGAGGGTAGCTGAGGGGTGGGATGGACTGAGGGTAGCTGAGGGGTGGGGCTGGGGAGATAGGTGGGATGGACTGAGGTAGCTGAGGGGTGGGATGGACTGAGGGTAGCTGAGGGGTGGGATGGACTGAGGGTAGCTGAGGGGTGGGATGGACTGAGGTAGCTGAGGGGTGGGATGGACTGAGGTAGCTGAGGGGTGGGATGGACTGAGGGTAGCTGAGGGGTGGGATGGACTGAGGGTAGCTGAGGGGTGGGATGGACTGAGGTAGCTGAGGGGTGGGATGGACTGAGGGTAGCTGAGGGGTGGGATGGACTGAGGTAGCTGAGGGTGGGATGGACTGAGGGTAGCTGAGGGGTGGGATGGACTGAGGTAGCTGAGGGGTGGGATGGACTGAGGGTAGCTGAGGGGTGGGATGGACTGAGGGTAGCTGAGGGGTGGGATGGACTGAGGGTAGCTGAGGGGTGGGATGGACTGAGGGTAGCTGAGGGGTGGGATGGACTGAGGGTAGCTGAGGGGTGGGATGGACTGAGGGTAGCTGAGGGGTGGGATGGACTGAGGTAGCTGAGGGGTGGGATGGACTGAGGGTAGCTGAGGGGTGGGATGGACTGAGGGTAGCTGAGGGGTGGGATGGACTGAGGGTAGCTGAGGGGTGGGATGGACTGAGGGTAGCTGAGGGGTGGGATGGACTGAGGGTAGCTGAGGGGTGGGATGGACTGAGGGTAGCTGAGGGGTGGGATGGACTGAGGGTAGCTGAGGGGTGGGATGGACTGAGGGTAGCTGAGGGGTGGGATGGACTGAGGGTAGCTGAGGGGTGGGATGGACTGAGGGTAGCTGAGGGTGGGATGGACTGAGGGTAGCAGGGGGATGGACTGAGGGTAGCTGAGGGGTGGGATGGACTGAGGTAGCTGAGGGGTGGGATGGACTGAGGGTAGCTGAGGGGTGGGGCTGGGGAGATAGGTGGGATGGACTGAGGTAGCTGAGGGGTGGGATGGACTGAGGGTAGCTGAGGGGTGGGATGGACTGAGGTAGCTGAGGGGTGGGATGGACTGAGGGTAGCTGAGGGGTGGGATGGACTGAGGGTAGCTGAGGGGTGGGATGGACTGAGGGTAGCTGAGGGGTGGGATGGACTGAGGATAGCTGAGGGTGGGATGGACTGAGGGTAGCTGAGGGGTGGGATGGACTGAGGGTAGCTGAGGGGTGGGATGGACTGATGGGGTAGCTGAGGGGTGGGATGGACTGAGGGTAGCTGAGGGGTGGGATGGACTGAGGGTAGCTGAGGGGTGGGATGGACTGAGGGTAGCAGGGGGGATGGACTGAGGGTAGCTGATGGGGGTGGGATGGACTGACTGGGTAGCTGAGGGGTGGGATGGACTGAGGGTAGCTGAGGGGTGGGGCTGGGGAGATAGGTGGGATGGACTGAGGTAGCTGAGGGGTGGGATGGACTGAGGGTAGCTGAGGGTGGGATGGACTGAGGGTAGCTGAGTGGTGGGGCTGGGGAGATAGGTGGGATGGACTGAGGGTAGCTGAGGGTGGGATGGAGTGAGGGTAGCTGAGGGGTGGGGCTGGGGAGATAGGTGGGATGGACTGAGGTAGCTGAGGGGTGGGATGGACTGAGGGTAGCTGAGGGGTGGGATGGACTGAGGGTAGCTGAGGGGTGGGATGGACTGAGGGTAGCTGAGGGGGGGGGTTGGGGAGTTAGGTGGGATGGACTGAGGTAGCTGAGGGGTGGGATGGACTGAGGGTAGCTGAGGGGTGGGGCTGGGGAGATAGGTGGGATGGACTGAGGGTAGCTGAGGGGTGGGATGGACTGAGGGTAGCTGAGGGTGGGATGGACTGAGGGTAGCTGAGGGGTGGGATGGACTGAGGGTAGCTGAGGGGTGGGATGGACTGAGGGTAGCTGAGGGGTGGGGTTGGGGAGATAGGTGGGATGGACTGAGGGTAGCTGAGGGGTGGGATGGACTGAGGGTAGTTGAGGGGTGGATGGACTGAGGGTAGCTGAGGGGTGGGGCTGGGGTGATAGGTGGGATGGACTGAGGTAGCTGAGGGGTGGGGCTGGGGAGATAGGTGGGATGGACTGAGGGTAGCTGAGGGGTGGGGCTGGGGAGAGAGGTGGGATGGACTGAGGGTAGCTGAGGGGTGGGATGGACTGAGGGGTGGGTTAAAGAGAGGTGGGATGGACTGAGGGTAGCTGAGGGCTGGGGTTGGGGGGATAGGTGGGATTGACTGAGAGTAGCTGAGGGGTGGGATGGACTGAGAGTAGCTGAGGGGTGGTGTTGGGGAGATAGGTGGGATGGACTGAGGGTAGCTGAGGGGTGGGGTTGGGGAGATAGGTGGGATGGACTGAGGGGTGGGGTTAAAGAGATAGGTGGGATGGACTGAGAGTAGCTGAGGGGTGGGGTTAGAGAGATAGGTGGGCTGGACTGAGAGTAGCTGAGGGGTGGGGTTAGAGAGATAGGTGGGATGGACTGAGAGTAGCTGAGTGGTGGAGTTAGAGGGATAAGTTGGATGGACTGAGAGTAGCTGAGGGGTGGGGTTAGGGAGATAGGTGGGATGGACAGAGTACCTGAGGGGTGGATTTAAAAGCTTATGTTCTATAATAATAGTATATAATGTGCTATCTATCCAGATGTAATGTATATCAAATTACTTTACTCTTGCTATGTAACTTCTGCAGTAGAAAAAAAACTGTCATATATGTAAAATGGACATGTAACAACAGAAGAAAAGCTGTAAAAACAAAGTTGCTTTGTCCTCCGAAGAGGGGGGATGGGCCAAGAAAATCTAAATAGAGTCACATATCATTCTGTTATTCAGGTTCGCAGACAAGTCTTTTTCCAGGAAGTATAGGTATCTTCCCAACAGTCTGTCTGGTTCAGTGGGGCAAAAAAGTATTTAGTCAGCCACCAATTGTGCAAGTTCTCCCACTTATAAAGATGATCATTTGCAAATAAAATCATTAAAAAATCCTTCAATGTGATTTTCTGGATTTTTTTTTCTCATTTTGTCTGTCATAGTTGAAGTGTACCTATGATGAAAATTACAGGCCTCTCATCTTTTTAAGTGGGAGAACTTGCACAATTGGTGGCTGACTAAATACTTTTTTGCCCCACTGTATGTGGTCTTTCTGGATTGGCTCGGAGCCGTTGAGGAATGGACCCTGCTACCTGATTGGCTGTTTATAGCTGGGTTAATTGCTGAAGAGATGAGTAGATAGGTTGGTTCTCTGAGCACTGAGCACAGGGTGTTCTCCAGATGGTCAAGGCTGTAATACACTGAACTTTTACCCATAAAGCCAGGTGTTGGTTCCTCTCAAGGGTTCTTCGCTCTTACCCAGATAGATTTTCCTTGCCACAGTCTCCTGTGCTTGCTCTTTCATTAGTTACCTGTGGTCTGTGGAGGATAGATGAAATTGTTTGTTTGTGCTTTGCCAATACCTTCTAATTGCCCCTCAGGGGATTCATCAAGTCATATTGAATTGCACACATTACACTGATAGATTATACACCACACACAGAACCACAGCACTGTGGAGAAATTGCCTTTCAGATGAAACATTATTCAACAATATAAACGTTAAAGAATAGGAAAATAAACACTTCCCCTTGTTATAGTATTATTATGTTTTCATAACACTAATGTTAAGGGAGAAGAAAAGGTTATCAGTACACACACCCGAGGCTCATAACTAAACACATCATAACAGCAGTTAAATAGTCATAGCACTTTGACATCTGTTCAAGTAAAAAAAATGTAAAAAGTTTATAAATACATTTGATTGAAATAACCGATATTTGTGACAATTATGTCTGCATATTAACCCAGACTTCTGTTTGAACAACTAACTTGTAGCCTGACAAATATGGATGGCCCAGGGAGGTTTCCTGTAAAAGATTAGGGAAGGGAAAGGTGATACCTAGTTAGTGGCAGATTCAACCCGAAAGGTTTCTTCCTCATTTAACCCAACCCCTCTGAATCAGAGAGGTGCTGGGGCTGCCATAATCCACATCCACGTCTTCCTGTATTTAACCCAACCCTTCTGAATCAGAGAGGTGCTGGGGCTGCCATAATCCACGTCTTCCTCATTTAACCCAACCCCTCTGAATCAGAGAGGTGCGGGGGCTGCCATAATCCACGTCTTCCTCATTTAACCCAACCCTTCTGAATCAGAGAGGTGCGGGGGCTGCCATAATCCACGTCTTCCTGTATTTTACCCAACCCCTCTGAATCAGAGAGGTGCGGGGGCTGCCATAATCCACGTCTTCCTCATTTAACCCAACCCCTCTGAATCAGAGAGGTGCGGGGGCTGCCATAATCCACGTCTTCCTGTATTTAACCCAACCCCTCTGAATCAGAGAGGTGCGGGGGCTGCCATAATCCACGTCTTCCTCATTTAACCCAACCCCTCTGAATCAGAGAGGTGCTGGGGCTGCCATAATCCACGTCTTCCTCATTTAACCCAACCCCTCTGAATCAGAGAGGTGCTGGGGCTGCCATAATCCACGTCTTCCTCATTTAACCCAACCCCTCTGAATCAGAGAGGTGCTGGGGCTGCCATAATCCACGTCTTCCTCATTTAACCCAACCCCTCTGAATCAGAGAGGTGCTGGGGCTGCCATAATCCACGTCTTCCTCATTTAACCCAACCCCTCTGAATCAGAGAGGTGCTGGGGCTGCCATAATCCACGTCTTCCTCATTTAACCCAACCCCTCTGAATCAGAGAGGTGCTGGGGCTGCCATAATCCACGTCTTCCTGTATTTAACCCAACCCTTCTGAATCAGAGAGGTGCTGGGGCTGCCATAATCCACGTCTTCCTGTATTTAACCCAACCCCTCTGAATCAGAGAGGTGCTGGGGCTGCCATAATCCACGTCAACCCAACCCCTCTGAATCAGAGAGGTGCTGGGGCTGCCATAATCCACGTCTTCCTGTATTTAACCCAACCCCTCTGAATCAGAGAGGTGCTGGGGCTGCCATAATCCACGTCTTCCTCATTTAACCCAACCCTTCTGAATCAGAGAGGTGCGGGGGCTGCCATAATCCACGTCTTCCTGTATTTAACCCAACCCCTCTGAATCAGAGAGGTGCGGGGGCTGCCATAATCCACGTCTTCCTCATTTAACCCAACCCTTCTGAATCAGAGAGGTGCTGGGGCTGCCATAATCCACGTCTTCCTCATTTAACCCAACCCTTCTGAATCAGAGAGGTGCTGGGGCTGCCATAATCCACGTCTTCCTCATTTAACCCAACCCCTCTGAATCAGAGAGGTGCTGGGGCTGCCATAATCCACGTCTTCCTCATTTAACCCAACCCTTCTGAATCAGAGAGGTGCTGGGGCTGCCATAATCCACGTCTTCCTGTATTTAACCCAACCCCTCTGAATCAGAGAGGTGCTGGGGCTGCCATAATCCACGTCTTCCTGTATTTAACCCAACCCCTCTGAATCAGAGAGGTGCTGGGGCTGCCATAATCCACGTCTTCCTGTATTTAACCCAACCCCTCTGAATCAGAGAGGTGCTGGGGCTGCCATAATCCACGTCTTCCTGTATTTAACCCAACCCCTCTGAATCAGAGAGGTGCTGGGGCTGCCATAATCCACGTCTTCCTCATTTAACCCAACCCCTCTGAATCAGAGAGGTGCTGGGGCTGCCATAATCCACGTCTTCCTCATTTAACCCAACCCTTCTGAATCAGAGAGGTGCGGGGGCTGCCATAATCCACATCTTCCTGTATTTAACCCAACCCCTCTGAATCAGAGAGGTGCTGGGGCTGCCATAATCCACGTCTTCCTGTATTTAACCCAACCCTTCTGAATCAGAGAGGTGCTGGGGCTGCCATAATCCACGTCTTCCTCATTTAACCCAACCCCTCTGAATCAGAGAGGTGCTGGGGCTGCCATAATCCACGTCTTCCTGTATTTAACCCAACCCCTCTGAATCAGAGAGGTGCTGGGGCTGCCATAATCCACGTCTTCCTCATTTAACCCAACCCCTCTGAATCAGAGAGGTGCTGGGGCTGCCATAATCCACGTCTTCCTGTATTTAACCCAACCCCTCTGAATCAGAGAGGTGCTGGGGCTGCCATAATCCACGTCTTCCTCATTTAACCCAACCCCTCTGAATCAGAGAGGTGCTGGGGCTGCCATAATCCACGTCTTCCTCATTTAACCCAACCCCTCTGAATCAGAGAGGTGCTGGGGCTGCCATAATCCACGTCTTCCTGTATTTAACCCAACCCCTCTGAATCAGAGAGGTGCTGGGGCTGCCATAATCCACGTCTTCCTCATTTAACTCAACCCTTCTGAATCAGAGAGGTGCGGGGGCTGCCATAATCCACGTCTTCCTCATTTAACCCAACCCTTCTGAATCAGAGAGGTGCTGGGGCTGCCATAATCCTCGTCTTCCTCATTTAACCCAACCCTTCTGAATCAGAGAGGTGCTGGGGCTGCCATAATCCACGTCTTCCTGTATTTATCCCAACCCCTCTGAATCAGAGAGGTGCTGGGGCTGCCATAATCCACGTCTTCCTGTATTTAACCCAACCCCTCTGAATCAGAGAGGTGCTGGGGCTGCCATAATCCACGTCTTCCTGTATTTAACCCAACCCCTCTGAATCAGAGAGGTGCTGGGGCTGCCATAATCCACGTCTTCCTGTATTTAACCCAACCCCTCTGAATCAGAGAGGTGCTGGGGCTGCCATAATCCACGTCTTCCTCATTTAACCCAACCCTTCTGAATCAGAGAGGTGCGGGGGCTGCCATAATCCACGTCTTCCTGTATTTAACCCAACCCCTCTGAATCAGAGAGGTGCGGGGGCTGCCATAATCCACGTCTTCCTGTATTTAACCCAACCCCTCTGAATCAGAGAGGTGCTGGGGCTGCCATAATCCACGTCTTCCTGTATTTAACCCAACCCCTCTGAATCAGAGAGGTGCGGGGGCTGCCATAATCCACATCCAAAACACCCAGGGAGCAGTTGTTGGGGGTTAACTGCCTTGCTCAAAAGGCAGAACGGTACATTTTTAAAACCACCCTTTCGGTTACTGGCCCAACGCTTTTAACAGCTAGGCTACCTGCCGCTGTCTGTTCTTGATTGACATACAGTACTTATGCCTGGTTCCTCATGATTGATCTGCACTGAGCAATCGGTGCCATCAACGAGAGTGCACTCAGGTATGGATGGCCCAGAGAGGTTTAACAGTTCAGGGTAATACTGAGTGCTGAGTGACGCAGGTGAAAGTAAAACACAAGCTGATTACAAGCTATCAGGAAGTACTGTATCTTACCCATCAAACTGTTTTCACATTAAAACCACCACCTCTTTTGTGTACGTGTGTGTCTGTGTAGGGCGGTGTTGCTAATACTGTCATCGGGGTACATCAGTTTGCGGATCGTAGCTCTGGAGGAGCAGCTGAGTTCTCTAGGAGCCCTGCCGGAGTTCTCCATACACCTCAGAGAGTGAGTACGAACACACACACACACACACACACACACACACACACACACACACACACACACACACAAACTTTGACCATTTAAAAGTCATTCAAGGTAGATCAAACCGGTTTTGTAGAGAGAGAGAGAGAGAGAGAGAGAGTTCTCAGACATCAGAGGTACCATATCAGCAGCAGAGATCACAGTACGTTAGGTCGTCACAGGAGGTTAGGAGAAAAACGGGCCCAGAGGAATGACACCTGTTTTCCAAGAAATCACTCCACTATTACATAATCAATGGGAACACCCATGGTGGGTATTTGAGTCTTCACTTTCATGATTAAAGGTGTGTGCGAGCGAACTTGTGCATGAGTATGCATGATAATATCTGAGAGAGTGATTTGGTTCCTCCTCTCACTGCTTCATCCTCATTCCAGGGAACAGGAAACAGCCTGAAGAGACCTACAGCCAGGGAGGATTGGCCATTTGGATATTCTGGCAAATACCAGACGGGCTGGACCATTTTTTTGTTGGGTGGGCTGGTTGAAAATGGACACTTTTTTTACTATATTTTTTTTTGTTTAGCGTAGAAAAAGGTGACATGGCCAGTGGCCTATGAGCTTGTTAAGATAGAAATTGTTTTTAAAATAAATAAATACATTTTTTTTTTTTAAACAAATGTAATCGCTGTTATGCTAATATGCCCAGAGTATACAAAACATTGAGATGGACCGGCCCGGTTTTCTGCAAGGCTGAGGTCACACAAACTCACCTTGAAAGTCAAACACAGCATCAGCAAAGATGACCTGCTTCAACTCTGTCATCAGTTAGACACCCAAGATCATGGATCATAAAAAAAATGAAAAGGGTGCCTGTAAACGTTGAAAGAGCATATTCTACATTGTCACTTCACTGAAAAACATCCTAATTTTGGGACAGCTAAAGAAATGATCTTGCCAAACAGTGAAGTGCATTATCCTCATGATTCCTGTAATGAAAGTGTCTTCTTCCCTGTGCCCTCGCTGGGGCCTACTGCTGTGGTGAGCGAGCCACTCTCCTCTCCTTCCGTGCACTCGAGAGAAACATTTATTCTGATCATATAACATTTCAAAATGAAATTGCAGGAAAAAAACACAGCTTTGGAAGCTTCATCCAATTGTCCCTGTTGAAGAGAGGAGGGTTTCAGCTTTCTGTTGGTATAATCTTTATTTCTCAACTCTCATTAGCAACTATTTTACAATCAAGACATTTTATATGGCTTTGAGATATGGAGTGGAGTGTGCTCAAAACATGCACCAGCATAGGCCTCATGGGTAGTAGCCTACAACTGAGCCTTTTTTAGGACATTACATTTACGGTTGGATGAATACATGGCTACTAGCAGTGGGTATCACAGGCGGCTGGTGGCACCTTAATTGTGGAAGACGGCTCATAGTAATGGCTACAACGGAGTTAATGGAATGGTATCAAAGGCATCAAAAACATTGTTGTTTCCAAGTGCTTGATACCATTCCATTTACGGCATTCCAGCCATCTTTATGAGCCATCCTCCCCTCACTAGCCTCCGGTGGTGGGTAATATATTTAGAGTTTCATCTAATTAATGCGTTTTGAGTTTCCACTTCCTCAGGTGTTGAACCACAAATGAATTAGCCTATGATTTTAGGTAGTGCACATAAAACATGTAATTCATCTCTCTGGAACAAAAAAACAAACAAATATGGATATTCTGGAATCCTATTTTGACAGTAAAATAGCAACTATAGTCTAATTGTCAACCCAAAATTCATGACAATCACTGGTTTTGCACATCAAAATATCTTGAATCATGCTTAGACATGTTTCTTGAGCTAGTGGCGTGCGCAGTGGTGGGCCAATGTGAATGAAATGGCAGAGGAAAATTATTTTCCCAGTCCGCCCCTGCCTACAGTAGGAAGACTATAAATACCAAAGCCACAGTACAACAAACTACAGTATATAAAGGGTCTCAGTTAAAATGTAATCTCATGAGCTGGGCAATTGTTAATATATATTTATGTGGGTCCCCTGATCATTTGAGGAGACAGATCACTAAAACCTCATATGGAAAACCTTGACTTCACACAAAGCAGCTTTTGTTGTTTGTTGCTAGCCTATATTTCATAGGATATCTTGTTTTGTTTGTTGCTAGCCTATATTTCATAGGATATCTTGTTTTGTTTGTTGTTAGCCTATATTTCATAGGATATCTTTTGTTTGTTGCTAGCCTATATTTCATAGGATATCTTGTTTTGTTTGTTGCTAGCCTATATTTCATAGGATATCTTGTTTTGTTTGTTGCTAGCCTATATTTCATAGGATATCTTGTTTTGTTTGTTGCTAGCCTATATTTCATAGGATATCTTTTTTATTTTTTATTTTTTATCAGTCAGTCCACTCCTAAAATCTATTTGGTTTATGGCACTATTTGTTGGTCTCAGCTTAACTGGTAATGAATAGGTTGTTCTCTTTGTAAAGGAATAATGTGAAGTGACTTTAATCTGAAATTTGCTGGCAAATAAAATTATTTAATGACAACTTTTACTCCATGGCATCTTTCTGTCAGTAGCACTAACAGGCCAGCAGGGGGCACTCTCCCCTCAAAACCAAGAGCAATTAAACAGAAATACTGTACACCGTGATTAGTACTATATCAATCAGTGTAGTATACTTTCAATGTATACAAGTGTATTTAAAAATAAGCAACACAGTTCTTGAATGTCTGTAAATAAAATTATATTGATAGTTCATACACAAGGCACTGTAATTAGAGGCAAGAAAAAGTATGTGAACCCTTTGAAGTTACCTGGATTTCTGCATACATTTTACATATCATTTGACAACAATAGACAAACAGTGTGCTTAAACTAATAACACATTGTATTTTTTTTGTCTATATTGAATAAATCATCTAAACATATAAGGTGTAGGTTGGAAAACGTATGTGAACCACTAGGCTAATGACTTCTCCAAAGCTAATTGGAGTCAGGAGTCAGCTAACCTGGAGGCCAATCAATGAGACGAGATTGGAGATGTTGGTTAGAGCTGCCCTGCCCTTTAATAAACACTCACAAAATTAGATTTTGATATTCACCAGAAGCATTGCCTTGTGAACCATGCCTCAAACAAAAGAGATTTCAGAAGACCAAAGATTTGTTGACTTGCATAAAGCTGGAAAAGGTTACAAAAGTATCTCTAAAAGTATGATGTTCATCAGTCCACGTTAAGACCAACTCTATATATGGAGAAAGTTCACTGTTGCTACTCTCCCTAGGAGTGGCTGTCCTGCAAAGATGACTGCAAGAGCACAGAGCAGAATGCTCAGTGAGGTTAAGAAGAATCCTAGAGTGTCAGCTAAAGACTTACAGAAACCTCTGGAAGATGCTAAAATCTCTGTTGACGAGTCTACAATACGTAAAACACTAAACAAGAATGGTGTTCATGGGAGGACACCACGGAAGAAGCCACTGCTGTCCAAAAACAACAACATTGCTGCATGTCTGATGTTCGCAAACGAGCACCTGGATGTTCCACAGCGCTACTGGCAAAATATTCTGTGTGCAGATTAATCTAAAAAGTTGTGTTGTTTGGAAGGAAGGAACACAACACTGTGGGAGAAAAAAAAGGCACAGCACACCAACATCAAAACCTCATCCCAACTGTAAAGTCTGGTGGAGGGAGCATCATGGTTTGGGGCTGCTTTGATGCCTCAGGGCCTGGACAGGTTGCTATCAGACGGAAAAATGAATTCAAGTTTATAAAGACATTTCGCAGAAGAATGGAAGGCTATCTGTCCTCCAACTGAAGCTCAACAGAAGTTGGGTGATGCAACAGGACAACAACCTATTAGACAGATGTAAATCAACAACACTGGCTTGAACAGAAGAAGATACGCCTTCTGGAGTCGCCCAGTCAGCGCTGACCTCAATCCGATTGAGATGCTGTGGCATGACCTCAAGAGAGCGGGTCACACCAGACATCACAAGAATATTGTGGAACCGAAACAGTTTTGTAAAAGAGGAATGGTCCAAAATTCCTCCTGACCGTTGTGCAGGTCTGATCCGCAACGACAGAAAACATTTGGTTGAGGTTATTGCTGCCAAAGGAGGGTCAACCCGTTCTTAAATTCAAGGGTTCACATACTTTTTCCAACCTGCAATGTGAATGTTTACACGGTATGATCAATAAAGAGATGAAGAATTATAATAGTTTATTCTTACTTTAAGCAGACTGTGCAGACTGTGTTTGTCTATGGTTGTGACTTGAAGATCAGATACAATTTTAATGACCAATGAATGCAGAGATCCAGGTAATTCTAAAGGGTTCACATACTTTCTTTCCATTGTACTAAATGGATTCACAGAATCAACAACACAAGTTTATATTTTTGTACATAATTGTTTATTGTTTTTCCCCCATTGTCAATAAAAA
Organism: Oncorhynchus keta; assembly: GCF_023373465.1. Taxonomy (NCBI): domain Eukaryota; kingdom Metazoa; phylum Chordata; class Actinopteri; order Salmoniformes; family Salmonidae; genus Oncorhynchus; species Oncorhynchus keta. The sequence goes on along the minus strand of NC_068443.1, from coordinate 13,399,322 downwards.
GGTCAAGATTCAGTCCCCTGAATTAATGACATTACATCATATTGTCATTCATTTTTTTCATATTACAAATCATAATAGAAACAGAATAGGTAACTACAATAACCATATATAAAGCACACCCTCATGTTCTATCCCCACCCAGCCTTTCCCCATCCAGACTAGCACAAAAGTCAAAACAATACATTAGTTTCAGTAATAAAAAAACAACTAAATCTATACCCCCGTTTAAAAAGCACTATATTGTACGATACCTTGAGTTGACATTTTCCCTCTGGCATCACACACACTACGTTACATAACCCCAACACTTGCCCAGCAAAACACAAATAATGGACATGCATAAAGTTGTCAGAATATTGATACCTCACTTCATTATCATAGTGAGTGAGACTATTCTCTATTCAGTCTCAATGAACCACTGTGTTAATTAGTCCCCATTATATTTTGAGACCTTCTTAGCAAGAACCCATACAGTAGTGTACAGTAATGACAACTGACAGTCAGGTCTAGTCTCATTGTATCTTAGGAGAGTTTAGAACCCTAACCAGCCTAGAACCCTGAAGAGTCTGGCACGGGAGCCTGAGGGACTTCCACCACCGTGGGTCTGGTGACACACAGCATACTGTGAAAATGGAATAGATACCTGTTCAAAATGATCCTAGAAAAACAGCCACCTACAAAGTGCCACTTTGACCCAGGATGACTGCAGTGTTATGTATTGTTTAATCAGTGTCCCCTCAATAGAGAGTTACTTTAACTGACAGTAACTTCAGTATTCTATGACTAGGTCATTCCTAGAGTCCTTGCTTCTGGTCTTTCTGGGGGCAGGTAGTCAACAATGCAAAGGAGACACAAACATTATATTTTCAACTACACTTTGGATGCTTTGTACAATAGTGCTGAACTTAAGACCTGCTTATCATGCTCTGTGTGTGTGTGTGGACTGATGTGGTGGAACCTGCACCACACTAACAGTGAAAGGCTCGTTTATGGCTTGGATCAATACTGCCACCATAGAAAAGCTCCTATACACCAGACATTGTATCATCAGTTCAAGAAACTGGCATCCATGTTGGCTCCATGCTATTGACATGGAACCCAATTAAAATTCAACATTTCTAACACTTTGACGAACTCTGTGGCTCCGCTATACACTATACACATTTTTATTACTTTGAGAGGGAAATGCACGATTAAAGATTGAGGATAAATGTGAATTAATTACTTTGTATTCCTTTCAGATCTCAGAAAGTCAGTCAAAGTGTTATATTTATAAGATGCTATAAACACCATTTATTTCTCATGAGGAATAGTCCTCAGGAATAGTCATATGTGAGTGACAGTTGAATAGCAGCAAAGTGAACAACCATTTCATACACTACATGACCAAACGTATGTGGACACCTGCTCGTCGAACATCTCATTCCAAAATCATGGACATTAATATGGAGTTGGTCCCCCGTTTGCTGCTATAAGAGCCTCCACTCTTCTGGGAAGGCTTTCCACTAGAAGTTGGAACATTGCTGCGGGGACTTGCTTTCATTCAGCCACAAGAGCATTAGTGAGGCAGGGTACTGATGTTGGGCAGTTAGGCCTGGCTCGCAGTTGGCGGTCCAATTCATCCCAAAGGGGTTCGATGGGATTGAGGTCAGGGCTCTGTGCAGGCCAGAGAAAGCGTTTCCACTACTCCAGAGTCCAATGGCAGCGACACCACTCCCGCCGACACTTGGCATTGCGCATGGTGATCTTACGCTTGTATGCAGCTACTTGGCCATGAAAACGCATTTCATGAAGCTCCCCACGAACAGTTACTGTGCTGATGTTGCTTCCAGAGGCAGTTTGGAACTCAGTAGTGAGTGTTGCAACTGAGGACAGACCATTTTTACGCACTTCAGCACTCAGCGGTCCCATTCCGTGAGCTTGTATGGCCTACAACTTTGCTCCTAGCAGAGTCCACTTCACAATAACAGCAAATACAGTTGACTGGGGCAGCTCTAGCTGGGCAGAAATTTGATGAACTGGCTTGTTGTAAAGATGGCATCCTATGATGGTGCCACATTGAAAGTCACTGCTCTTCAGTAAGGCCATTCTACTGCCAATGTTTCTCTATGGAGAGTGCATGGCTGTGTGCTTGATATTATACACCCGTCAGCAACCGGTGTGGCTGAAATAGACGAATCCACTTATGAGAGGGTGTCCATATACTTTTGTATATATAGTGTATATGTGCGATCAAATGTAACAGAAAATGCCAGTTGAGACGGCCTCACGGACACCATCCACTGTCCTGCTCTCTCTATCGTCATGAGTCAACGGACCCGTCTCAAGAGCCACAGAGAAGACTGGATATAAATGAACATTATTTTCTCAAACGTTTTTCCCACTATAGTTCATTCATATTAGGAATCTATCAAGAGACAGAGGTCTCCTTACAGAAGAAAACAAACTAGATATATGTTTTTGTTGCCTGATTCAAGATTGGTTTGTGATCATAAACAGATCTGGGATCAGACTCTCCATGTTCATCTCAGGCTTTCAGAAACATCAATGTCTCCACAACCCTTTCACTTCAGACATATTAGATAACATGGACAGGCAACAGTCAAACAACTAGTCATAGTAATACTACAGTACATCCTGCATTCCCCACTCTCACTCAGTTATCACAACCTTTAACCTTTAACTCAGAAGAAGTTCAAATGGCTGCCTTCTACAGCCAAAGACAAACACACAGGAGAGCAGACTTTCTCTTAGACTCTCAAAGGCCAGTTCTATTCTTCGCCCTAGTCCTTAGTTAGGACAAGATAGTTGAAAGAAATCCAGAGAGAAATGTTCATTATTAGAGAGACAGGGAGAGAGACAGGGAGAGAGACAGAAAAGTAGACAGACAGATGTCCACTGCAGACACAGGGAGGAGTGATGTCAGCTCAGGTCCATACAGAGAGCATCTTCAACTCTGGGAGTTGTACATACATACACGTACACAGAGAAGACAGTTCGTAGTGCACAAATGCTCTGCCTCAGGAAGTCTCTAGGAACACGTATCCAGGCGTCTGACAGGTGCCATATCAAGATCCTTCATTCCCATGAGTCAATGCACACAATCAGACACACAGCCAGACACACAACCAGACACACAGCCAGACACACAGCCAGACACACAGCCAGACACACAGCCAGACACACAGCCAGACACACAGCCAGACACACAGCCAGACACACAGCCAGACACACAGCCAGACAGATTTACAGCATAGTGGATGCTCCTTTTCTACAGACTTAAGGCTGTAGTTTGATGTTGTTGTACAGCTCCTCACACACACACACACCCTCACCTCCTCACTCAGGCATGTGCTGCAGCCAGGTCTTGGTTGATGAAGCGCCGTAGTCTCTCCAGGTACTGGCTGTACAGCTCTATGTCGTTGTGTCCCGCCCCCTCCACCCAGAGTGGCTCCACGGCCTTGGGACAGCGCTCAAACAGAGCCAGGCCGTGGGAGAAGTCTATCACCTCGTCCTCAGTCCCGTGGATGATCAGCACCGGAGATGGGATCTTAGACACCTTCTCTATGCTGCAATACACATGTCACAAGCAATTTGTAAGTAGTCTATACTCACGTTTATAAGTCACGTAAGGAGTCTATAAGCAGCTTTGAGTTACGCTTCATAACCTGTCGTTGAAGTCATAGTTTATTTTATGTCATATGTGTACGATTGTTTTCTAATGTGCTTATAGCTGAGGAGTCACAATATCTATTAATATCCTAAGATGTAGGCCTTTGTGACAATTTCTGTTGTTGTGGATCTAAATTAAGCATTCTAATGTGTGTGTGTGTGTGAGAGAGAGAGAGAGACACACTTGGGAAAGGCGTCGAAGCAGTACGTCTTCTTGGTGTCGGGGAAAGCCACCCTCATGCCAGAGGTGAGAGGGGAGTGGAGCACCACAGCAGCACACTCAAACCTGGATGCCAGGTCCACTGTTGGTACTGTGCCAATACTCTGCCCATACAGGATGATGTTCTCTGGGCTGATGCCATACCTGGGACACAAACACAGATAACTGAGTAAACAAAAACACAGCCGAGATGACCAGAATATGCCTTCTTGTTGTGCACTCCTGAAGGGTAACGGTGTGTACAGTTTTCAGCCCAGCACTACCCTATCCTTGTATGGACCAGAAGTACTCCCAAGGATAGTAGACCAAGGAAAATTGGGGACATTTTGCCAGTCTCCACAAAGAAAACTACTATTTTAGGTTTAGGGTTACAATTGGGATTAAGGGTTGAGGTTAGGAATTAGGTATAGTTTTGGGGTTGAGGTTAGGAGTTAGGTATAGTTTTGGGGTTAAGAGTTAGGTATAGTTTTGGGGTTGAGGTTAGGAGTTAGGTATAGTTTTGGGGTTGAGGTTAGGAGTTAGGTATAGTTTTGGGGTTGAGGTTAGGCATAGGGTTAAGTTTAAGTTAAAGGTTACATTTACAAAAGTGTGTGTGTGTGTAACAGCTGTTTACCGCGAGCGCAGGGCGTGCCAGGCAGCGTCTATGTCAGCGTAGAGGTTCTTCTCTGAGGGTTTGCCGGTGCTGACACCGTAGCCAGAGTAGTCGTAGGAGAAGATGTTGCAGTTGATACGAGTGCCCAGGCCAATGTAGAAGCTACTCATCTGACCCAAATCTACTGCATTACCATGGGAGAATAGCACTGTGAACCTGGGAGAGGGAGAACAGATAGAGGAAAATAAAGAAGAGAAGAAGGGAGGGAACGGTGATGTATACACAACCATAGAATTTAAAAAATAACTCTATAATTCATGCATCTCTATAAATAGAAAAACCTGCACAAATTCCCTTGTTGTGAAAGAGAAATGTTGCGACCCATCATATCTATACTAATCTAGTTCTTCTCTCTTCTCTCACCTGGCGTTGGGGGCACATCGGATGTACATGCAGCCCACCCTGTTCCCCCGGCTGGACCTGGTCAGGAACACATCTGTCATGTCCAGCTCTCTCTGAGTGTACTGGAACTCTGCCCTCTCTGTCAGATGAAGCTTCCACCTGCCCTCTCCTCCACCTCCTCCACCACCACCACCTCTGTCTCCCGCACCACCACCCAGCCGGGATCGCAGGCCTGGAGCCCCCAGAGAGGGGGGAGCACCCCCTGGCGTGGTCCCGGCTGCTGCCGCAGCTGTAGCCTCCGGGTCAGGCAGCATGGAGTAGGTGGGCTCTGGAGGGAGGAAGGCCAGCTTGGCTGCGATGCGGCTGGGGCAAGGAGGGCAGCAGAACAGGCAGCAGAGCTCTCTAATGGACAGGCCGTTCATCTTCTACTGAAGACAAGCAGAAGGAGGGGGAGGTGAGAGAGAAAGTGAGTGTACTAAACAGCTTATCTAACAGTACACATGAGACACTGACGGAAGGAGCATCTGTGATGGTGTAGAGAAAATAATCTACCTGTAAGGTTCCTCTGGGACTTGGAATGAGATGGCATACAAAGGTGCCAACACCACCTGGTTAAGTCACTCAGCAGTCTTGGGCAAAAAGAGCATTAGTTATGAACACAGTACAGACCTCCTCGCCTAGCTAGCCTTATACCACACTATTCTGTGAGGTGGGTCAGTCACGGCACGGTTTGAACCAGTGACCCTGTGGATACATGCCATAACAAAGGTCCTGACCTATTGGCACAGACGTAGTATGCTAGCTTTGCAGGAATAGAAATACGTAAAGTTAGCTACCAGCTAGTCAACGATGCAGGATAATATCAGAATTCACACGCTAACGTTAGCTAGCTACAGTACCTAGCTACAACGTCCTAACGTTGCACATAACGTGAGAATGTAGCTAGCAACCTAGCTTAACAGCCAGCCACCTCTGGTTACAACTAGCAGGAAGAGCATGGTGATAGGTAAAGCTTCGACATCATACTGCATAGTATGGAGAATCACTCTGTAAACATTGTTGCTCAATAATACGGATAGTCCAAGTTAAAGTTGGCTAGCTTGATGCACTAACGTCAGCGTAGCTACCGGACATAATGTCTCCAAAAATATAGCTTGGGAAAGGAGGAAATGCTTAGCTAGCTAAACCAGTGCAATAACGTTAGCTAGCTAGCTATCGGTAAATAGCTTGCTAGGTGGTGCAGCAAGTGCTAGTTGGCTAAACTACGTGTCAAAACATCAATCAGGTATAGTAACGTTAACCTAGTGAACGTTCGCTAACTTACCAATTCACGGTGGGTTTGCAGACAAGATAAAATATTCCTGTCTATGACAAAAAGTTGCACAATACTGCGAAAATCCTTCTTGGACCCTGACATGGATAGTGTACTCTGTATAATTTTTATGTATCTGTCATTTGTAGTTTGACAAGCTACATATCGTGACAACCATTTTTTTCACAACCCCGTCCGTCTAGATCCGGAAGTGATGGAGGGAGAGGGCGTAGCCCTTTGGCAGGGAATTGATAGGCCGAGTTACAATGTTACATTTCACAAACTTGCCGGTTTCACAGAGTGTGTGTGTGGGGGGTGGGGAGATAGACAAGATAAGGTTTGGTTTTGGTCAGTGTGATTCCTCTTAGACCCTAATTAGACCCTTACAAAAATATTTCAGTTTTGAAACTGCAGTAAAAGTGCAGTAACGTCAGTCTACAGTGTTATTTTGGAGGTCACCGCCACCCACATCTGTCATGTCCAGCTCTCTCTGAGTGTACTGGAACTCTGCCCTCTCTGTCAGATGGAGCTTCCACCTGCCCTCTCCGCCACCTCCTCCCCCTTCACCACCACCACCTCTGTCTCCCGCACCACCACCCAGCCGGGAGCGCAGGCCTGGAGCCTCCAGAGAGGGGGGAGCACCCCCTGGCATGGTCCCAGCTGCTACCGCAGCTGTAGCCTCCGGGTCAGGCAGTATGGAGTAGGTTGGCTCTGGAGGGAGGAAGGCCAGCTTGGCTGCGATGCGGCTGGGGCAAGGAGGGCAGCAGAACAGGCAGCAGAGCTCTCTAATGGACAGGCCGTTCATCTTCTACTGAAGACAAGCAGAAGGAGGGGAAAGTGAGTGTGTGCTTGTTTGTGTGTGTGAGAGAGAGAAATTAGTTACATTGAATGAGTTACAGGACTAGATAAAAACCCTCCAACCCAAAAAGGCCTGTGGTGGTGATGGTATCCTCAATGAAATGATCAAACAGACAACAAATTCCAACTGGCTATACTAAAACTCTTCAACATCATCCTCAGCTCTGGCATCTTCCCCAATATTTGGAACCAAAGACTGATCACCCCAATCCACAAAAGTGCAGACAAATTTGACCCCAATAACTACAGTGGAATATGCGTCAACAGTAACCTTGGGAAAATCCTCTGCATCATCATTAACAGCAGACTTGTAAACTTCCTCAATGAAAACAATGTACTGAGCAAATGTCAAATTGGCTTTTTACCAAATTACCGTACAACAGACCATGTATTCACCCTGCACACCCTAATTGACAAACCAAACAAACCAAAACAAAGGCTTTGTTGATTTCAAAAAAGCCTTCGACTCAATTTGGCATGAGGGTCTGCTATACAAACTGATGGAAAGTGGTGTTGGGGATAAAACATACGACATTATAAAATCCATGTACACAAACAACAAGTGTGCGGTTAAAATTGGCAAAAAACACACACATTTCTTCACACAGGGTCGTGGGGTTAGACAGGGATGCAGCTTAAGCCCCACCCTCTTCAACATATATATCAACGAATTGGCGAGGGCACTAGAAAGGTCTGCAGCACCCGGCCTCACCTTACTAGAATCCGAAGTCAAATGTCTGCTGTTTGCTGATGATCTGGTGCTTCTGTCACCAACCAAGGAGGGCCTACAGCAGCACCTAGATCTTATGCACAGATTCTGTCAGACCTGGGCCCTGACAGTAAATCTCAGTAAGACCAAAATAATGGTGTTCCAAAAAAGGTCCAGTCACCAGGACCACAAATACAAATTCCATCTAGACACTGTTGCCCTAGAGCACACAACAACTATACATACCTCGGCCTAAACATCAGCCATAGTTAACGTCCACAAAGCTGAAGAGAGAAAGCTGTGAACGATCTGAGAGACAAGGCAAGAAGGGCATTCTATGCCATCAAAAGGAACATAAATTTCAACATACCAATTAGGATTTGGCTAAAAATACTTGAATCAGTCATAGAGCCCATTGCCCTTTATGGTTGTGAGGTCTGGGGTCCGCTCACCAACCAAGACTTCACAAAATGGGACAAACACCAAATTGAGACTCTGCATGCAGAATTCTGCAAAAATATCCTCCGTGTACAACGTAGGACACCAAATAATGCATGCAGAGCAGAATTAGGCCGATACCCACTAATTATCAAAATCCAGAAAAGAGCCGTTAAATTCTATAACCACCTAAAAGGAAGCGATTCCCAAACCTTCCATAACAAAGCCATCACCTACAGAGAGATGAACCTGGAGAAGGGTCCCCTAAGCAAGCTGGTCCTGGGGCTCTGTTCACAAACACAAACACACCCTACAGAGCCCCAGGACAGCAGCACAATTAGACCCAACCAAATCATGAGAAAACAAAACGATAATTACTTGACACATTGGAAACAATTAACAAAAAAACAGAGCAAACTAGAATGCTATTTGGCCCTACACAGAGAGTACACAGCGGCAGAATACCTGACCACTGTGACTCACCCAAAATTAAGGAAAGCTTTGACTATGTACAGACTCAGTGAGCATAGCCTTGCTATTGAGAAAGGCCACCGTAGGCAGACATGGCTCTCAAGAGAAGACAGGCTATGTGCTCACTGCCCACAAAATGAGGTGGAAACTGAGCTGCACTTCCTAACCTCCTGCCCAATGTATGACCATATTAGAGAGACATATTTCCCTCAGATTACACAGATCCACAAAGAATTCGAAAACAAATCCAATTTTGAAAAACTCCCATATCTACTGGTTGAAATTCCACAGTGTGCCATCACAGCAGCAAGATTTGTGACCTGTTGCCACGAGAAAAGGGCAACCAGTGAAGAACACACACCATTGTAAATACAACCCATATCTATGCTTGTTTATTTTATCTTGTGTCCTTTACCATTTGTACATTGTTAAAACACTGTATATATATATATAATATGACATTTGTAATGTCTTTATTGTTTTGAAACTTCTGTATGTGTGATGTTTACTGTTAATTTTTATTGTTTATTTCACTTTATATATTCACTTTATATATTATCTACCTCACTTGTTTTGGCAATGTTAACACATGTTTCCGATGCCAATAAAGCCCTTGAATTGAATTGAATTGAGAAAGGGAGGGAGGGAGCGAGCGAGAGATAGACCAGATAAGGTTTGGGTCAGTGTGATTCCTCTTGGACCCTGATTAGACCCTTACAAAAAATATTTACGTTTTGAAAGTAAAAGTGCAGTAACTGCAGTACACAGTGTTATTTTGGAGACAGTATTTGCAACATACTGCATTTATACTGCACCTATACTGTACTCTGACTGCAATCTTTTTTTTGTAAGGGGAGAGGTCAGGTCAAAAGTATAAAAGTGCCCCTTATACCAGTGGGGATCAGAACATTTGTACCCAAAGTTTGTGGAGTCTATGTGGTGTCGTTGTTTTGCTGTGTCTGCTGGATAACTATTTTTCGAACCTTGCGTTTTTAATAAATGTGTGCGGTGTGTTCAGTTGTACGGAGGTATGTGTTTACTTTCTTTATCAGCGTTTATTAACATTTGACAGGCTATGTATTGCTTTAAAAGTTATGCCACTGCACTAATGTCCATTTGTTTGCGGTTTATTCTTTGTGTGGAGAGATGCTGATAGGACAGTGGAGACATGTGGTAATGGAGTAGGGGCCTGAGGAAACACAAATAGTGTGTTGTGAAATCTGTTATGAATGTATTGTAATGTTTATAAAATGGTATAACTGCCTTAATTTAGCTGGCAGCAGCTGATTTAGCAGCAGCGATTTGGCAGCAGCTGATGGAGATCCATAATAAATACAAACAGGGGTCCAAGCTGTATATTGAACCCCAGCTATGGAAATGCAGTGGTGGGAAAAGTAGTCAATTGTCATACTTGAGTACAAGTAAAGAAACATTCATAGAAAATGGCTCAAGTAAAAGTGAAAGTCACCCAGTAAAATACTACTTGAGTAAAAGTCTAAAAGTATTTGGTTTTAAATGTACTTAAGTATTAAAAGTAAATGGAATTGCTAAAATGTACTTAAGTATAAAAAAGTATAAATCATTTCAAATTCCTTATATTAAACAAACCAGATGGCACCATTTTATTTGTATTTTAATTGACGGATAGCCAGGCGGCTAGCCAGGCACACTCCAACATACACACATCATTTACAAATTAAGAATTTGTCTATAATGAGTCTGCCAGATCAGAGGCAGTAGGAATGACCAGGGATGTTCTCTTGATAAGTGTGTGAATTAGTGTGAATTTTCCCGTGAAAATGTAGCGAGTACTTTAAGGTGTCAGGAACATCATTTTCTTCAGGAATGTAGTGAAGTAAAAGTAAAAGTTGGCAAAAATATAAATAGTAAAGTAAAGTACTGATACCTACAAAAAACTACCTAAGTAGTACTTTAAAGTAGTTTTACTTTAAGTACTTTGCACCACTGGGATATTGTTTAGATAATTGAACCCGTCCTCCGTTGAGGTGATTGTCTTTCAGTTAGCCTATATATTTGGATTTTAAAAACATTTACCATTGATCTTATAATATGCCTACCTGTTTTCTCTTTATTTCATACTGTAGTTTTATTTGTTACTGTTTTTGGTCTGATTTTGGTCAGTTGTGAACTCAGTCAACCTGTAGTCTGTGAAAGCACGGAAGCTCTATGAGCCATCCAAGTCGTTTGTTTTTATGTGTTTTACTGTCGCTTTTGTAAAACAATTAAAACCTTAATTCCTTAATAATCTTTGCCTCTATCTTCCTCTGACTGTGTTCATGATCCTAGAAAGTGTGATATGAATAGTTGTTACAGATGGATAAGACTATTTATGTAATTAGGAAAAACAATTTACAACCATGATTTTGTCTCTCCTATCTCACAGAATATAATGAATAGGCTATATCGTTACTGTCCAAAATTATAGATACCCTGTTCTTATTTGTTGAGATGCTTTCCTGAAGACATCTGCCACTCAGCCGCTCCCATGTCCTCCCCCATCCTCTTGTTTCCTTGGTTTTGACAGCTTCCACTGATAGCAATGGGAGTGGATGACAGCATAATTCCCTGTGGGAAATGATCCCACTCTCATCTTACCTCTCACTCTATTCCTTCCTCCAACAGGGGTTCCTTTATTATGCACAGTTTTTTAGGCTATTTTAATATTTGACATTTTCACACCAAGATTTGTCCTTCATGGGTTATAAAATAATTGTGTTAGATAGCATTTTATTGGATCCTTAACTGAATGTAATTCTTTCTCCAAAATAGACATTTGCAGTTTGGTCCACATTTCTAGTGATATGCTATAGTGTTCAAAGACCAAACCTAATGTTTACATTTTTTGGGGAGAATTGTTTTGTTTGTTATACACTGAGTGTACAAAACATTAAGAACACCTGCTCTTTCCATGACATAGACTGACCAGGTATATCAAGGTAAAAGCTATGATCCCTTATTGATGTCACTTGTTAAATCCACTTCAATCAGTGTAGATGAAGAGGAGGAGAAAGGTTAAATAAGGATTTTTAAGCCTTGAGACAATTGAGACGAGTTGTGTAGTGGTACAGTGCTGCTCAGTTGGTAGAGCACTGGTACCACCCATAAATAAAATGTATGTACGCAAGACTGTAAGTGTCTTTGGATAAAAACGCTTGCTAAATGTCTTACATGTTACATGTGAATGTTTGCCCAGGGTGAATGACCCAGGGTGAATGACCAGTGCCAGGAGTACATGTTTGTGTCAAGAAGTGCAACACTAATGGGTTTTTCACACTCAACAGTTTCCTGTACTTGTCAAGAATGGTCCACCACCCAAAGGACATTCAGCCAACATGACACAACTGTGGGAAGCATCACTGTGAAATGCTTTCGACACCTTGTAGAGTCCATTCCCAGAACAATTGAAGCTGTTCTGAGGGAAAAGTGTGTGTATGTGTGTGGGGGGGGGGGGGGGTGCAAACTCAATATAAGGAAGGTGTTCTTAATGTTTTGTACATTCAGTGTATTTTTCATGATGAAATACCTGCTAGATTTGAATATGCAAGAAAAAAAAATGTTTGTGTGTATTTGTGTGCGTGTATGCGTGCGTGAAAGAGAGAGAGACAGAGAGAGAGAAAGAGAGAGAGACAGAGAGAGAGAAAGAGAGAAAGAGAGAGAGAGACAGAGAGATCAATGACGTCCCCCTTCATGCACTGTGGGGTGCTTTGTCATTTTGAAACGTTCCCTGAATATTTCTGTCCCTGTGTTGGTGGTGCTAAATATGTGTATGTGACCAATAACATTCGATTTGACTTGATGTATTATTGGATATTGGAGACATTCTGCGTTGGTATCCTTCCTCAACATAGTGTTGGAATATATCCATTATAGCCTGAGCCTGTGCTAGCTGAGAGCTTGACCAGTATCTTTCTTCGGCTGTCAAGGGAGCACTGCATGCAAACCTGGAAAGACTGCACAGCTGGGGTCCACAGACAGAGAGAATGAATTAAGACAGAATGAAAAGACTCGTGAGTATTTTGTCTGCACATATGGCCTAAGCCTTCTGGTCATTTGAAGGTGACGTTTACCCCTCTACACCGATTATAGCCCACTCTTGGATTTCATTGTGTGATTTGCAGGGGTGCGAAAAATATCCTTATCTTCAAACAAGGCACTGAAATGTAGCCTATAAAAAAGCACTGCACCTGCAGGTACCATATTTCTCTTTTACCCGGGAAATGTTTATTGGAAAGGTTTGACCTGGTCTGGACTCGTTCACTGGAAGATAACGGGGATGCCACGGTTACGCGCAGAAGCCGCTCGAGGAAGAGACAGGTGCGGCAGAGGGGATTGGTAGTTTAATAGCCGATTCTCATCCAGGCATTGTGATTACCAAGACCCAGAGAGAGCTTGGTGCCCTGCTCCACCCTTTGTGTTGATTTCAGACGTGGAGGAAAACCTGTCTGCGTACGAGAGGACGACTGGCAACAAATCAGACATTGCCTGCTTACCTGTCCATCTCGCACAGTGAATGGTGAGTGAGTTTAGCCGTAGAGAGAGATGGTGGAGGATGGATGAACAGGTATTGCATTCGCTTTAGCAGCGTTTTTACCGCGGCCGCGCCTTCGGTTGCTGGTGCTCTGAATGTACACATGCTATGTTTAATCAGCTGCCATTGCATGCTTTGTTTAGGTTATTGTCAATGACAAAGGGTGTTGTGTCGTATTCTTTTGAGGTACGTGTCTCCTTTGGCTGCTACACTGTGTGGGCTCTGTGTTCTTTGTATTATTCAATGCATCATTGTTTTCAGAATTGGACATGGACTAATTCATATATTTTAGTTGAATGAATCATGTGTTGCATCACTTGCATGATGTAGTCCATTAGTTTCATGTGGGTATGATCATTCAAGTTTTACTTACCAGCTAGAAGAATGACAATGGTGAATATGATGAGTTTAATCATGTTGACAATTAGTCTACATGCTGATCCTATATGGAACAACAGCTCTTATTCATCCTATCCAATAATGCAAGGGTTTTTCTCTACATGTTGGGTCATTCTTGTACATTGTGACTCTCAACCCCAATTGACCAGGGTAAGTAAGTGGCATTAAAGAGTGACGTTGATTGAATAATTATGTTTTTCTAAAGGTTTCCAGTGATATAGACCAAAGGTCAGACATATGGTAATTTGCCTGCCATCCTTGCATTGATTGGCTCATTATTCTTTCAGTAGCTTCTTGGGCTATGCCTGAGTGTAGAACAATGTAAAGCACTTTGAGACCTACTGTAGGAAGAGCTAGCCTAGGAGTTGGCTATGCAGCACAAACAGATCTGGGACCAGTCAAGACCCAGTTGGGTTGAAAAGGGTAGTGGTTAATATTTGCATAGCAGGCTTGTGTTTTTAATTGTATTGGTAGTTAAGTAACTTATTGTACATCCCGACTGTTCTTTCTTGTTCTGCTGTTGGCTGTTGTTCATTCCAAATGTCCTCAAGATGTCCTGTGATTGGTCCATAGGGTTTTTGATGTGGGAGCAGAACCATACAGAGTTCTGCAAACTAACTGGCCACAAACTGGTCGAGTCGATGTTGTTTCCACGTCATTTCAACAACAACAACAAAAATGAATCATTGTGGAAAACTGATTGCATTTGCAAAAAGTAATCAACATAAGGGGATTTCTTAATTTTTTCACCCAAATTTTAATCTAAATCCAATGACATGGTAAATGTTTAGTTGATTTAATGTTGAATTCATGTTAGTTGACAACTAAACCAAGTGTAACTCATAACTTGATATTGAACTGTGGGTATTGTGTATTCCTACTAGAATGTAATGGGTTTGGAACTTCAGATGGGATGACAGGGTTTGGAACTTCAGATGGGATGACAGGGTTTGGAACTTCAGATGGGATGACAGGGTTTGGAACTTCAGGTGGGATGACAGGGTTTGGAACTTCAGATGGGATGACAGGGTTTGGAACTTCAGATGGGATAACAGGGTTTGGGAACGTCAGATGGGATGACAGGGTTTGGAGCTTCAGATGGGATGACAGGGTTTGGAACTTCAGATGGGATGACAGGGTTTGGAGCTTCAGATGGGATGACAGGGTTTGGAACTTCAGATGGGATGACAGGTTTTGGGAACGTCAGATGGGATGACAGGGTTTGGAGCTTCAGATGGGATGACAGGGTTTGGAGCTTCGGATGGGATGACAGGGTTTGGAACTTTAGATGGGATGACAGGGTTTGGAACTTCAGATGGCATAACAGGGTTTGGGAACGTCAGATGGGATAACAGGGTTTGGAGCTTTAGATGGGATGACAGGGTTTGGAACTTCAGATGGGATGACAGGGTTTGGAGCTTCAGATGGGATGACAGGGTTTGGAACTTCAGATGGGATGACAGGGTTTACTGAACTCTATATCTCTGACTGTGAGTGGGAGGTGCTAATGATGCCTGTAAGGGAAGTTATACCATGGGGTCAGACCATTCCTAAGGGAATTTACAGTATAAACTGGGTGGTTCAAACCCTGAATGCTGATTGTCTGACAGCCAATACCACAGGTATGACAAGACATTTGTTTTTACTGCTCTAATTCGGTTGGTAACCAGTTTATAATAGCAATAAGGCACCTCAGGGGTTTGTGATATATGGTCAATATACCACGACAAAGGGCAGATACTCCGCGTTCCGTGGTCCATAAGAACAGCCCTTAGCTGTGGTATATTGGTTAAATACCACACCCCCTCGTGCATTATTGCTTAATTATGTCATGGGGTGAGACCATTCTCATAAAGAGCTGAACGTGTGAAGGAGGAGGAGTAGTTGCTAGATGACCATGCTAGCTTGAATGGACCAAATTGGATGAGCTTTGTGGTCTTAATGAGGTGTACGGTTAAGGTTAGTGGCTATAATCACAAGATAGAGTTGTACTTGTGTCCTTTCTAGCATGACCAGATAGTGATGACCAGAGGGAGGCTTGAGAGAAGAGGGGTCAACATCAGGCAGCTTTATTGGGCTAAATCCCACAGACAGAGACTCTGAATATATTGTCGACTAAAGCCCGGGCTGCCAACATCCCACCCACTCTCAATGTTTGTGTTCATCAGACTTACAGCCTACTGCGGATCCCTTAAGCACCCAACATGGTCCTCAGTGGCAAGGAAAACTGCTCACTTACTGCTGGCATTCCTGGGGCCGACAGAGTGATTTACCCATTCTTATTTATTTATTGTTTACAACTCCCCCTTTTCTATCAGGGCCATCGAGTTCCAATGGCCTTTAACAGCCTTTGGTTGCAGTTGTTTATGTTTGTGTCAAAAGAGACAGGCAGGAGGGAGAGAAGAGAGAGAGAGGGGAGAGAGAGGGGAGAGAGAGGGACATGGAGTGAAGTGCAGAGAGAGATAAGGGAAGATGGGGAGCAAGAGGATATGTCAGAAAGGGTAGAGCAAGGAGGAGAGAGTGAGACAGAAAGTAGAAAGAGAGAGACATGGAGTCTGACGGAGTGTGAATGGTTTCCCTGTTTTGCCTGCTATGGCCACAGACAGCCTCACAGCAGCCCTGTGAGCAGGTGCTCACCCCACCACAGCCACCACAGGGAACAACAGGAGCAGCCAGTGTTTCCCTTAGGCTCTCTTTAGACGGCACAAAACCCGCAGGCCAGAGCTATCTGAGATCCTTGGGACGACCATACCCTAACGCCTTACCCTTACCCTTACCTTAACCCTAACCTTTACCTAACCCTAACCTTTACCTAACCCTAACCCTTACCTTAACCATTTGAAATGTCAACTTCAATGGGGTAGGGCATCCCAAGGATCCCGCATAGCATTCACCCAAGGCAACGTCACAAGGCTGTTGACTGACATACCAAAACATTCAAGCCAAAACCAATTGAAACCCTTTACACTTACACGGTATATCACTTATAGCCAAGCAATTATAGCCTCTGGTACAGAATCAGTAACACATTATTTACAGCACAGGGATACAATAAATTATTCATCAATGATTAATTAAACAGTATAATTACTCAATCCTAATGTAAGGAAAAAATAAGAAGAATTTAATTGATAAATGAAGTATATACGAAACTGATTTGAAAAGCAATTAAACCAATAAAAAGGTTTCAGCTGAAGCAATCTTGTAGAGCCATACTATGTTTTGTTTTTAAAGAGAAAACACATATCTAAAATAAGGATAAGTTTCTCAGCACAGCCCATAGGGATTGTTAATGACTTTTATTGATCACAACTACGGGCTCTGTGGCTCTCAACATGGTAGCTATGTTGATCATGGTAGCTACATTGTCGCTGCATACCAAGAATGCAAGTTTGGGTTCATGTACTAAATACGTCTTTCTACCAGATGTGTGTAGGTCTGTTTGTTGATGTCCAGGAAGGCATTGCAAACGTTTTCTTCTTGTTTAGTTCTGTTACACCCGGTAAACACTGAATGATTGATTTCAAAACTGCAGTGTGAGAAATGCTGTTTCACTTTAAGCTGTAAAATGTGTAAACACCCATTTGCATTGTGTTAGTATTCCTAAATGCCTGATTGGTACGAAAATGGAGGCTGAGTATAAAGTGCTTGTTTATTATTTAAACTGAGGCGTTTAGGCATCAATAATAAAATAGCACTTTTTATTGTACAGTACTTCCATTTCCTACGAGAGTGGCTGATGTCTCACACATTCAGTTTGCTCCATTTCATTCATGAGTAACAGAGGTTGGTCAGTGAACCACTCGTGCATGATGTGTAGCCTTTCCTGAGACCTGAAGACTGTTATCTTCCGTAGCATCCTGCAGTATTCTGTGGCAGTGCAGGGGTTAATCAGAATTTCAGAGCCAGGTTTGAAATATCCAGATGTGACAGGAAGTTGATATATAGGCTACTAAGAGAGGCCCCATAACTGATATGATATATGTCAATGTTCTTCTGTAAGATGGACCAGGATGAAGTGTGTCCTGAGTTATAGCCACCCAGAGAGTCCAGTCTGTTAGAACTGAGAGGGTGGGCTTCTTTCGCTTCCTCAGCACTACATCAACACTTTTAAAAGCCTCTGTATACCTCAGGGTCTATAGGACCAGAGGGCTCTGGCTGTGCAGGCTTCTCCTCTGTGACCTATACCAGCGGGGATCCTTGGAGCAAGGACCCCAGGCAGACGTTTTTCAGCATGAAGAGGGCAGAGGTGCTGGGCTCGTGGAGGCAGGCCATTGTGTTGCCCGTCAGAATGTAGATCTAGTTGTAAGTAGAGAAGGTACCAAAAACAAACTCTTTGGCCCAGTTCCAGTCGCCCTCTTGTACCACCTTGGTGTCCAGAGATCTGAAAGGACGGGATCTTATTCTTGCATGGGCCAAACTCACATATAGAGAATATTAGCAGTCGTCTTATGTTGCTCTGGATAAAATGGTCTGCTTTATGATGTGTTATTACATTGGTAATATAAGATAGTATTTATGTTCATTTTCATGCTCTCCTTTCATCAATAATGTCTCCCATAAGCTTTACCCACGATCAAGAGAGCCTGACGCCCAGTATGGGGTCTCACATACCCGATGAGGGATGCTAACACGTGTATTCACTTCTGCAACATATGGCTCTCATATATCCCTCAGCCCTGGATCCCCTAGCGTAGCGACGCCTTTGCTACACTCTCATTAAAAAGAACCAGGGAGCGAATAGCACATATGGTTCAGGGCAGGTGTGTGGTGCACATTTGTGTGTGTGTGTGTGTGTGTGTGTGTGTGTGTGTGTGTGTGTGTGTGTGTGTGTGTGTGTGTGTGTGTGTGTGTGTGTGTGTGTGTGTGTGTGTGTGTGTGTGTGTGTGTGTGTGTGTGTGTGTGTGTGTGTGTGTGCGTGTACAGAGCAGGTGTTATGTGGATATTTCATGCTGAACCGTTTCGTGTTTCCCACACGTTGCCATATTGCTAGAGCCTTCGGGAGATTGTTATTCAACCAGGATGTGATTCTCATCCTAAACAATCTATGGCACTTTTTCCCAAATGGCTTGTCTGAAATGGGTGACAGATAGGTCCTATTTGGGTTGTGGCTTAATGGGCGAGAAATAGTGGCGAGAAATATTGTTTTTTGTTTTTGAGGCTCATAAGGAAATTCAAAAGACTGTAGGTAAGTCATCGTGGCACAGAATAGTTTGGGAACGGCTGATCTAGGACCTGCACTTTTCAGAGCAAAGTCAGTGTGAACTGTATAAAGAGAGGAATAAAACTTTTAATAAAACACGTGGTCCTTATCAAAACTAACCTTAATTATAAACTGGGTGGTTCAAGTCTTGAATGCTGATTGGCTGAAAGGCATGGTATATCAGACCACATACCACGATTATGACAGAAAGTTTATTTTTACTGCTCTTTTTTTTATTTTATTTTTTTTTTACCTTTATTTAACTAGGCAAGTCAGTTAAGAACATATTCTTATTTTCAATGACGGCCTGGGAACAGTGGGTTAACTGCCTGTTCAGGGGCAGAATGACAGATTTGTACCTTGTCAGCTCGGGGGTTTGAACTCTGCGTTGTGCGTAAGAACAGCCATTAGCCGTGGTATATTGGCCATATACCCCACCCCCGCGGGGCTTATTGGTTAATTATACCACAGGGTTCTTATCAAAACTTCCAGACGTAGGACGGAGAGTTACTCCTTTGTGGAAAGCACTTTTAAAATGCTTCACATAGCCTTTAGGACACTTCCACAGCTTTATTATCTTTATGAGTTGACTATAACACCTTTATATCACAATAATGCAAATATATACAGACAGTTCTTCTGAATATGGATACGATAACTTTATCTTTGTCTTCTCTGCTCTCTGGAAAGATGACAGCTATTCCCATGGCTGTGTCTTATCTCTTGTGCTCATTTGCATGACAGTAGCTGTCCCTTTCATGTGCCTCACTCTGACTCAAACCTTTTCAAAATCCTAGTTTGTCTTTGCACTTGACTTCTTGTTTCTTATGGAGAGTAGCTGGGAGTTTCTTGCAGTCTGAACGTTTGCCACTTTACCAATCCAAGAGAGAGTTCACAGAGCCTGTAAGCCAAAGAAAGGCATTTAAAAGGCATTGTAGCCTAAATAAAGAGCTGGAGAAGGATTTTATTGGGAGACAGAGGCACAGCAGTGTCTTTTGTCTTGTCTGCTGGAGAAGGGTTTTAGTCTGATTGTGTGTTTGCTGAAGATAATTTCACTCCACCTCCTCATCCCCTCCTCATCCGTCCCTTGTTCCCTTCCTCCTCTTCTCCCTCCACTTTCAGACATCAAGGTTGTCTCTTAATGATGTATTTTCATCAGGAGGATAGTCCCAACTGAGAGAGGAACAACAGAGCAGAGCAGCATCACAATGATGATTACCTGAGAGAAGGGAGGGGAACACATTCCGGGGAGAGGTTATCTCTGTGTGTGTAGGTGTGTGTGTGTGTGTGTGTACATTTTTCGAGTGTGTGTACACGTGTAACCTGGTGCACATGCAGTACCTGTACAGACCGAATATGGTCACTTTGCTATCATAAAGTCTATATTTATCCTCATTACAAGCCATCAAAACAGAGGGTATAGCTTGTTCTCTACTACTGTATAGGTGCTCAGGGGAAACCTTGTCTGAAGCTATCTGTATAGAACTGGAGCACTTTGTGGTAACATTTGCAGTGAAGGAATTAGAATATACAGTATTTAGTAAGGTTAGGGTGGGCCATTTTATACTTTATTACATTTGGACGGTTTCACACACATACAGGGCCTTCGGAAAGTATTCAGACCCCTTGACTTGTTCCACATTCTGTTATGTTACAGCCTTGTTTTAAAATGGATTAAATCAATAAAAATCCCCATTAATCTACACCCAATTCCTCATAATGACAAAGCGAAAACAGGTTTTTAGAAATCTTTTCAAATTTATGAAAAACTAAAACAGAAATACCTTATTTACCTACATAAGTATTCAGACCCTTTGCTATGAGACTTGAAATTGAGCTCAGGTGCATCTTGTTTCCATTGATCGTCCTTGAGATATTTCTACAACTTGATTGGAGCCCATCTGCCGTAAATTCTATTGATTGGAAATGATTTGGAAAGGCATACATCTGTCTACATAAGCTTTCACAGTTGACAGTGCATGTCAGAGCAAAAACCAAGCCATGAGGTTGAAGGAATTGTCCGTAGAGCTCAGAGACAGGATTGGGTCGAGGCTCAGATCTTGGGAAGTGTACCAAAATATTTCTTCAGCATTGAAGGTCCCCAAGAACACAGTGGCCTCCATCATTATTGAATGTAAGAAGTTTGGACCCACCAAGACTCTTCCTAGAGCTGGCCGCCCGGCCAAACTGAGCAATCAGGGGGAGAAGGGCCTTGGTCAGAGAGGTAACCAAGAACCCAGTGGTCACTCTGACTGAGCTCCAGAGTTCCTCTGTGGAGATGGGAGAACCTTCCAGAAGGACAACTATCTCTGCAGCATTCCACCAGTCAGGCCTTTATGGTAGAGTGGCCAGACGGAAGCCTCTCCTCAGTAAAAGGCACATAAGAGCTTGCCTGGAGTACCAAAAGGCACCTAAAGACTCCGGAGAGACCTGAAAATAGCTGTGCAGCAACGCTCCCAATGCAACCTGACAGAGCTTTTGAGGATCTGCGGAGAAGAATGGGAGAAACTCCTCAAATACAGGTGTGTCAAGCTTGTAGCATCATACCCAAGAAGACTCAAGGCTGTAATCACTGCCAAAGGTGCTTCAACAAAGTACTGAGTAAAGGGTCTGAATTCTTATGGAAATGTAATACTTCATCTTTTTATTATTTATACATTTGCAAACATTTCTAAAAATCAGTTTTTGCTTTGTCCTTATGGGGTATTGTGTGTAGGTTGATGAGGGTTAAAAAAATGGATTTAATACATTTTAGAATAAGGCTGTAATGTAACAAAATGTGGAAAAGTCCAGGGGTAAGAATACTTTCCGAATGCATTGTTGATAGAATTAAATATCATTCAGTGATCTGGCTATTTGAAAAGGTTTAATCTAAGCCAACATCAGCTTGTACAAGATGTTTTCGGCAATGCATGTGCAGATCGGAGATACAGTAGATGTCTTTGAAAACACTGAAAAATTATCTTTCTAATTGAAAACCCTGTCTTATCTTAGCTGATAACAATGTCGGTGGGCTTGACATCTCAGTGTTGTGCTGCGTACTCTATGGGCTTGACATCTCAGTGTTGTGCTGCGTACTCTATGGGCTTGTCATCTCAGTGTTGTGCTGCGTACTCTATGGGCTTGACATCTCAGTGTTGTGCTGCGTACTCTATGGGCTTGTCATCTCAGTGTTGTGCTGCGTACTCTATGGGCTTGTCATCTCAGTACTCTATGGGCTTGACATCTCAGTGTTGTGCTGCGTACTCTAGTGGGCTTGGGTCATCTCAGTGTTGTGCTGCGTACTCTATGGGCTTGACATCTCAGTGTTGTGCTGCGTACTCTATGGGCTTGTCATCTCAGTGTTGTGCTGCGTACTCTATGGGCTTGTCATCTCAGTGTTGTGCTGCGTACTCTATGGGCTTGTCATCTCAGTGTTGTGCTGCGTACTCTATGGGCTTGACATCTAGTGTTGTGCTGGTACTCTATGGGCTTGACATCTCAGTGTTGTGTGTACTCTATGGGCTTGTCATCTTGTGACATCTCAGTGTTGTGCGTACTCTATGGGCTTGTCATCTCAGTGTTGGGCTTGTCATCTCAGTGTTGTGCGTACTCTATGGGCTTGTCATCTCAGTGTTGTTGTACTCTATGGGCTTCATCAGTGTGTGTGTACTCTATGGGCTTGACATCTCAGTGTTGTGCTACTCTATGGGCTTGTCATCTCAGTGTTGTGCTGCGTACTCTATGGGCTTGACATCTCAGTGTTGTGCTGCGTACTCTATGGGCTTGCAGTGTTTGTACTCTATGGGCTTGTCATCTCAGTGTTGTGCTGTACTCGTACATCTATGGGCTTGTCATCTCAGTGTTGTGCTGCGTACTCTATGGGCTTGACATCTCAGTGTTGTGCTGCGTACTCTATGGGCTTGACATCTTAGTGTTGTGCTGCGTACTCTATGGGCTTGACATCTCAGTGTTGTGCTGCGTGACTCTATGGGTACTCTTGACATCTTAGTGTTGTGCTGCGTACTCTATGGGCTTGACATCTTAGTGTTGTGCTGCGTACTCTATGGGCTTGACATCTCAGTGTTGTGCTGCGTACTCTATGGGCTTGACATCTTAGTGTTGGCTCTATGGGCTTGACATCTCAGTGTTGTGCTGTACTCTATGGGCTTACATCTCAGTGTTGGGCGTACTCTATGGGCTTGACATCTCAGTGTTGTGCTGCGTACTCTATGGGCTTGACATCTCAGTGTTGTGCTGCGTACTCTATGGGCTTGACATCTCATGCTGCGTACTCTATGGGCTTGTCATCTCAGTGTTGTGCTGCGTACTCTATGGGCTTGACATCTCAGTGTTGTGCTGCGTACTCTATGGGCTTGTCATCTCAGTGTTGTGCTGCGTACTCTATGGGCTTGACATCTCAGTGTTGTGCTGCGTACTCTATGGGCTTGTCATCTCAGTGTTGTGCTGCGTACTCTATGGGCTTGACATCTCAGTGTTGTGCTGCGTACTCTGGGCTTGTCATCTCAGTGGGCTTGTCATCTCAGTGTTGTGCTGCGTACTCTATGGGCTTGACATCTCTTGTCATCTCACTATGGGCTTCATCTCAGTGTTGTGCTGCGTACTCTATGGGCTTGTCATCTCAGTGTTGTGCTGCGTACTCTATGGGCTTGTCATCTCAGTGTTGTGCTGCGTACTCTATGGGCTTGACATCTCAGTGTTGTGCTGCGTACTCTATGGGCTTGACATCTTAGTGTTGTGCTGCGTACTCTATGGGCTTGACATCTCAGTGTTGTGCTGCGTACTCTATGGGCTTGACATCTTAGTGTTGTGCTGCGTACTCTATGGGCTTGTCATCTCAGTGTTGTGCTGCGTACTCTATGGGCTTGACATCTCAGTGTTGTGCTGCGTACTCTATGGGCTTGACATCTCAGTGTTGTGCTGCGTACTCTATGGGCTTGACATCTCAGTGTTGTGCTGCGTACTCTATGGGCTTGACATCTTAGTGTTGTGCTGCGTACTCTATGGGCTTGACATCTCAGTGTTGTGCTGCGTACTCTATGGGCTTGACATCTTAGTGTTGTGCTGCGTACTCTATGGGCTTGACATCTCAGTGTTGTGCTGCGTACTCTATGGGCTTGACATCTTAGTGTTGTGCTGCTCTATGGGCTTGACATCTTAGTGTTGTGCTGCGTACTCTATGGGCTTGACATCTCAGTGTTGTGCTGCGTACTCTATGGGCTTGACATCTCAGTGTTGTGCTGCGTACTCTATGGGCTTGACATCTCAGTGTTGTGCTCTACTCTATGGGCTTGTCATCTCAGTGTTGTGCTGCGTCACTCTATGGGCTTGACATCTCAGTGTTGGCTTGACTCATGGGCTTGTCATCTCAGTGTTGTGCTGCGTACTCTATGGGCTTGACATCTCAGTGTTGTGCTGCGTACTCTATGGGCTTGTCATCTCAGTGTTGTGCTGCGTACTTTATGGGCTTGTCATCTCAGTGTTGTGCTGCGTACTCTATGGGCTTGTCATCTCAGTGTTGTGCTGCGTACTCTATGGGCTTGACATCTCAGTGTTGTGCTGCGTACTCTATGGGCTTGACATCTCAGTGTTGTGCTGCGTACTCTATGGGCTTGACATCTCAGTGTTGTGTGCTGGGCTTGTCATCTCAGTGTTGTGCTGCATACTTTATGGGCTTGTCATCTCAGTGTTGTGCTGCGTACTCTATGGGCTTGTCATCTCAGTGTTGGCTTACTCATGGGCTTGACATCTCAGTGTTGTGCTGCGTACTCTATGGGCTTGACATCTCAGTGTTGTGCTACGTACTCTATGGGCTTGACATCTCAGTGTTGTGCTGCGTACTCTATGGGCTTGACATCTCAGTGTTGTGCTGCGTACTCTATGGGCTTGACATCTCAGTGTTGTTCTGCGTACTCTATGGGCTTGACATCTCAGTGTTGTGCTGCGTACTCTATGGGCTTGTCATCTCAGTGTTGTGTGCGTACTCGCTTGACATCTCAGTGTTGTGCTGCGTACTCTATGGGCTTGACATCTCAGTGGGCTTG
Organism: Oncorhynchus keta; assembly: GCF_023373465.1. NCBI lineage: Eukaryota > Metazoa > Chordata > Actinopteri > Salmoniformes > Salmonidae > Oncorhynchus > Oncorhynchus keta. The sequence goes on along the minus strand of NC_068443.1, from coordinate 13,374,453 downwards.
ACATCTCAGTGTTGTGCTGCGTACTCTATGGGCTTGACATCTCAGTGTTGTGCTGCGTACTCTATGGGCTTGTCATCTCAGTGTCTATGCTTGACATCTCAGTGTTGTGCTGCGTACTCTATGGGCTTGTCATCTCAGTGTTGTGCTGCGTACTCTATGGGCTTGACATCTCAGTGTTGTGCTGCGTACTCTATGGGCTTGACATCTCTGCTGCGTACTCTATGGGCTTGACATCTCAGTGTTGTGCTGCGTACTCTATGGGCTTGTCATCTCAGTGTTGTGCTGCGTACTCTATGGGCTTGTCATCTCAGTGTTGTGCTGCGTACTCTATGGGCTTGTCATCTCAGTGTTGTGCTGCGTACTCTATGGGCTTGTCATCTCAGTGTTGTGCTGCGTACTCTATGGGCTTGACATCTCAGTGTTGTGCTGCGTACTCTATGGGCTTGACATCTCAGTGTTGTGCTGCGTACTCTATGGGCTTGACATCTCAGTGTTGTGCTGCGTACTCTATGGGCTTGACATCTCAGTGTTGTGCTGCGTACTCTATGGGCTTGTCATCTCAGTGTTGTGCTGCGTACTCTATGGGCTTGTCATCTCAGTGTTGTGCTGCGTACTCTATGGGCTTGACATCTCAGTGTTGTGCTGCGTACTCTATGGGCTTGACATCTCAGTGTTGTGCTGCTTGACATCTCACTCTATGGGCTTGACATCTCAGTGTTGTGCTGCGTACTCTATGGGCTTGACATCTCAGTGTTGTGCTGCATCTCAGTGTTGTGTACTCTATGGGCTTGTCATCTCAGTGTTGTGCTGCGTACTCTATGGGCTTGTCATCTCAGTGTTGTGCTGCGTACTCTATGGGCTTGTCATCTCAGTGTTGTGCTGCGTACTCTATGGGCTTGACATCTCAGTGTGTGCTGCGTACTCTATGGGCTTGACATCTCATCTGCGTACTCTATGGGCTTGACATCTCAGTGTTGTGCTGCTATGGGTACATCTCAGTGTTGTGGGTACTCTTGACATCTCAGTGTTGTGCTGCGTACTCTATGGGCTTGACATCTCAGTGTTGTGCTGCGTACTCTATGGGCTTGTCATCTCAAATATGGGCTTGACATCTCAGTGTTGTGACATCTCAGTGTTGTGCTGCGTACTCTATGGGCTTGACATCTCAGTGTTGTGGGTACTCTGGGCTTGACATCTCAGTGTTGTGCTGCGTACTCTATGGGCTTGACATCTCAGTGTTGTGCTGCGTACTCTATGGGCTTGTCATCTCAGTGTTGTGCTGCGTACTCTATGGGCTTGACATCTCATCTCTATGGGCTTGTGTTGTGCTGCGTACTCTATGGGCTTGACATCTCAGTGTTGTGCTGCGTACTCTATGGGCTTGACATCTCAGTGTTGTGCTGCGTACTCTATGGGCTTGACATCTCAGTGTTGTGCTGCGTACTCTATGGGCTTACATCTCAGTGGGCTTGACATCTCAGTGTTGTGCTGCGTATGGGCTTGACATCTCAGTGTTGTGCTGCTATGGGCTTGACATCTCAGTGTTGTGCTGCGTACTCTATGGGCTTGACATCTCAGTGTTGTGCTGCGTACTCTATGGGCTTGACATCTCAGTGTTGTACTGCTGGGCTTGTACTCTATGGGCTTGACATCTCAGTGTTGTGCTTGCATCTACTCTATGGGCTTGTCATCTCAGTGTTGTGTCATCTCAGTGTTGTGCTGCGTACTCTATGGGCTTGTCATCTCAGTGTTGTGCTGCGTACTCTATGGGCTTGACATCTCAGTGTTGTGCTGCGTACTCTATGGGCTTGACATCTCAGTGTTGTGCTGCGTACTCTATGGGCTTGACATCTCAGTGTTGTGCTGCGTACTCTATGGGCTTGTCATCTCAGTGTTGTGCTGCGTACTCTATGGGCTTGACATCTCAGTGTTGTGCTGCGTACTCTATGGGCTTGTCATCTCAGTGTTGTGCTGCGTACTCTATGGGCTTGTCATCTCAGTGTTGTGCTGCGTACTCTATGGGCTTGACATCTCAGTGTTGTGCTGCGTACTCTATGGGCTTGCTGCAGTTGAGTTCTGTGTTGTAACGTTTGCCCTTGCTGCGGCTCAGGACTGTGTGTGTGCGTTTGTGTGCGTCTTATCCGACTGTAGCATAGTACTGCACCATAAATACATACAGTACATCTGCTGCAGACCCAGCTCCAAGTCGTAAAATGTGTGTGTGATGCAGTCGCGCATGTGTATATGTGTGCATGCATGCATGTGTTTGTTGTGCGTGTGTCTGTTTGTGTGTGTGTGTGTGTGTGTGTGTGTGAGTGTGTGTGTCTGCCTATGTGTGTGTGTTCGGGCTCGGCTCTCTGTTGCCTGAGGAGATATTTCAACCGGGGCTCAAAGGCGAGCCAAGGGTACTGCTAAACACTCCCCATTAGCTAGACCAGATTAACATGTACAGTCAGAGAGAGAGAGCGGGGGGGGGGGAGAAGAAGAGGGAGATGGTGAGGGATTTTAAAAATAGGGAGTGAGTGGAGGGGGGGGGGGGACCAGTCCAAGTTGATGATGAATATGCAAATAAGGCAATTATAACCTAAGGTGTTATGTTAATTAAGAATAGAGATCTCGCCCATGTGACCTATTCTAGCTCTTATCTGCACCTTATCAAACGTATCAGCTGTCTAACCACTCCTATAGGGCTCCTCAATGCTCAGCTCTCCTTAATAACTGACCTATGATCAGCTGTCTCAACACTGCTATATGGCTCCTCACTGCTCAGCTCTCTTTAATAACTGTTTTGGGATCAATAATAAGCTGTCCCTAACATACAGTAGCTCTTACTGAAACAATATTTGTATTTACTTGTTTTGAATAGTTTAATTCTTTATACAGATACGTTAACCGTTTTCTTATGAGTTGCATATACAGTTGAAGTCAGACGATTACATACACTTAGGTTGGAGTCCACACATTTTTTGTTAACAAACTATAGTTTTGGCAAGTCGGTTAGGAGATCTACTTTGTGCATGACACAAGTAATTTTTACAAAAATCATTTACAGAAAGACTATTTCACTTATAACTCACTATATCACAATTTCAGTGGGTCATAAATTTACATACACTAAGATAACAGTACCTTTAAACAGCTTGGAAAATTCCAGAAAATGATGTCATGGCTTTAGATTAGAAGCTTCTGATAGGCTAATTGACATCATTTGAGTTAATTGGAGGTGTACCTGTGGATGTATTTCAAGGCCTACCTTCAAACTCAGTGCCTCTTTGCTTGACATCATGGGAAAATCAAAATAAATCAGCCAAGACCTCAGAAAAAAGATTGTAGACCTCCACAGGTCTGGTTCATCCTTGGGAGCAATTTCCAAACGCCTGAATGAACCACGTTCATCTGTACAAATAATAGTACTTAAGTATAAACACTATGGGACCACGCAGCCGTCACACAGCTCAGGAAGGAGACGCGTTCTGTCTCCTAGAGATGAACGTACTTTGTGCGAAAAGTGCAAATCAATCCCAGAACAACAGCAAAGGACCTTGTGAAGATGCTGGAGGAAACTGGTACTAAAGTATCTATATCCACAGTAAAACAAGTCCTATATCGACATAACCTGAAAGGCCGCTCAGCGAGGAAGAAGCCACTGCTCCAAAACCTCCATAAAAAATGCCAGACTACGGTTTGCAACTGCACATGGGGACAAAGATCTTACTTTTTTGAGAAATGTCCTCTGGTCTGATGAAACAAAAATAGAACTTTTTGGCCATAATGACCGTCGTTAGGTTTGGAGGAGAAATGGGGAGGCTTGCAAGCCGAAGAACACCATTCCAACCGTGACTTACCGGGGTGGCAGCATCATGTTATGGGGGTGCATTGCTGCAAGAGGGACTGGTGTACTTCACAAAATAGATGGCATTATGAGGTATGAAAATGATATTGGAAGGGGACAAAATTCACCCAACTTATTGTGGGAAGCTTGTGGAAGGCTACCCGAAACCTTTGACCCAAGTTAAACAATTGAAAGGCAATGCTACCAAATACTAATACCCACTGGGAATGTGATGAAATAAATATAAGCTGAAATAAATCATTCTCTCTACTATTATTCTGACATTTCACATTCTTAAAATGAAGTGGTGATCCTAACTGACCTAAGACAGGGACATTTTACTAGGATATAAATGTGAGGGAATTGTGAAAAACTGAGTTTAAATGTATTTGGCTAAGGTGTATGCAAACTTCTTACTTCAACTGTAAATTGTAACTGCAGACATGTTTACACATTTCATACGAGTTCCACATATACTGTAACTGCAGATATATTCACCCAATGCTGGACCCGCGGAGAGAGGGAGCTGTGGGAGAGGGAGCGAAAGGGTTTGAGGTGCTCTCTATCTGGTTACTCTCCAGGCCAGAACCAGCCTCTTTATAATTGTCTACTGGCATAGACCAAGGGGGAAACGTTCTCTTTCTTCTCTTTCTATCCCTCTCTCCATAACACTCAGCACGCTGCCACTGAATCTAATGTAACCTGGGCATTAGCATATGAATTACCATGCAGATTGAAAAGTACATTAAGATATTTAGAAGAGAAAATGCCATATTCCCTTAGCTGTGATTAGGTCCCAGTCTGGGGAGACTGTTAGACACTTAAGGGAATGCTGTATTATCCAATAACACACCCTCCTTGATTTGATAAAACCTGAACTCATTGATTTCTATTCTGATCTGTGTGTGTGCGTGTGTGCGTTTGTGCCATCTACCTCCAATACCCATGCCGACACACCCAACCATTATCAGTGTCAGTCCAATAATGAAATGAGTGAATGTAATGTACTGTAGACCCAGTTATCCCAGTTTATCCCCCTCGTCTCAGGCCCTTTAGTCAACGATTTTAACCTGCAGAGAGAGAGAGAGAGAGAGAGAGAGAGAGAGAGAGAGAGAGAGAGAGAGAGAGAGAGAGAGAGAGAGAGAGAGAGAGAGAGAGAGAGAGAGAGAGAGAGAGAGAGAGAGAGAGAGAGAGAGAGAGAAGAGAGAGAGAGAGAGAGAGAGAGAGAGAAAGAGAGAGAGAGAGAGAGAGAGAGAGAGAGAGAGAGAGAGAGAGAGAGAGAGAGAGAGAGAGAGAGAGAGAGAGAGAGAGAGAGAGAGAGAGAGAGAGAGAGAGAGAGAGACTGTCAATCCATCTCTCTCAGTCAACCTGATATAATGATGCTGACTTTGTATAGAGTGGAACAGTAATTGGAAGTCAAATATTTTAATGTTGTGTTCACAATCCATCTCTCTCAGTCAACCTGATATAATGATGCTGACTTTGTATAGAGTAGTAATTGGAACATGTTGTGTTCACTAAAAGCCAGTTATCCCAGTTTATCCCCCTCGTCTCAGGCCCTTTAGTCAAATATTTTAACCTGAAGAGAGAGAGAGAGAGAGAGAGAGAGAGAGAGAGAGAGAGAGAGAGAGAGAGAGAGAGAGAGAGAGAGAGAGAGAGAGAGAGAGAGAGAAAGAGAGAGAGAGAAAGAGAGAGAGAGAGAGAGAGAGAGAGAGAGAGAGAGAGAAGAGAGAGAGAGAGAGAAAGAGAGAGAGAGAAAGAGAGAGAGAGAAAGAGAGAGAGAGAGAGAGAGAGAGAGAGAGAGAGAGAGAGAGAGAGAGAGAGAGAGAGAGAGAGAGAGAGAGACTGTCAATCCATCTCTCTCAGTCAACCTGATATAATGATGCTGACATTGTATAGAGTAGGAATTGGAACATGTTGTGTTCACTAAAAGCCTGGGATTTCAAAGCAGTTGCTCACTACAATCGAGATAATGCTACGGAACACCGAGATAAGACCACAGCACAATGGAACACCTCATTCAGAATGCCAGGTTAGGAGTGGAATCAGACCCATGATTCTCTGTCATCTGTGGAAGAGGACTGGAAAACTCTAAATGGCAGCTGACTCAGACAGCAATGTTTTAATATCCACTTCCTCCAGTGGCAGAAGGGTGAAAATCAAACTAATTAGTGCACTCATCTGTGGCGGTGTTTTTAAAGATATGTTTTCAACTACCTCATACCCTGCACGTTGACTAAGTACCAGTACTCATTGTATATAGCCTTATTATTGTTATTTACAGTGCATTCGGAATGTAATCAGACCCCTTGACTTTATCCACATTTTCTTACGTTACAGCCTTATTCTAAAATGGATTAGTTTTTTTTAAATCATCATCAATCTACACACAAGTGAAAAGATATTTTTAGAATTTTTTACAAATGTATTAAAATTAAAAAACAGAAATAGCTGATGGAAATATTTATTCAGTCTCTTTGCTATGAGACTCAAAATTGAGCTCAAGTGCATCCTGTTTACATTGATGAGCCTTAAGCCTTAAGCTGTTTCTACACCTTGTTTGGAGTCCCGTGGTAAATTCAATTGATTGGACACAATGTGGAAAGGCACACACCTACCTATATAAGATCCCACAGTTGACAGTGCATGTCAGAGCAAAAATCAAGCATTGAAGTCGAAGGAATTGTCCGTAGAGCTCCGAGACAGGATTGTGTCGAGACACAAATCTGGGGAAGGGTACCAAAACATTTCTGGAGCATTGAAGGTCCCCAAAAACACACTGGCCTCCATCTGTCTTAAATGGAAGAAGTTTGGAACCACCAAGACTCATAGAGATGGCTGCCTGGCCAAACTGACCAATCAGGGGAGAAGGGCCTTGGTCAGGGAGGTGACCAAGAACCCAATAGTCACTCTGACCGACCTCCAGAGTTACTCTGTAGATATGAGATAACCTTCCAGAAGGACAACCATCTCTGCAGCACTCCACCAATCAGGCCTTTATTGTAGAGTGGCCAGACGGAAACCACTCCTCAGTAAAAGGTACATGACAGCCCGCTTGAGTTTGCCAAACAAGATTCTCTGGTCTGATGAAACCAAGAATTCACTTTTTGGCCTGAATGCCAAGCGTCACGTGTGGAGCAAACCTAGCGTTATTCCTACGGTGTAGAATGGTGGTGGCAGCATTGTGCTGTGTGGATGTTTTGCAGCGGCAGGGACAGAGAGATCATTGATGAAAACCTGCTCCAGAGAACTCAGGACCTCAGACTGGGGCGAAGGTTCACCGTTCCAACAGGACAACGACCCTCAGCACACAGCCAAGACAACGCAGGAGTGGCTTCGGGACAAGTCTCTGAATGTCCTTGAGTGGCCCAGCCAGAGCCCGGACTTGAACCCGATCTAACATCTCTGGAGAGACCTGAAAATAGCTGTGCAGCGACGCTCCCCATCCAACTTGACAGAGCTTGAGAGGATCTGCAGAGAAGAATGGGAGAAACTCCCCAAATACAGGTGTGCCAAGCTTGTAGTGTCAAACACAAGAAGACTCAAGGCTGTAATCGCTGCCAACGGTGCAACAAACTATTAAGTAAAGGGTCTGAATACTTATGTAAATGTTTTATTTAAAAATATATATAAATTACAAAAATTTCTAGAAACCGGTTTTTGCTTTGTCATTATGGGGTAGATTGATGAGGGGGGGAAAAACAATTTAATCAATTGTAGAATAAAGCTGTAACGCAATAATGTGTCTGAATACTTTCCGAATGCACCTTATTGTGTTACTATTTACTGTTCACAATTTTCTTTTTTTATATGATTCTTTAGCTTGTAGGTAAGCATTTCACGGTACAACTGTTGTGTTCAGCGCAACATTTTATTTGATTTATAGTGGATGTAAAATGGCACCACTTATCACACTGTAACCATGTTATTTCTCATGAGTTAACTTCCTGTCATTTGCTCACCCTCATTCAGCATTACAGTGATTTTTATCTTTTGAGAGAGTGACTTTAATCAAATTGTTGCAGTAATTCTAGTTATGTGTGGTTTATATTTGAGTATATGTGCTTACAAAAAAAGCCTATTCCTGTTCTTTCCCTGTGAAACAAGAAACCCTCAAACTCCGATTGAACCTGTCCTGTCCTCTCTTCTCATCTCGCCCCCATCCCCCTCTCTGTAGAGAGACAGAGAAAGGCAAATGGAGATGGAGAGAGAAAGCCCTCCTAGTGTGTGTGTGTGACACAGAGAGAGAGCCCTCCCTACTTTCTTTTGCATCTGCTGCTGCAATAGATTGCCATGGCCTGACATTGCTATCGGTTGCTATGGTAACACAGGGCACAGTGAAGAGTGGCTGCAGAGAGAGAGAGAGAGAGAGAGAGAGAGAGAGAGAGAGAGAGAGAGAGAGAGAGAGAGAGAGAGAGAGAGAGAGAGAGAGAGAGAGAGAGAGAGAGAGAGAGAGAGAGAGAGAGAGAGAGAGAGAGAGATGCAGGAAAACAGTGACCCTAACACAAGGACACATTTTACACTAATACACCACAACATAATGGAATAATACAGATCCAGAAGAAAACAGCAACACCTGACACATTTCTATTACAGCATAGTGGTTAACTGTCGACATGTTTAGGCTACTAAATGATACTTGAATTTACCCTATACACATCATGAGATTGCTACAACCTAGCCTATGTATGAAATGTAGGTGCACACAGGTCGAAAGAAAATGTTGAGGTGACAGACAGTGACACATGGACAGACAATGACACATTCAATACCGCCTGGCACACTCTTGTCTGCATTTATCTGATCTAGGGTGCAATCATTAGTCCAACAGTTGCAATCAAGGGTTTCTATAGGACAAATTCTTATATATTTATCCCTGTTTCGTTCCGTTTGCTTCCTTTTTAAGAAATGTTTTTCAACAGAATCGGCAGAATGAATACACCCCTGATCACATGCAAACACAGTTCACTTTCATAGCAGCCACGTTGTATTAATTTCCAAGCCAAACCGTAGCATAACTGCTACACACAACCTACATCGTTGTCACCATATTAGCTCAAGTAATGTCATAGTCAACATAGCTAATACAATTAACGTATTAGTAAACCCACTACAATCATGCAGTACAGTGTACAGTCAGAAAGCAGTTTAGCAGTTACACTGGCGGGCCCTGGTGGCAATAAATTAGTAAAACCAAAAGCTTACCTTGAATTGGAAAAGTTCCAGTGTTCTGTTGGATAGTAGCCACCTAGCTAACATAAAATCCCTCTTTTTGAACTGGGTGTTTGAGAAGGCTAAGCTAGCTCGCTGCATTTGCTAGCTAAGTAAGTGAAAGTTTAAAAAAAATCTCTCTCTCTCTCTCTCTCTCTCTCTCTCTCTCTCTCGCTCTCTCTTGATTATCCTTCAGTTTTGAATAAATTAATTTGTTAAAATCTGGTCGAGGAGTGAATTTCACAACACTGATGTTACCACAAAGACCAGCGAGGTTTTTCAATGCCTCACAAAGAAGGGCACCTATTGGTAGAAGGATCAAAATAAAAAAGAAGACATTAAATATCCCTTTGAGCATGGTGAAGTTAATACACTTTGGATGGTGTATCAATACTCCCAGTCACTACAAATATACAGGCTTACTTTCTAACTAGTTAAAACAATTCTAGATGGCTGTGGAGTGAGTTTACAACACGTTCTCATCTCTGTTGCACAATACCCAGGTTAACATGCTATAGGATGCAGGGTTGGGGAGTAATGGATTACATGTAATATGAAAGGGATTACAAAAAAACGGTAACTGTAATCAAATATGTTACCAGCAAAAATATTGTAATCAGATTACAGATACTTTTGAAAAACTAGATGATTACTACGAGGATTACTTTTAAATTCAGAAAGGATGTTCTCTGTTTTCACAATGACATTCAAATCAGCATTGAAAAAATGTGCAAGTTTAAGTTTGTTCCAGCAGAGCGAGACTGATCACAAGTCAGAGAACACTATGATGACACATGGGTTTGATGGATCACAGGGAAAGAGCAGGAATAGGCTTTTGTAGGTTACAGTCCAAGCTATGTCTTCCAATAGTACGACTGCTGTCGGCATCCAAAGATTATCCAACTTGAATAAATGGTTGGAGGTAAGGATGACAGAAGTGGTGCAGCCTACCACGATACGGATATCACTTATTATTGTTATCTACAGTTGAAGTCGGAAGTTTATGTACACCTTAGCCAACTACATTTAAACTCTGTTTTTCACAATTCCTGACATTTAGTCCTAGTAAAAATTCACTGTTTTAGGTCAGTTAGGATCACCACTTTACTTTAAGAATGTCAGAATAATAGTAGAGAGTGATTTATTTCAGCTTATATTTCTTTCATCACATTTCCAGTGGGTCAGAAGTTTACATAGACTCAATTTTTATTTGGTAGCATTGCCTTTAAATTGTTTAACTTGGGTCAAACGTTTCGGGTAGCCTTCCACAAGCTTCCAACAATAAGTTGGGTGAATTTTGGACCATTCCTCCTGACAGAGCTGGTTTAAATGAGTCAGGTTTGTAGGCCTCCTTGCTCGCACACGCTTTTTCAGTTCTGCCAAATAATTTCTATGGGATTGAGTTCAAGTTACACAATTTAATGGCAATGCTACCAAACACTAATTGAGTGTTTGTAAACTTATGACCCACTGGGAATGTGGTGAAAAAAATAAAAGCAGAAATAAATCATCATTCTTAAAATAAAGTGGTGATCCTAACTGACCTAAGACAGGGAATTATTACTAGGATTAAATGTCAGGAATTGTGAAAAATTGAGTTTAAATGTACTTGGCTAAAGTGTATGTAAATTTCTGACTTCAACTGTATGTTATGTCGGAAAAAGTCATTTATAAATTCTTTAGTCCTAGTTATAAACAAGTTGTCATCCAGTAGGCTTTGATTACATTTCCAATATCCTCGCCCACGTGGAAATTCTGTAAGAGTAATATATATGCCAATTATGTGATGATCCAACCGCATTCTGTCCCCTATCAACAATTTTAAACTTTTGGTGCCGGAGAGAGAATGACATAAGAAAGTAATCAAGACGACTAGCTTGATTAAGCCTCCGCCATGTATATCTCCCTCGGTCAGGGTCTCCATATATCCCCTAATTCCAATATATCCATGACATTCATGATTTCCTTAAGTGCCTGAGGGTGATAGTTTGTAGTGTGATTTCCTTTACGGTTCATAGAAATATTTATAACCGTATTACAATTCCCCACCATAATAATAGAGTCTAGTGTTGCTTGTAGAGTTAATAAATTCTTATATATAGTTTCAAAGAAGCTTGGATCATCATTGTTTGGACCCTATTGGTTAATAAGCCATATCTGTTTATTGTCCAATAACATATTTAAAATAATCCATCTACCTTGATGATCTGTTTGGACAATTTGCACATTTGGATCAAAATGATTGTTCCTTAATATCATCACCTGTTTTGAATTTCTTTGCCCGTGGGATAAATATATTTTGCCCCCCCACCAGTCCTTTTTCCACAAAACCTTCCACAAAATCAAAAATTGTTGAATACGTTTCCTGTAAACAATAGATATTATATTCCTTCTCTTTTAAACAGGGAAATACTGATAGTCTATTCTTATTATCCGCTAAGCAATCACAATTATAACTGGCTATACTTATTTCACCACTTACCATAATGAGACACAACTTTCAATTCTATTTATCAAAATATATGTTTGTAAACGTACCATTAAAAAGTAACATGATGATTGAGTGTCTGTATACTGTAGCTGTACCATGATATTTGCATTGCTACTAAGTAAACCTCCAATTGGTCCCCACTATTCCACACGCTAAAAGCCCTCCTCATCCCTCGCAACAGTTGTGGGATATACACACCCACACACACATACACACTCATACACACTCATACACACTCAACCCCTTTCCCCACAACAATGGCAAAAATAGCTGAAATAAGCAATGAGAAACGACAGTCCATCGTTATTCCAATTTGGCTAATCTATACTTCCAAATTTTCAAGTCCTATTCCTGAAGATCAAGGGGTATAATATTTAATGGAAACACTGGAATTCTGATAGACTTTGGTTTTTAATGTAAAGATATAATTTAATCATATTATTATGTGTAGTAGAAAGTGATGGGTTAGAAGAAGCCTACATAACCAACCCATACAGTAAAATGTAACATCCATATATGGCCAGTTATGTAAACTTTAACATTGATTTATCCTGCAATAGATGTCATTCAATTGGTAACATACATTTTTGCCTTCTTCTAATGTCTATTAAGGGGAAAGTCATCTAAAAGTGACTGAATGTAATCAGATTACATTACTGAGTTTGGGTAATCCAGAAGTTACATTACTGATTAACTAGTAACTGTAACTAGTAACTGTAACGGATTACATTTTTAAAGTAACCTACCTCTGTAAAACTGCCTTATACACAAAAGTAAACCAGTGTTGGGACATTCTAGCGGTCAGAGAAGGCATGCCTACATTTTGTTATAAAATGCAATGGTGGGTGTGAAATGGCTGAGCCTTACACAGTAAACATGCAGATCATAGGCCTTCGTGGTTTTGTAAATATCAGACACCTTCTCAGACTAATAGAGAAAGCTTTGGACAGTACTCTCAAGAGACACAGTTGGGCACGTTCTAAAAAAAAATACAGACTCCATTTCAAGAAGAGCTTCCCATTGGACCATTGAAGGTAGACGAAAGAGGGGGAGGCCCAAGACACAGTGGCAGTCTGAGCTCCAACATCATGGTGCACAATGGAGTAGATGCTGAGCTCCAACAGAAATGGAGAGCCTTCTGTTGCTGCTGCCCTCTTCATGCCACAGGCCAATACTTCCTAAACAACCAACCCTGTTTGTTTTGAATGGAGTCCTACCTTCTTCCTTTAAATGGAGGCATTAGCTTGTTTTGTAGCATTTTTTTCATAAAGATAAGTAATGCAGCTATTGATACTAGTAGACGTTGTCCCGCTGAACCCATCTACTCATTGTTTTTACAAGCATATACCCACACTGGTATATTGAAAGGTGAATGAGGTCCACACTCCAGTCCAGTTATGGCGGTAATATACCTTAAACTTGGTTGCCAACTGCCATATAAAATCCTCAGAAGAAGAACAATGAACACGGGGAGACCAATCAAAGAAAGGCTCTTGATCTAGGAGGGATCTCTGCTGTTACCAAGAGAAGCTTGATTTTGCAAGAAGTTAACCCTGATCTCCACATTCCCAGTGCTGAACGGGCCACCCATACGAAAAGACATGCATGACTAAGCTGCTTTAGATAAAATGATGTGTGTATGACATTTCACTGTCACTCTCATTACATCATGGAATCCCACAGCTGGTTACTGTAGAAACCATGTCACTGTCACGTCATTACACCCTTCAGGAGGGAGGGATGGAACAAATACTTGAACATACACATCTATTTATATCTCTTCCTTTTCTTAGCCCCATTCTTCCCTAAACTATTTTATAGCAGATCCAGATATCAAAGGGATCAGCACAATAGCCCTGTCCCTATTTCACATTGAAAACCAATCACCTGTTGTGATATAACTCCTGACCTAGGACCATTGATAGCCAAAAGTGGTCTATAAACTCTCCTAGACCTATCGTCGATAGCCAGTAGTGTTGTGCGATATATATACTGCCGTTGGCCCAGATCTGGAGAGGGATCTCAAAGATCAATAACCTGCCTAATGATGGGGCTTAATTAGTGAGTTGTTGCAGTATGTGTGTGTGTCTGTGTGTGTCTATGTGTGTGTGTCAGTGTGTGTTTGTGTGTGTGTGCGTCTGTCTGCGTCTGTCTGTGTGTGTGTGTGTGTGTGTGTGTGTGTGTGTGTGTGTGTGTGTGTGTGTGTGTGTGTGTGTGTGTGTGTGTGTGTGTGTGTGTGTGTGTGTGTGTGTGTGTGTGTGTGTGTGTGTCAGTGTGTGTTTGTGTGTGTGTGCGTCTGTCTGTCTGTCTGTGTGTGTGTGTGTGTGTGTGTGTGTGTGTGTGTGTGTGTGTGTGTGTGTGTGTGTGTGTGTGTGTGTGTGTGTGTGTGTGTGTGTGTGTGTGTGTTTGTGTGTGCGTCTGTGTGTGTGTGTGTTTGTGTGTGTGTGTGCGTGTACGTGTGATTCATCATCAGTAGGCTTCAATGAGCTACACTGAACAGAAATATAAACGCAACATTTAACATGTTGGTCCCATGTTTCATGAGCTGAAATAATAGATCCCGGAAATTTGCACATATGCACAAAAAGCTACTCCCATCTGACATGTGTGGCATATCAAGAAGCTGATTAAACAGCATGATCACTACATAAAAGGCTACTCTAAAATGTGCAGTTTTGTCACACAACACAATGCCACAGATGTCTCAAGTTTTGAGAGAGCATGCAATTGGAAAGCTGACCACAGGAATGTCCATCAGAGCTGTTGCCAGAGAATTGAATTTAGCCGCCTCCAATGTCATTTTGGAGAATTTGGCAGTACATCCAACTGGCTTCACAACAGCAGACAACAGCAGACCAGCCACCCGGGCAGCTGATGAAACTGTTGGTTTGCACAACTGAAGAATTTCTTCTCAAACGGTCAGAAACCATCTCAGGGAAGCTCATCTGCGTGCTCGTAGTCCTCACCTGCGTCTTGACCTGACTGCAGCTCGGCATCATAACCGACTTCAGGGGTAAATGCTCACCTTCGATGGCCACTGGCACGCTGGAGAAGTCTGCTCTTCACGGATCAATCCCGGTTTCAACTGTACCATTTCAACTTTACTGGGCAGATGCCAGACAGTGTGTACGGCGTCATTTGGGTGAGCGGTTTGCTGATGTCAATGTTGTGAACAGAGTGCCCCATGGTGGCAGTGGGGTTATGGTATGGGCAGGCATACGCTACGGACAACGAACACAATTGCATTTTATCGATGGCAATCTGAATGTCACGACTTCCGCCGAAGTCGGGTCCTCTCCTTGTGCGGGCGGTGCTCAGCGCTCGGCGTCTCCGGTCTTCTAGCCATCGTCGATCCACTTTTCATTTTCTATTTGTTTTGTCTTGTTTTTCCACACGCCTGGTTTCAATCCTCTCATTTACTTGTTGTGTATTTAACCCTCTGTTCCCCCCATGTCTTTGTGTGGGATTGTAGTGCTTGTGCACGTTCTCCGGCAGAGCACGACAGGTTGTTTTGGGTCCATTCATTCTTGTTGTTCTGATGACGTTGGTTTTGCTTAATAAATCTCTGGTTATTACCAAGTTTTGCTCTCCTGCGCCTGACTTCTCTGCCGCCCATTACGCACCCCGCTACACTGACTGTACAGAGATACCGTGACGAGATCCTTAGGCCCATTGTCGTACCATTCATCCATCGCCACCATTACATTTTTTAGCATGATAATGCACGGCCCCATGTCACAAAGATCTGTACAAAATTCCTGGAAGTTGAAAATGTTGCAGTTATTCAATGGCCTGCATACTCACCAGACATGTCACCCATTGAGCATGTATGGGATGCTCTGGATATTAGTGTACGATAGCATCCTCCAGTTCCCGCCAATAACCAGCACAGCCATGGAAGAGGAGTGGGACAACATTCCACAGGTCACAATCAACAGCCTGATCAACTCTATGCGAAGGCGATGTGTCGCACTGGTGGTCACAGCAAATGGTGGTCACAGCAGATACTGACTGATTTTCTGATCCACAGTCCAACCTTTTTTTAAGGCATCTGTGACCAACAGATGCATATCCGTATTCCCAGTCATGTGAAATCCGTAAATTAGGGCGAAATGAATTTATTTAAATTGACAGATTTTCTTATATGAACTCTAAAATCTTTGAAATTGTTGCATGTTGCGTTTATATTTTTGTTTCAGTGTAGTTGGAAAGGCTTGTGAACCATCACATAACCTCTATTCCATCATTCAATCTGAGGGTACCTTCTCCTAGGGGGATCAACACCAATACACCCCACAATTTCCTGTAATCTCCCCTCCCCCTACATCATTCCCATGCAATCTGGTGTCACTCTGATTGCCTTCGCTCATTTATCTCTCTTCAGTATACAATGTGTATGTGTGCATGCATCCAATAACTGCTTATTAACTTAGCAACAAATCTATGTACCTTTCAATGTTCCTTACTGTCTCTCCAATTACTGTTTCTGAGGGAGGGTGGGGAAAGGAGGTAGGGAGGCGAGAGGAGGAGAGAGGAGAGGGGAACATGATAGGGTGAGGGAGGAGGGGGTATATGATAGGGGGATGGAGGACATGAGAGTGGGAGGGAGGTAGGAGGAGGGGGGACATGATAGGGGGATGGAGGACATGATAGTGGGAGGGAGGGAGGAAGGAGGAGGGGGGGACATGATAGGGTGGAAGGGCGACACGATTGGGAGGAGGGATGAACATGATAGGGAGGAGGGGAGAGACATGATAGGGAGGAAGGGAGAGACATGATAGGGAGGAAGGGAGAGACATGATAGGGAGGGGGAGAGACATGATAGGGAGGAAGGGAGAGACATGATAGGGAGGAAGGGAGAGACATGATAGGGAGGGGGGGAGAGACATGATAGGGAGGAAGGGAGAGACATGATAGGGAGGAGGAGAGAGACATGATAGGGAGGAGGGAGGAACATGATAGGGAGGAGGGGAGAGACATGATAGGGGGATGGAGGACATGATAGTGGGAGGGAGGGAGGAAGGAGGAGGGGGGGACATGATAGGGAGGAAGGGCGACACGATTGGGAGGAGGGAGGAACATGATAGGGAGGAGGGGAGAGACATGATAGGGAGGAAGGGAGAGACATGATAGGGAGGAGGGAGGAACATGATAGGGAGGAGGAGAGAGACATGATAGGGAGGAGGGGAGAGACATGATAGGGAGGAGGGGAGGAACATGATAGGGAGGAAGGGAGAGACATGATAGGGAGGAGGGGAGAGACATGATAGGGAGGAGGGGGAGGCATGATAGGGAGGAGGGAGGACATGATAGTGGGAGGGAGGGAGGAAGGAGGAGGGGGGGACATGATAGGGAGGAAGGGTGACACGATTGGGAGGAGGGAGGAACATGATAGGGAGGAGGGGAGAGATATGATAGGGAGGAAGGGAGAGACATGATAGGGAGGAAGGGAGAGACATGATAGGGAGGAAGGGAGAGACATGATAGGGAGGAGGGGAGAGACATGATAGGGAGGAGGGAGAGACATGATAGGGAGGAAGGGAGAGACGTGATAGGGAGGAGGGGAGAGACATGATAGGGAGGAGGGAGGAACATGATAGGGAGGAGGGGAGAGACATGATAGGGAGGAGGGGAGAGACATGATAGGGAGGAGGGGAGAGACATGATAGGGAGGAGGGGAGAGACATGATAGGGAGGAGGGGAGAGAGACATGATAGGGAGGAGGGGAGAGAAATGATAGGGAGGAGGGAGGAACATGATAGGGAGGAGGGGAGAGACATGATAGGGAGGAGGGGAGAGACATGATAGGGAGGAGGGGGGAGACATGATAGGGAGGAGGAGAGAGACATGATAGGGAGGAGGAGAGAGACATGATAGGGAGGAGGAGAGAGACATGATAGGGAGGAAGGGAGAGACATGATAGGGAGGAGGAGAGAGACATGATAGGGAGGAAGGGAGAGACGTGATAGGGAGGAGGAGAGAGACATGATAGGGAGGAGGAGAGAGACATGATAGGGAGGAAGGGAGAGACATGATAGGGAGGAGGGGAGAGACATGATAGGGAGGAGGGGAGAGACATGATAGGGAGGAGGGGAGAGACATGATAGGGAGGAGGGGAGAGACATGATAGGGAGGAGGGAGAGACATGATAGGGAGGAGGGGAGAGACATGATAGGGAGGAGGGGAGAGACATGATAGGGAGGAGGGGAGAGACATGATAGGGAGGAGGGGAGAGACATGATAGGGAGGAGGGAGGAACATGATAGGGAGGAGGGAGGAACATGATAGGGAGGAGGGGAGAGACATGATAGGGAGGAGGGGAGAGACATGATAGGGAGGAGGGGGGAGGCATGATAGGGAGGAGGAAGGAACATGATAGGGAGGAGGGAGGAAGATGATAGGGAGGAGGGAGGAACATGATAGGGAGGAGGGGAGAGACATGATACGGAGGAGGGGAGGCATGATAGGGAGGAGGGGAGAGACATGATAGGGAGGAAGGGCGACACGATTGGGAGGAGGGGAGAGACATGATAGGGAGGAGGGGAGAGACATGGTAGGGAGGAGGGGAGAGGCATGATAGGGAGGAGGGGAGAGACATGATAGGGAGGAAGGGAGAGACATGATAGGGAGGAGGGAGGAACATGATAGGGAGGAGGGGAGAGACATGATAGGGAGGAGGGAGGAACATGATAGGGAGTAGGGAGGAACATGATAGGGAGGATGGGAGAGACATGACAGGGAGGAGGGGAGAGACATGATAGGGAGGAGGAGAGAGACATGATAGGGAGGAGGGGAGAGACATGATAGGGAGGAGGGGAGAGACATGATAGGGAGGAGGGAGGAACATGATAGTGAGGAGGGAGGGACATGATAGGGAGGAGGGGGAGACATGATAGGGAGGAGGGAGGGACATGATAGGGAGGAGGGAGGAACATGATAGGGAGGAGGGGAGAGACATGATAGGGAGGAGGGGAGAGACATGATAGGGGGGAGGGGAGAGACATGATAGGGAGGAAGGGAGAGACATGATAGGGAGGAGGGGAGAGACATGATAGGGAGGAGGGGAGAGACATGATAGGGAGGAGGGGAGAGACATGATAGGGAGGAAGGGAGAGACATGATAGGGAGGAGGGGAGAGACATGATAGGGAGGAGGGGAGAGACATGATAGGGAGGAGGGGAGAGACATGATAGGGAGGAGGGGAGAGACATGATAGGGAGGAGGGAGGAACATGATAGGGAGGAGGGGAGAGACATGATAGGGAGGAGGGGAGAGACATGATAGGGAGGAGGAGAGAGACATGATAGGGAGGAGGGAGGAACATGATAGGGAGGAGGGGGATTACTGAAGTGAATCAATATGATGTGAACAAAAATATTGAGCTCTTATAGACGGGTTGGTTGTTTAGCAACTATGAGGCAAAAATGACGGGGTTGGCTTAGACTGTAAACTATACTTAGTCTCTAAATGTTTATTAAAAACAGAAATACATTTGCACCTTGAGCACTTGTCTTTCAAATACATACTGTAGTTACAGTTGTTGGTTAGCGAACTAGTGAATATTTGCCATATTAGCATAGACATGACATCAGTCAAAGCAACTCCAAACAAGACATTTACATTTACATTTGAGTAATTTAACAGACGATGTTATCCAGAGTGACTTACAGTTAGTGCATTCATCTTAAGATAGCTAGTTGAGACAACACATATTACAATTGTATCAAGTACATTTTTGCTCAACAAAGTATTTATCAGCAAAGTCAGTGCTAGTAGGAAAAGAGAAGTGAGAGTAATTTATTAAGAAACTCTACAACTCTTTCGAAAGATGGGCAGGGACCAGGCTGTTGAAGATGATCCTCGCTTCGACTTGAAGTCTGTGGCGTGTGCGTGGGAGTGGGGTGACAAGGGAGAACTTAGAGCGGTTGAACACCAGGCAGGCTGCTGCATTCTGAATAAGTTGCAGGTGTTTGATGGCACAAGCAGGGAGCCCAGCCAACAGAGAGTTGTGCAGATGAGAGATGCCAAGTCCCTAGACTAGAACCTACACAGCTTCCTGTGTGAGGAAATAATGGCGCCGGAGGGGATGGCTGCCGTTTTACGGGCTCCTAACCAACTGTGCTATTTTGTTTGTTTTTTCGCCTTGCTTGTAACTTATTTTGTACATAAAGTTGCTACTTCCGTCTCTTATGACTGAAAAGTGCTTTTGGACATCAGAACAGCGATTACTCACCTCGAGCTGGATGAAGAGTTTTTCTTTAATGAGTCTGATGCGAAGGATACACTAATATCCGGAGAACAGGCCCAAATCCCTGTCATTCGCATGAAGAAAAGGCAGAGATACCGAGGGAGAAGGTTGGGGTGCCTTGCGAGGATACAGAGGTTAGTGAGTAAATCGCCATTACGATCGGTTCTACTGGCCAACGTGCAATCACTGGAAAACAAACTGGATGATCTACAGTCGAGAATATTCTATCAACGGGACATTAAAAACTGTAATATGTTTCACAGATTCGTGGCAGAACGACGACACGGATAACATAGAGCTGGCTGTGTTTTCTGTGCATCGGCAAGACAGAGCAGCAAGGTCTGGTAAGACGAGGGGTGGAGGTGTGCGTCTATTTGTCAATAACTACTGGTGCACAATATCTAATATTAAAGAAGTGTTGAGGTATTGCTCGCCTGATGTAAAGTACCTTATGATAAGTTGTAGACCCCACTATCAACCATGAGAGTTTCTCATATATATTATTCGTAGCCGTCTATTTACCACCACAAACCGATGCTGGCACTAAGACTGCACTCAACAAGCTGTATAAGGCCATAAGAAAACAAGAAAATGCTCATCCAGAAGCGGTGCTCCTAGTGGCCGGGAACTTTAATGCAGGCAAACTTAAATCTGTTTTACCTAATTTCTACCAGCATCTCACATGGGCAACCAGAGGAGAAAAAACTCTAGAGCACCTTTACTCCTCACTCAGAGACGCATACAAAGCTTTCCCTCGCCCTCCATTTGGCAAATCTGACCATAATTCTATCCTCCTAGTTCCTGTTTACAAGCAAAAACTATTAGTGTACTAGTGACTCACTCAATATGGAAGTGACACAGATGATGGAGATGCTACGCCACAGGACTGTTTTGCTAGCACAGACTGGAATTTGTCCCGTGATCCATCCAATGGCATTGAGGAGTATATCACCTCAGTCACTGGCTTCATCAATAAGTGCATTGACGACGTCGTCCCCGCGGTGACAGTGTGTACATATCTGGACACTAATCCGGACGCTTATAAGAAATCCCATTATGCCCTTAGACGAACCATCGAACGGCCAATGCGTCAGTACAGGACTAAGATTGAATCATACTACACTCGCTCTGACGCTCGTTGGATGTGGCAGGGCTTGAAAACTATTACGGACTACAAAGGGAAACCCAGCCGGGAGCTGCCCAGTGACGCGAGCCTACCAGACGAGCTAAATGCCTTTTCTGCTCGCTTTGAAGCAAGCAACACTGAAGCATGCATGAGAGCACCAGCTGTTCCGGATGACTGTGTGATCACACTCTTCATAGCCGATGTGAGCAAGACCTTTAAACTTGTCAACATTCACAAGGCCGCGGGGCCAGACAGATTACCAGGACGTGGATTCAGAGCATTCGCGGACCCACTGGCAAGTGTCTTCACTGACATTTTCAACCTGTCCCTGACTGAATCTGTAATACCCACATGCTTCAAGCATGCCCAAGAATGCGAAGGTAACCTGCCTGACTACTGCACCGTAGCACTCACATTGGTAGTCATGAAGTGCTTTGAAAGGCAGGTCAATTTGCATACCGCCACAAAAGAGCCACAGATGACACAATCACAGTCAAAATCCACAGTGCCCTTTCCCACCTGGACAAGGAACACCTTGTCCAACATGTGAGAATGCTGATCATTGACTAAAGCCTTCAACACCATAGTGTAAAAAAAAGCTCATTACTAAATACAAAGCTCATTACTAAGCTAATGACCCTGGGACTAAAACACATCCTTCTGCAATTGGATCCTGGACTTCCTGACGGGCCACCCTCAAGTGGTAAGGGTAGGTAACAACTCATCTGACACACTGATCCTCAACACCGAGGACCCTCAGGGGTGCGTGCTTAGTCCCCTCCTGTACTCCTTGTTCACCCACGACTGCGTGGCCAAGCACGACACCAACACCATCATTAAGTTTGCTGACGACACAACAGTGGTAGGCCTGATCACGGACAACGATGAGACAGCCTATAGGGAGGAGGTCAGAGACCTGGCACTGTGGTTTCAGGACAACAACCTCTACCTCAATGTGAGCAAGACAAAGGTGATGATCGTGGACTACAGGAGGTGGGCAGCCGTACAGGCCCCAATTAACATTGACGGGGCTGTAGTAGAGCGGTTCGAGAGTTTCAAGTTCCGTGGTGTCCACATCACTAACAAACTATCATGGTCCAAGCATACCAGAACAGTTGTGAAGAGCACACGACAACACATTTTCCCCCTCAGGAGACTGAAAAGATTTGGCATGGGTCCCCAGGTCCTCAAAAAGTTCAACAGCTGCACTTGGGTCAAACAGACTCCATGAGGGTGGTATGAGGGCCCGACGTCCACAGGTGGGGTTTGTGCTTACAGCCCAACACCGTGCATGACATTTGGCATTTGCCAGAGAACACGAAGATTGGCAAATTCGCCACTGGCGCCCTGTGCTCTTCACAGATGAAAGCAGATTCACACTGAGCACATGTGACAGACGTGACAGTCTGGAGACGCCGTGGAGAACGTTCTGCACTCTGCAACATCCTCCAGCATGACTGGTTTGGCGGTGGGTCAGTCATGGTGTGGGGTGGCATTTCTTTGGGGGGCCGCACAGCCCTCCATGTGCTCACCAGAGGTAGCCTGACTGCCATTAGGTACCGAGATGAGATCCTCAGACCCCTTGTGAGGCCATATGCTGGTGCGGTTGGCCCTGGTTTCCTCTTAATGCCAGACAATGCTAGACCTCATGTGGCTGGAGTGTGTCAGCAGTTCCTGCAAGAGGAAGGCATTGATGCTATGGACTGGCCCGCCTGATCCCCAGACCTAAATCCAATTGAGCACATCTGGGACATCATGTCTCGCTCCATCCACCAACGCCACGTTGCACCACAGACTGTCCAGGAGTTGGCGGATGCTTTAGTCCAGGTCTGGGAGGAAATCCCTCAGGAGACCATCTGCCACCTCATCAGGAGCATGCCCAGGCGTTGTAGGGAGGTCATACAGGCATGTGGAGGCCACACACACTACTGAGCCTCATTTTGACTTGTTTTAAAGACATTACATCAAAGTTGGATCAGCCTGTAGTGTGGTTTTCCACTTTAATTATGAGTGTGACTCCAAATCCAGACCTCCATGGGTTGATCAATTTGATTTCCATTGATAATTTTTGTGTGATTTTGTTGTCAGCACATTCAACTATGTAACGAAAAGAATATTTCATTCATTCAGATCTAGGATGTGTTATTTTAGTGTTCCCTTTATTTTTTTGAGCAGTGTATATAATTACAAAAAACTATGTATGGGGGATTGGTTAAAATGATGCAGACAGCTACATTGATAGAAGCCGCAATCTATCTGCAATATTAAAGCTGATCTACCCCCTAAGAAAATAAAATAAATAAATACTAGACAACCAAATTATGAAAATGCAGATGAGTATGGTGGGCTTTTGGTGCTCAAGCTTAAACAATTTGAACGTCTAGCCTCTATCGACACCAGCAAAGGAACCTTATGCTCTGCACCCTCACAAATTACAGTTAACAGGTGTTTTCTAAATGTTACTCTAATCTTTACAAACCCAAACCTTCTTTCCATCCTGATCTAATAACCTTTTATCTTAACTCCTTGAGATATATCTCTCATCACAACAAACCGAAGAACTTGAATGTCCCATGATTATCCATGAATTGAAATTGGCCGCCTTATCTACGCAGAAAGAATGTCCTCAGGCCTGGACGATATCCCGCCAGAACTCCTGTTAGCTCAGTGGGATTTAATTGCTTTTTGTTCTATGTTTCTCTGTCTGTATGCTACGTCTTGCTTGTCCTATGTTGCTCTGTCTGTATACTATGTCTTGCTTGTCCTATTGTCTATATTGTAATTGTTTTTAATAACCTGCCCAGGGACTGCGGTTGAAAATTAGCCGGCTGGCTAAAACCGGCACTTTTACTGAAACGTTGATTAATGTGCACTGTCCCTGTAAAAACAAAAATAAACTCAAACTCAAACTCAACTGGACCATTACTTTTAAATTCAATAAACTACTCTTTAAAATTGTTTCTTTCCACCGGGACCAAAAAAACAGTCCTAATTTATCTTCTTCATATTAAGAAGGTTAAGGACCCTCTTGAATACTCAAGATATAGGCCTAAAGCACTTTTGAACAGCGATTTTAAAATCTATTCCAAAGTCCTGGCAAAGAGATTGGAGAAGCATGTTCATGGTTTGGTCCATTTTGATCAGACAGATTTCATGAGAGGCAGACTTGCCTCCGATAATATCCAATGTCTTTTTGATATTATCGATTCAGCTCGGCGACCAAAGAATCATCCAAATCAAATCAAATGTAGCCCTTGTTACATAGCCCTTGTTACATCAGCTGATATATCAAAGTGCTGTACAGAAACCCAGCCTAAAACCCCAAACAGCAAGCAATGCAGGTGTAGAAGCACGGTGGCTAGGAAAAACTCCCTAGATAGGCCAAAACTTAGGAAGAAACCTAGAGAGGAGGGGTGGCCAGTCCTCTTCTGGCTTTGCCGGGTGGAGATTATAACAGAACATGGCCAAGATGTTCAAATGTTCACAAATGACCAGCATGGTTAAATAATAGTAATCACAGTGAACAGGTTAGGGTTCCATAGCGACAGGCAGAACAGTTGAAACTGGAGCAGCAGCATGGCCAGGTGGACTGGGGACAACAAGGAGTCATCATGCTTTGAGCTCCCAAGATGGCGTAGCAGTAAGTAGTCCTGTCGTGTCGTGTCCCTTGTATATATCGTTTTCTAAACCTAAGCTTCCAAATACTCTCCTGCAACCCGCCTCACCCAATGTAGCTATTTTTTTCCTAAAGTATTTATATTTACTTCGGAACCAGAACCCCTCAACTGAAGCTAGCCAGCTAACCACCAGCTATGCTAGCGGTCTTCAGCTAACCGGTCATCAGCTAACCTTTAGCTCGGAAAGCTCTCGCCAGTTCGAACAACGCAACGCTAACCAGAGCATAACGGACCTATTTATTTTTTATCCCCGGATTCCCACCGGATTCCCACCGCAAACGGAACATTTTTCAGCTGGATCTTCACAATTAGCTATCTAGCTAAACCGCAACCCCGGATGATTACTCCTGGCTAGCGTTTCCACCCACCGTAGCATACTCCTGGGCTACAATACCCGGGCCCACGACCGGTCTATCGATGTCACCGCATGAAGAGGAATAAACAGACTCACCCCATCGCAACGTCCCCCAAAGGCTAACTCTCTAGCCCTTGCTATCTCCTTGCTTGCTAATTCGGCCTGCTAACTGCTAGCTTGTTTAGCCCTGGTCCGCTAACTGCTACCTTATTTACCCCCGGCCTACCAACTGTTAGCTTGTTAGCACAGGCCTGCTAACCGTCTGCATCGCCGCGTCCCAAACACTCACTGGACCCATATTTACTTTCTATCTCCTTTCGATTTTTAATTTGTTTATACCTTCCGGAAACCTGCCTCACCCAATGTGATACGGAATCGCTATTATTTTTAATTTTTAGAACACACTCAAGAACCTCCAGAAGCTAACCAGCTAACTAGCTACAAGCTATTTTGTCATTGTTAGTTTTTTAACCTGGATAACACTCGCCAGTCCAGCTTCCCTGCCCCATCCACCGCTGCCCCCTGGACACTGATCACTTGGCTACATAGCTGATGCACGCTGGACTGTCCATTAATCACGGTACTCCATTCTGCTTGTTTGTTTTATCTGTCGGCCCCGTTGCCTAGTCAACGCCATTTTACCTGCTGTTGTTGTGCTAGCTGATTAGCTGTTGTTGTCTCACCTACTGTTTTAGCTAGCTTTCCCAATTCAACACCTGTGATTACTGTATGCCTCGCTGTATGTCTCTCTCAAATGTCAATATGCCTTGTATACTGTTGTTCAGGTTAGTTATCATTGTTTTAGTTCACAATGGAGTGCCTAGTTCCACTCTTCATACCCCTGATACATCCTTTGTCCCACCTCCCACACATGCGGTGACCTCACCCATTACAACCAGCATGTCCAGAGATACAACCTCTCTCATCATCACCCAGTGCCTGGGCTTACCTCCGCTGTACCCGCACCCCACCATACCCCTGTCTGCGCATTATGCCCTGAATATATTCTACCATGCCCAGAAACCTGCTCCTCTTATTCTCTGTCCCCAACGCTCCAGGCGACCAGTTTTGATAGCCTTTAGACGCACGCTCATACTACTCCTTCTCTGTTCCGCGGGTGATGTGGCGGTAAAGCCAGGCCCTGCTTGTCCCCAGGCACCCTCATTTGTTGACTTCTGTGATCGAAAAAGCCTTGGTTTCATGCATGTCAACATCAGAAGCCTCCTCCCTAAGTTTGTTTTACTCACTGCTTTAGCACACTCTGCTAACCCTGATGTCCTTGCCGTGTCTGAATCCTGGCTCAGGAAGGCCACCAAAAATTCAGAGATTTCCATACCCAACTATAACATCTTCCGTCAAGATAGAACTGCCAAAGGGGAGGAGTTGCAGTCTACTGCAGAGATAGCCTGCAAAGTAATGTCATACTTTCCAGGTCCATACCCAAATAGTTCGAACTACTAATTTTGAAAATTACTCTCTCCAGAAATAAGTCTCTCACTGTTGCCGCCTGCTATCGACCCCCCTCAGCTCCCAGCTGTGCCCTGGACACCATTTGTGAATTGATCGCCCCCCATCTAGCTTCAGAGTTTGTTCTGTTAGGTGACCTAAACTGGGATATGCTTAACACCCCGGCAGTCCTACAATCTAAGCTAGATGCCCTCAATCTCACACAAATCATCAAGGAACCCACCAGGTACAACCCTAACTCTGTAAACAAGGGCACCCTCATAGACGTCATCCTGACCAACTGGCCCTCCAAATACACCTCTGCTCTCTTCAACCAGGATCTCAGCGATC
Organism: Oncorhynchus keta; assembly: GCF_023373465.1. Taxonomy (NCBI): domain Eukaryota; kingdom Metazoa; phylum Chordata; class Actinopteri; order Salmoniformes; family Salmonidae; genus Oncorhynchus; species Oncorhynchus keta. The sequence goes on along the minus strand of NC_068443.1, from coordinate 13,347,716 downwards.
ACTGCCTCATTGCCTGTATCCGCTACGGAGCCGCAGTCAAACGACCACCCCTCATCACTGTCAAACGCTCCCTAAAACGCTTCTGTGAGCAGGCCTTTCTAATCGACCTGGCCCGGGTATCCTGGAAGGACATTGACCTCATCCCATCAGTTGAGGATGCCTGGTCATTCTTTAAAAGTAACTTCCTCACCATTTTAGATAAGCATGCTCCGTTCAAAAAATGCAGAACTAAGAACAGATACAGCCCTTGGTTCACTCCAGACCTGACTGCCCTCGACCAGCACAAAAACATCCTGTGGCAGACTGCAATAGCATCGAATAGTCCACGCGATATGCAACTGTTCAGGGAAGTCAGGAACCAATACACGCAGTCAGTCAGGAAAGCTAAGGCCAGCTTCTTCAGGCAGAAGTTTGCATCCTGTAGCTCCAACTCCAAAAGGTTCTGGGACACTGTGAAGTCCATGGAGAACAAGAGCACCTCCTCCCAGCTGCCCACTGCACTGAGGCTAGGTAACACAGTCACCACCGATAAATCCATGATTATCGAAAACTTCAACAAGCATTTCTCAACGGCTGGCCATGCCTTCCGCCTGGCTACTCCAACCTCGGCCAACAGCCCCCCACCCGCAGCTCCTCGCCCAAGCCTCTCCAGGTTCTCCTTTACCCAAATCCAAATAACAGATGTTCTGAAAGAGCTGCAAAACCTGGACCCGTATAAATCAGCTGGGCTTGACAATCTGGACCCTCTATTTCTGAAACTATCCGCCGCCATTGTCGCAACCCCTATTACCAGCCTGTTCAACCTCTCTTTCATATCGTCTGAGGTCCCCAAGGATTGGAAAGCTGCCGCAGTCATCCCCCTCTTCAAAGGGGGAGACACCCTGGACCCAAACTGTTACAGACCTATATCCATCCTGCCCTGCCTATCTAAGGTCTTCGAAAGCCAAGTCAACAAACAGGTCACTGACCATCTCGAATCCCACCGTACCTTCTCCGCTGTGCAATCTGGTTTCCGAGTCACGGGTGCACCTCAGCCACACTCAAGGTACTAAATGATATCATAACCGCCATCGATAAAAGACAGTACTGTGCAGCCGTCTTCATCGACCTTGCCAAGGCTTTCGACTCTGTCAATCACCATATTCTTATCGGCAGACTCAGTAGCCTCGGTTTTTCGGATGACTGCCTTGCCTGGTTCACCAATTACTTTGCAGACAGAGTTCAGTATGTCAAATCGGAGGGCATGCTCTCCGGTCCTCTGGCAGTCTCTATGGGGGTGCCACAGGGTTCAATTCTCGGGCCGACTCTTTTCTCTGTATATATCAATGATGTTGCTCTTGCTGCAGGCGATTCCCTGATCCACCTCTACGCAGACGACACCATTCTATATACTTTCGGCCCGTCATTGGACACTGTGCTATCTAACCTCCAAACGAGCTTCAATGCCATACAACACTCCTTCCGTGGCCTCCAACTGCTCTTAAACGCTAGTAAAACCAAATGCATGCTTTTCAACCGATCGCTGCCTGCACCCACATGCCCGACTAGCATCACCACCCTGGATGGTTCCGACCTTGAATATGTGGACATCTATAAGTACCTAGGTGTCTGGCTAGACTGCAAACTCTCCTTCCAGACTCATATCAAACATCTCCAATCGAAAATCAAATCAAGAGTCGGCTTTCTATTCCGCAGCAAAGCCTCCTTCACTCACGCTGCCAAGCTTACCCTAGTAAAACTGACTATCCTACCGATCCTCGACTTCGGCGATGTCATCTACAAAATTTCTTCCAACACTCTACTCAGCAAACTGGATGCAGTTTATCACAGTGCCATCCGTTTTGTCACTAAAGCACCTTATACCACCCACCACTGCTACTTGTATGCTCTAGTCGGCTGGCCCTTGCTACAGATTCGTCGCCAGACCCACTGGCTCCAGGTCATCTACAAGTCCATGCTAGGTAAAGCTCCGCCTTATCTCAGTTCACTGGTCACGATGGCAACACCCATCCGTAGCACACGCTCCAGCAGGTGTATCTCACTGATCATCCCTAAAGCCAACACCTCATTTGGCCGCCTTTCGTTCCAGTACTCTGCTGCCTGTGACTGGAACGAATTGCAAAAATCGCTGAAGTTGGAGACTTTTATCTCCCTCACCAACTTCAAACATCAGCTATCTGAGCAGCTAACCGATCGCTGCAGCTGTACATAGTCTAGCCCACCCATTTTCACCTACCTCATCCCCATACTGTTTTTTTTCTGCTCTTTTGCACACCAATATCTCTACATGACCATCTGATCATTTATCACTCCAGTGTTAATCTGCAAAATTGTAATTATTCGCCTACCTCCTCATGCCTTTTGCACACATTGTATATAGACTCCCCTTTTTTTCTACTGTGTTATTGACTTGTTAATTGGTTACTCCATGTGTAACTCTGTGTTGTCCGTTCACACTGCTATGCTTTATCTTGGCCAGGTCGCATTTGCAAATGAGAACTTGTTCTCAACTAGCCTACCTGGGTAAATAAAGGTGAAATAAAAAAATAAAAAATGCCAGGTAGTCCTGAGCCATGGTCCTAGGTCCTCCGAGAGAGAGAAAGAAAGAAAGAGAGAAAGAGAGAATTAGAGAGAGCATTCTAAAATTCACAAAGGACACCAGATAAGACAGGAGAAATATTCCAGATGTAACAGACTGACCCTAGCCTCCGGGCACATAAACTACTTCAGCATAAATACTGGAGGCTGAGACAGGAGGGGTCAGGAGACACTGTGGCCCCGTCCGATGATACCCCCAGACAGAGCCAAACAGGCAGGATATAACCCCACCCACATTGCCAAAGCACAGCCCACACATCACTAGAGGGACATTTTCAACCACCAACTTACCATCCTGAGACAAGGCAGTGTATAGCCCACAAAGAGCTCCGCCACGGCACAACCCAAGGGGGGGGGGGGCGCCAACCCAGACAGGAAGAACACGTCAGTGACTCAACCCACTCAAGTGACACACCCCTCCTAGGGACGGCATGGAAGAGCACCAGTAAGCCAGTGACTCAGCCACTGTAATAAGGTTCGAGGCATAGAATCCCAGTGGAGAGAGGGGAACCAGCCAGGCAGAGACAGCAAGGGTGGTTCGTTGCTCCAGTGCCTCTCCGTTCAACTTCACACTCCTGGGCCAGACTACACTCAATCATAGGACCTACTGACGAGATGAGTCTTCAATAACCAAGTCTGCGTCTCTCACATGGGTAGGCAGACCATTCCATAAAAATGGATCTATGGGAGAAAGCCCTGCATCCAGCTGTTTGCTTAAACATTCTAGAGACAATTAGGAGGCCTGCATCTTGTGACCGCAGTGTACAAGTGTAGGTATGTTCGCAGGACCAAATCGGAAATATAGGTAGGAGCAAGCCCATATAATGCTTTGTATGTTAGCAATAAAACCTTGAAATCAGCCCTTGCCTTATCAGGAAGAATCTTTGTGCAGTGCTATCCCTTGATGCAGAACATTTTGACTGCTTATAATGGACATTTTGGGTTTGGCTCCTCTTTCATTCACATGATTCAAACTCTCTACAATGAGCCTTTTTCTCGAGTTCTCACTGGTAACGATCCTTTCCGCAGTTGAGGGTGCAAAGAGGCTCAAGACAAGGTTGTCCAATATCCCCAATTCTATTTGCCTTGTCTCTTGAGCCTCTTAGTCTGAGACTAAGTCCAAAGGTCTGTCCTATTAGTATTAAAGGTACTGTCCATTATATTTCCTTGTATACAGATGATGTTCTAAATTTCTTATCAAATATTTTTAACTCTATACCTAATGCTCCTAAATTATTTGAGGCTTTTGGTTTCTCTTTGGGATATAAGGTAAATTGGTCCAAGTCCATATTAATACCCCTAAATCCTGCAGCTGAGGAGTCTTCTCTCCTCACAACACTCACTCTCCAATCAAATCCAATGGGTTTCACCTAACTGGGGATCAAAATCCACCCAATATTCCACCTAATGTTAAAGACAATTGCTCATCTGCTATTGGGAAAGTTAAAGAGGACTTGGCCCATTGGTCTCCCTTACACATTACACTTACACAGGGTAGAATTTTCAGTGATTGAGATGAACATTCTTCTTTGCTTACATTGTTTTATATGCTTCCCATTTCCCCCCCCTTTTCAATATTTCAAAGAAATGTATACCTATACCTTGTATACCTTGCAAGAAAGACAAATGACCCAGAATACCCTGCAGTGCATTGACCCATTTGGTGGACTGGCTCTAAATCATTTTGAATTATATGACTTTTTATTCAATTTGAGATTTCTGAAAATCTGTTCACAACATTTTAGAGACATAAGCTTTTTGTTCATATGGAACATTTCTGATATATTTTCTTTCAGCTCATGAAATATATGGGATCAACACTTTACATGTTGCATTCATATGTTTGTTCAGTACACATACACACACAGAGAAAGTATTCAGACACCTTGACTTTTTGTTACATTACAGCCTTATTCTAAAATGGATAAAAATATTTTCCCCCTCATCAATCTACACACAATACCTCAATGACAAAGCAAAAACAGGTTTTTAGAAATGTTTGCAAAATGTATAAAAAATAAAAAGCAGACCCTTTAAGAATTCAGACCCTTTACTCAGTACTGTGTTGAAGCATCGTTGGCAGTGATTACAGCCTTTAGTCTTCTTGGGTATGGCGCTACAAGCTTGGCACACCTTGTATTTTGGGAGTTTCTCCCATTCTTCTCTGCAGATCCTCTTAATCTCTGTCAGGTTGGATGGGGAGAGTTGCTGCACAGATATTTTCAGGTCTCTCCAGAGATGTTAGATTGGGTTCAAATCCGGGCTCTAGCTGGGCCACTCAAGAACATTCAGAGACTTGTCCCGAAGTCACTCCTGCGTTGTCTTAGCTTTGTTCTTAGGGTCGTTGTCCTGTTGGAAGGTGAATCTTTGCCCCAGTCTAAGGTCCTGACCACTCTGGAGCAGGTTTTCACGTAGGGGGGAACGGTGGGAGGAAGACTAGTCAAGAGACTAGTCAGGATCAATGGATTACATGTTTTTTTCCCTCATCAATGTACACTCTGTACTTTGCTCCTTTCATCTTTCACTTGATCCTGACTAGTCTCTTGACTAGTCTTCCTCCCTACGTGACCCTTGGCATTCAGGCCAAAAAGTTCAATATTGGTTTCATCATTGTCCTTCTGGAAGGTTCTCCCATCTCCACAGATGAACTCTAGATCTCTGTCAGAGTGACCACTGGGTTCTTGGTCACCTCCCTGACCAAGGCCCTTCGCCCCTGAATGCTCAGATTGGATGGGCAGCCAGCTCTAGGAAGAATCTTAGTGGTTCCAAACTTCTTCCATTTAAGAATGATGGAGGCCACTGTGTTCTTGGGGACCTTCCATTCTGCAGAAATGTTTTGGTACCCTTTCCCAGATCTGAGCCTCGACACAATCCTGCCTCAGGGCTGTATGGACAATTCCTTCAACCTCATGGCTTGGTTTTGCTCTGACATATAGTGTCAACTGTGGGACCTTATAGAGACAGGTGTGTGCCTTTCCAAATCATGTCCAATCAATTGAATTTACCACAGGTGGACTCCAATCAAGTTGAAGAAACAGCTTAAGGATGATCAATGAAAACAGGATGTATCTGAGCTCAATTTCGAGTCTCATAGCAAAGGGTCTGAATACTCGTATAAATAATGTTCTGTTTTTTATTTGAAATTTGAAATAAATTTGCAAATTTCTAAAAATCTGTTATGGGGTATTTTGTGTACATTGATGAGGGAAAAAATGATTGAATCCATTTTAGAATAAGGCTTTAATGTAATAAAATGTGGAAAAAGTCAAGGTGTCAGGATAATTTCCAAATGCACTGTATAAAAATGTGTTTTTAAAGAAACAGTGCAATGAGCTGAAACGAGCCACCTACAGTTCCCAACATGGCAGCTTCTTGTCATTGTTGCTAGTTTTACTGACCGTTCAGGATCATAATAACGCACGCTTTCCAGCCACATCGATGTGCAGATCATTTTCGGGATGTTGTCAGCCAACCCGTTTATATGTCTCTTTTTCTTATCGTATCGCTCTATCCACACTTCCATCACCTTCTCATAAAAATTATTCAAGATATTTTCTACCCTCTCCTTTCCTCCACTCTTTTAATTTCCTTTGATCTCCTCTCCTCTCCTCTCCTCTTCTCTTCTCTCCTCTCCTTTCCTCCCCTGTCCTCTCCTCACATCCTCCCTCCATCTTCCTCCATCATCTCTCCTATAGTGCCTTCAAAAAGTATTACAGCCTGATTTCAAAATGTATGAAATATATTAAATATTTCACCAAACTACACACAATAGCCCATAATGACAAAGTAAAAACATATTTTTAGACAGATTTGCAAATATATTGAAAATTAAGTACAGAAATATCTCATTTACATACAGTACCAGTCAAACATTATATATATACAGTACCAGTCAAACATTATATATATACAGTACCAGTCAAACGTTATCTATATACAGTACCAGTCAAACGTTATATATATACAGTACCAGTCAAACATTATATATATATATACTCTACCAGTCAAACGTTATCTATATATATACAGTACCAGTCAAACGTTATCTATATACAGTACCAGTCAAACGTTATATATATATATATATACAGTACCAGTCAAACGTTATATATATATAAATATATATATATACAGTACCAGTCAAACGCTATATATATATATACAGTACCAGTCAAACGTTATATATATACAGTACCAGTCAAACGTTATATATATATATATATATATATACAGTACCAGTCAAACGTTATATATATACAGTACCAGTCAAACGTTATTTATATATATATATATATATATATATATATATATATATATATATATATATACAGTACCAGTCAAACGTTATATATATATATATATATATACAGTACCAGTCAAACGTTTGGAAACCCCTATTAGTTTTTCTTGATTTTTACTATTTTCTACATTGTAGAATAGTAGTGAAGACATCAAAACTATGAAATAACACATATGGAATCATGTAGTAACCACAAAAGTGTTAAACAAATCAAAATATAGCCACCCTTTGCCTTGATGACAGCTTTGCACACACTATTGTGTGTAGGCTAGTGAGAAAAAAAACTCAATTCAATCTATTTTAAATTCAGGCTGAAACACAACAAAATGTGGAAAAAGTCAAGGGGTGTGAATACTTTCGAAGGCTCTGTATATCCCTCAATTATTATCCCCAGACAAAGAGAAGTTGTTATTTTCATAGCACTGAATGCTTGGTACAGGCGTGAAACAGCAGTGGGTGAGACCTGTTGTAGAGTAAGTGGATCTGTAGCTTTGTGCAGGGCTGGGGTCATTACAGTTCATTACAGTTAGAGAAAAATCATTCATCAAATTAAATGGCTCTACTATTTTCCCCCGATAAAGTTTTTCGTAAAGAATTTCAATAAAATTATTGAATTGACTGAGTTGAAATGCCCCTGATACCTTAGAGTGTCAGCCAATCTCTCTCATTATTTATGTGTGGCAGTAAGTCAGCTCTTGTTTTATAAAGAGCAATCTGTTGATTGATGCATTGCTGGGTGGATGCCCACATTTCACTGTTTCACCTCTGCAGTGTGTGTGTGTGTGTGTGTGTGTGTGTGTGTGTGTGTGTGTGTGTGTGCCTGCGTGCGTGCGTGCGTGCGTGCATGCGTGCGAATACGTGTATGTGATAGAGACGGTGAAAGAGAAGTTTGTCTGGATAAGAGCCTCAACTGAATGACTAGTATTGTTGTGCATTACCAAGCATTGGGTTCTATAGAATACATTACCAAGCATTGGGTTCTATAGAACAGATTACAAAGCATTGGGTTCTATAGAGTACATTACCAAGCATTGGGTTCTATAGAGTACATTACCAAGCATTGGGTTCTATAGAATACATTACCAAGCATTGGGTTCTATAGAGTACATTACCAAGCATTGGGTTCTATAGAGTACATTACCAAGCATTGGGTTCTATAGAATACATTACCAAGCATTGGGTTCTATAGAACAGATTACAAAGCATTGGGTTCTATAGAGTACATTACCAAGCATTGGGTTCTATAGAGTACATTACCAAGCATTGGGTTCTATAGAATACATTACCAAGCATTGGGTTCTATAGAGTACATTACCAAGCATTGGGTTCTATAGAGTACATTACCAAGCATTGGGTTCTATAGAGTACATTACCAAGCATTGGGTTCTATAGAGTACATTACCAAGCATTGGGTTCTATAGAGTACATTACCAAGCATTGGGTTCTGTAGAGTACGTTACCAAGCATTGGGTTCTATAGAATACATTACCAAGCATTGGGTTCTATAGAACAGATTACAAAGCATTGGGTTCTATAGAACAGATTACAAAGCATTGAGCTCTATAGAGTACATTACCAAGCATTGGGTTCTATAGAGTACATTACCAAGCATTGGGTTCTATAGAATACATTACCAAGCATTGGGTTCTATAGAGTACATTACCAAACATTGGGTTCTATAGAGTACATTACCAAGCATTGGGTTATGTAGAGTACAATACCAAGCATTGGGTTCTATAGAATACATTACCAAGCATTGGGTTCTATAGAACAGATTACAAAGCATTGGGTTCTATAGAACATATTACAAAGCATTGGGCTCTATAGAGTACATTACCAAGCATTGGGTTCTATAGAGTACATTACCAAGCATTGGGTTCTATAGAATACATTACCAAGCATTGGGTTCTATAGAGTACATTACCAAGCATTGGGCTCTATAGAATACATTACCAAGCATTGGGCTCTATAGAGTACATTACCAAGCATTGGGCTCTATAGAGTACATTACCAAGCATTGGGCTTGATGGAGTACATTATCAAGCATATGGCTCTATAGAGTACACTAACTAGCATTGGACTCTATAGAGTACTTTACCAAGCATTGGGCTCTATAGAGTAGATTACCAAGCATTGGGCTCTATAGAGTACATTACCAAGCATTGGGCTCTATAGAGTACATGGAGATATTGTCCAACTTATCTGTGACTTCCCTCAGCTTGTCTGATGTTCTCCAGCTGCCTTCAGTCTTTCACTTTTTTGGGGGGTTTGCTATAGGGCCTAGCTTCTCTGTTGTATAGGATGTTATGGTGTATGGCACTGTGGGGTTCCCTCCATAGCAGTAGCCACTGCTCTCTATATAGGACTCTGGGGTGGTATATGGCTTAGGTCACCGTGTTCAGCTGGAAATGCTCAACAATGTGTAGCCATTCTAAACAATAGGGCACATTGCATTTCATTTGAAACAGCCTTCTCCCCAGTGTAAACTGCTCTGTGGACCATACTTTAGGTGCCAGGTCATTTGACCCTGCCTGAGTGCATGCGTACATGTGTGTGTGCCCGTGTATGCAACCTATTGCAATCAATATCTCTCTACACCACCTATATAATGTGCGGTGTGATTTGCAACTATAGGACTGGTCACTGATTATTCTCTCTTCTCTCTCTCCTCTCTTTCTTTCCCTTTCTAGTGCCCGTGCTGTGCTGCCATGACAACCATGGCCCCTCCCCTCACGTTTCTCCTCCTTCTCCTCCGATTGGCTCACAGTTCTTTCCCAGAGGAGCCCGGTCCGCTCAGCTACGCTCCCTTAGAGGGTATGTGTCCTTCTCATTGTATGTGTGTGTGTGTGTGTGTGTGTGTGTGTGTGTGTGTGTGTGTGTGTGTGTGTGTGTGTGTGTGTGTGTGTGTGTGTGTGTGTGTGTGTGTGTGTGTGTGTGTGTGTGTGTGTGTGTGTGTGTGTGTGTGTGTGTGTGTGTTTGCGCACGCTCGTGTACTGAGTATACAAAACATTAAGGACACCTGCTCTTTCTATGACAGACTGACCAGGTGAATCCAGGAGGATTTTTGACAATTGAGACATAGATTGTGCGTGTGTGACATTCAGAGGGTGAATGGGCAAGACAACAAATGTAAGGGCCTTTGAACGGGGTACGGTGGTAGGTGCCAGGCGCACCGGTTTGTGTCAAGAACTGCAACGCTTCTGGATTTTTCACGCTCAACAGTTTTCATGTGTCTCAAGAATGGTCCACCACCCAAAGGACATCCAGCCAACTTGACACAACCGTGGGAAGCATTGGAGTCAACATGGTCCAGCTTCCTCGTGGAATGCTTTCGAAACGTTGTTCAGTCATGCCTTGATGAATTGAGGCTGTTCTGAGGGCAAAAGGAGGGCTGTAACCATAGCTGCGGGAAGTAGGGGGGCTGAGGGTGCTGCAGGACCCTCTGAAAAATATCGGAATCAAAAAATATATACATTTTTTTCTCACAAAGTGGTGCACTGGGCCTTTACTAGTATTAGCAAACCAATGTAGATGTCTGTAGTGCGGGCCAAAACTATTTCTCATCATCTCCGCTTTAGCAAGAAAGTTACTTGTATAATGAAGAACAGTATCTTGCAGGATTCAATAGTTGGAATTGTAAGACTTGTTGCCCTGTCCCTTTCTCTGTGATTCTGACATTCTAATGGAATCCAGAAAGAACAAAACTCTGTTCTCAAACATTTACATCAAAAGGTGCAAATTTATGGGCAAAAACATAAAACATCCACATCAAATTAAATAGTTTTCTTGATCAAATAATATGGAAGACAACCACTTTTTGTGCAGTATTAATTTACCATCCTTACAAACCACTTAATGTAAATGTATATTACTGTATTGTACATAGACGGGTCATCTTGGTTTGTACCTGTAGACGTTGTACCTGTAGACTCCATAACCATGAAGATACAGTAATTGAGTACATCAAGTGGTTTGTGATAATATCAGACCGATATAGACGTCTTCAGCACAGTCATTATTTTTTGCTCATCCCCCCCCCCATAAAAAACACAGCACCACCACCACCAAACTACTTCCTGTGGCTAAGGATGAAACTCAATATTAGGAAGGTGTTCTTAATTTTTCAGTATACTCAGTGTGTGTGTATGTGTTTCTTTGGCCCGTATGCGTTTTTGTATGTATGGTATCTGTGCTGAATGACCCTTGGTGGATCTCAGTATTCCATCAGGCCAGAAAGGTCAGGGGTCACAGTCTTGGTCTGGAGCTGTTTTCACACGAAACAACCGTGTCACAGAGATTGCAGAAGCACTGGGAAATGTGTTTTTCCTTGAGTGTGTGAACAAAATATATAATGCTCTCCTCTCCTTCGATTTAATATTATGGAGCTGCTATCTGAGGTCATTGCTTTGTTGCTGTTTTACTGCATATCTGATTGAGCATCAACCTAGTTCAAGAGGAGGGGGGTGTGAGAGGTGGAGAGAGAGAGGCATGGGAGGACAGAGAGAAAAAGAGAGCAATCGAAGGAGGGAGGAGGTAGATAGTCAGAGAGGTGGAGATGGAAATAGAGAGTGGTGGAGATAGAGAGAGAGATTGAATAGAAGCAGAGGAGAGAGAGAGGGCAGAGCGTTTGGAGATACGTAGATGGATGGATGTCTATTATGTCGCTCCCTGCAGTCAAGGACAATGAGACAGTGGTTCCACTCAAATCTCCTGAAGAGGAGTCCGTATGGAGATGTCACTATGTCCTCTCCACCCTACCTGCAGTGTGTCCTGCCTGTCCTTCCATACTGTATGTGTCTGATCTATCCTCTCCTCTCCTCCTGCAGTGTGTCCTGCCTGTCCTTCCATACTGTATGTGTCTGATCTATCCTCTCCTCTCCTCCTGCAGTGTGTCCTGCCTGTCCTTCCATACTGTATGTGTCTGATCTATCCTCTCCTCTCCTCCTGCAGTGTGTCCTGCCTGTCCTTCCATACTGTATGTGTCTGATCTATCCTCTCCTCTCCTCCTGCAGTGTGTCTTGCCTGTCCTTCCATACTGTATGTGTCTGATCTATCATCTCCTCTCCTCCTGCAGTGTGTCCTGCCTGTCCTTCCATACTGTATGTGTCTGATCTATCCTCTCCTCTCCTCCTGCAGTGTGTCCTGCCTGTCCTTCCATACTGTATGTGTCTGATCTATCCTCTCCTCTCCTCCTGCAGTGTGTCCTACCTGTCCTTCCATACTGTATGTGTCTGATCTATCCTCTCCTCTCCTCCTGCAGTGTGTCCTGCCTGTCCTTCCATACTGTATGTGTCTGATCTATCCCCTCTTCCCCTCCTGTATCACTATCATTGTCTGTCTCCATCTTTCTGCCATCACTCTGTTTCTCCCTTCTCCGCCTTTCTCACTTTTCACTCTTCCCCTCCTAGCTTTTTTCCCTCCATCCTTCCTGTCTTTCTCTCTCCATCCCCTGTAATGTAATGATAGAGTATAAACAACCCTTTCTTTCGCTCTCTCATCCTTCTTCTCAGTGGTGAGGAGGTACCCTGTGTTTGTTGGTAGAGCTCATCATTCCTCTCAGAGACAGGAGCTGCACATTCAGACAGTGCTCCAGGTCAACCGCACTCTCTACATAGGAGCCAGGTAATAATCAGACACTGCCTGTACCCTACCTTACACACTGTACATAGTACCGTACCTTACACACTGTACCCTACCTTACACACAGTACACAGCACCCTACCTTACACACTGTACACAGTACCCTACCTTACACACTGTACACAGTACCCTACCTTACACACTGTACATAGTACCCTACCGCACACACAGTACACAGTAGCCTACCTTACACACTGTACATAGTACCCTACCGCACACACAGTACACAGTACCCTACCTTACACACTGTACATAGTACCCTACCGCACACACAGTACACAGTACCCTACCTTACACACTGTACACAGTACCCTACCTTACACACTGTACCCTACCTTACACACAGTACACAGCACCATACCTTACACACAGTACACAGTACCCTACCACAGACACTGTACACAGTATATAGTTGTTTCATGATCAAATACACTGTAAAATACTGAAAACGTCTTTGTTTTTCTCCTGTTGTCTGTGTTTGTAAAACAGAGATGATCTATACAGAGTGGAGCTGGACAATATGTCAGGGGATGAAATGTTCTACAGCAAGGTGAGACAGACAGACAGACAGACAGACAGACAGACAGACAGACAGACAGACAGACAGACAGACAGACAGACAGACAGACACTAAGTGTATGACCTCGCTGATGTAACAAACACCTCTGATTAAATCAGATCCCAGTATGATTGTAACCCTCTGGTCATGTCATGTTGTGATCCTCTGCTAGAAGCGAACGTGGGAATCCAATAAGAATGACATTCGAGTCTGCAGAATGAAGGGCAAACATGAGGTTAGTTCCCATTTCTAGCCCAGAGGGCAGCGTTTGTCAGTGGTTACTCACAGAAAAAACTTTAGACTAGTGTGTTGTTGGGGGTGCTGTGGGGTTATCGATTCTAGTAATCCCAATGACATGTTGTCCTGCAGTGAGAATGTGATACCTGCAACTGATCTGAGTGATGAGTAATATGGGGTGATACGATCAGGGAATAATGGAGGCCTAAGAGATAAAGGAGAGAGGGAGGATCGAGAGAGAAATATTTTACTTTTATCTGTCTTATTGGCAGAGAGGGGAGAAAGAAAGAGTGAGGGGGAAGAGAAGAAGTGGGGGAGGAGGAGAGAGAAAATCGAGGAAGGAGAAAAGACAGCGAGAGAGGGAGAGAGAGAGATAATGAGATGGCAGTGTCACACAGCCCTGGGGTAGACCATGGAAATCCGGATGGAAGGGAGGGAGATAGGGAGAGAGGGGGAGGGATAGAGAGGGAGAGAAAGGGAGAGAGCGATCAGTGGAGTAAGCACTTGAGATATATAAATAGAGGTAGAAGACCAAACAGTCACAGATAAAAGGAGAGATAGAGAGACAGATTGAAGGTAAAGAGGAAGAGCGTGGGAAAGAGAAAGAGTTGTGTGACATTAAAGTTGACAGATGAAAGGGAAAGAAACAAAAAGTGCAAGTAACAACATCAAAGGTTTTTGACATCAAAAGTGGAGAAAGACAAAGACAGACAGAGAGTTTTGAGTTTTTATAAAAACCTTTATTTTATACTTAATAATGAACACAAATAATGGCACACTGTGCCTTTTCAGAAATTAAGCAATAAATGTGTCATTCCTAAATAAAAATAAATTAACTTAAAAAACATAGATATACGTTCAACTCATTTTATCAACAATTCTTTTTCCCCCTCCTCCACAAAACAATCCGCTCCTTCATAAGCCCACGTCTCCTCAAACAATGGGAGATCTTTTACAGCCAAGAAGAACTCAAAATCCCCTTTTATGCTCACTTTGACTAATCCTTTAAAAACACATCTTACAACCTGCTCATAACCCGTGCGTGTCTATTTTATGTTTCCTACTCAGAAAAATGGCCATCTTAGCTTGTCCCTGTCACGTGTGTTCCCTCTCCGGCCTCTAGGTCACCAGGCTGCTCATTATGGCGCACACCTGTCACCATCATTACCTGGAATCCATCACCTCCTTGATTACCTGCCCTATATATGTCCCTCCCTTTGGTTCCTTCCCTATATATGTCCCTCCCTTTGGTTCCTTCCCTATATATGTCCCTCCCTTTGGTTCCTTCCCTATATATGTCCCTCCCTTTGGATCCTTCCCTATATATGTCCCTCCCTTTGGTTCCTTCCCTATATATGTCCCTCCCTTTGGTTCCTTCCCTATATATGTTCCTCCCTTTGGTTCCTTCCCTATATATGTCCCTCCCTTTGTTTCCTTCCCTATATATATGTCACTCCCTTTGGTTCCTTCCCTATATATGTCACTCCCTTTGGTTCCTTCCCTATATATGTCACTCCCTTTGGTTCCTTCCCTATATATGTCACTCTCTTTGGTTCCTTCCCTATATATGTCCCTCCCTTTGGTTCCTTCCCTATATATGTCCCTCCCTTTGGTTCCTTCCCTATATATGTCCCTCCTTTTGGTTCCTTCCCTATATATGTCACTCCCCTTGGTTCCTTCCCTATATATGTCACTCCCTTTGGTTCCTTCCCTATATATGTCACTCTCTTTGGTTCCTTCCCTATATATATATCTCTCCCTTTGGTTCCTTCCCTATATATATATCTCTCCCTTTGGTTCCTTCCCTATATATGTCACTCTCTTTGGTTCCTTCCCTATATATATCTCTCCCTTTGGTTCCTTCCCTATATATGTCACTCTCTTTGGTTCCTTCCCTATATATATATATATCTCTCCCTTTGGTTCCTTCCCTATATATGTCACTCTCTTTGGTTCCTTCCCTATATATGTCCCTCCCTTTGGTTCCTTCCCTATATATGTCCCTCCCCTTGGTTCCTTCCCTATATATGTCACTCCCTTTGGTTCCTTCCCTATATATGTCACTCTCTTTGGTTCCTTCCCTATATATATATATCTCCCTTTGGTTCCTTCCCTATATATATATCTCTCCCTTTGGTTCCTTCCCTATATATGTCACTCTCTTTGGTTCCTTCCCTATATATATCTCTCCCTTTGGTTCCTTCCCTATATATGTCACTCTCTTTGGTTCCTTCCCTATATATGTCACTCCCTTTGGTTCCTTCCCTATATATGTCACTCTCTTTGGTTCCTTCCCTATATATATATATCTCTCCCTTTGGTTCCTTCCCTATATATGTCACTCTCTTTGGTTCCTTCCCTATATATATCTCTCCCTTTGGTTCCTTCCCCAGGAGTCATTGTTTCTGTTTCATGTTTGTTTGTTGTTTGTGTTATGTTTATTTATTAAAACACTCACTCCCTGAACTTGCTTCCCGACTCTTAGCTCACTTGTTACAGTCCCCCAAAAATGTTTTAACAGTTGACATTTTCTTTTCTGTTGCTTAGTGAAACCCCAAATTAAAAACAGTGTTATTGAAAATCTCCCCTACAGCTGTAAACAAAGACTACAGTATTTCAAAGAGGCTTTATCCTCCCACACTCCATAAAACAGTGTTATTGAAAATCTCCCCTACAGCTGTAAACAAAGACTACAGTATTTCAAAGAGGCTTTATCCTCCCACACTCCATAAAACAGTGTTATTGAAAATCTCCCCTACAGCTGTAAACAAAGACTACAGTATTTCAAAGAGGCTTTATCCTCCCACACTCCATAAAACAGTGTTATTGAAAATCTCCCCTACAGCTGTAAACAAAGACTACAGTATTTCAAAGAGGCTTTATCCTCCCACACTCCATAAAACAGTGTTATTGAAAATCTCCCCTACAGCTGTATACAAAGACTACAGTATTTCAAAGAGGCTTTATCCTCCCACACTCCATAAAACAGTGTTATTGAAAATCTCCCCTACAGCTGTAAACAAAGACTACAGTATTTCAAAGAGGCTTTATCCTCCCACACTCCATAAAACAGTGTTATTGAAAATCTCCCCTACAGCTGTAAACAAAGACTACAGTATTTCAAAGAGGCTTTATCCTCCCACACTCCATAAAACAGTGTTATTGAAAATCTCCCCTACAGCTGTAAACAGAGACTACAGTATTTCAAAGAGGCTTTATCCTCTCACACTCCATAAAACAGTGTTATTGAAAATCTCCCCTACAGCTGTAAACAAAGACTACAGTATTTCAAAGAGGCTTTATCCTCCCACACTCCATAAAACAGTGTTATTGAAAATCTCCCCTACAGCTGTAAACAGAGACTACAGTATTTCAAAGAGGCTTTATCCTCTCACACTCCATAAAACAGTGTTATTGAAAATCTCCCCTACAGCTGTAAACAAAGACTACAGTATTTCAAAGAGGCTTTATCCTCCCACACTCCATAAAACAGTGTTATTGAAAATCTCCCCTACAGCTGTATACAAAGACTACAGTATTTCAAAGAGGCTTTATCCTCCCACACTCCATAAAACAGTGTTATTGAAAATCTCCCCTGCAGCTGTAAACAAAGACTACAGTATTTCAAAGAGGCTTTATCCTCCCACACTCCATAAAACAGTGTTATTGAAAATCTCCCCTACAGCTGTATACAAAGACTACAGTATTTTAAAGAGGCTTTATCCTCCCACACTCCATAAAACAGTGTTATTGAAAATCTCCCCTACAGCTGTAAACAAAGACTACAGTATTTCAAAGAGGCTTTATCCTCTCACACTCCATAAAACAGTGAAAAATTGTTTATTTTATGTTACAAAAAAGGACATCTATCTGGACACCAATATCTGAGTTAATAACAGATACAAAAGCATTGACTGTAATGATGCCATGCAAAACCCTCTATTGCATGTTGGCTTTACCTTGTCACCAATGACAATGACAGTTTTACCCTCCAAGGAGTGTCTTTTCTATTCTTCAATTGATCTTTATTCAAATCCTTGACACACCCCCTATATAAGTCTTTCCCATTCACCTCATCCAAACCCACCTCTTCCAACCCTCTCAACTCCGTTATTATGCTCCAAACCCTAAGGCCTCTGTAAAACGAAGGTACCCCCCTTGAAATCTGGCTACTATCAACCTAAAATAAATCCTTCTTTAAACCTAATCCCCCGACCTGCTGTAATACAGGACCTGCCACCCATCTCCAAACCACATTTTCCGGTCCATAAAGCAACCTTTTTAAAAACTAAAACCCGGAAAGCAGCAGCCCTCCTAGCAAGATGTACAAGACCTTATCCCCCCTCCTCTTTTGACAAATACAAAACACTTTGCGGAACCCAATGATATTTATCTCAAAATAAATCTACAATAATCGCCTGTATCTTAGCCAGAAGGCCAGATGGTGGCTCTAAACATGACAACCGACGTCACGGTGCAGAGGCAACCACATTGTTAACAATAATAGTGCGCCCCCTGCATGACATACGAGATAACAACCACAGCCATCTCCTCATCCTCCCTTCCTCCATTTCAAGCACCCCATTCCAATTTGTTTCCATTGTCCCCTCATCCCCTAGGTACACTCCAAGATACTTAAAACCTCCCTTACACCATTCCAGCCCCCCTGGCAAAGCAATGATCCCTTCAGTAAAACTTTTTTTCCCCAATATACCTTTGCAGAGAATATTCCCCTAAACCGATCAACCAATTCTCCTTCCAGACTCACATTAAGCATCTCCAATCCAAAATTACATCTAGAATCGGCTTCCTATTTAGCAACAAAGCATCCTTCACTCATGCTGCCAAACATACCCTCGTAAAACTGACCGTCCTACCGATCCTCGACTTCGGTGATGTCATTTATAAAATAGCCTCCAACATTCTACTCAACAAATTGGATGCAGTCTATCACAGTGCCATCCGTTTTGTCACCAAAGCCCCATATATTACCCACCACTGCGACCTGTACGCGCTCTCGTTGGCTGGCCATCGCTTCATACTCGTCGCCAAACCCACTGGCTCCAGGTCATCGACAAGTCTCTGCTAGGTAAAGACCATCCTTATCTCAGTTCACTGGTCACCATAGCAGCACCCACCTATTGCACGCGCTCCAGCAGGTATATCTCACTGGTCACCACCAAAGCCAATTCCTCCTTCGGCCGCCTTCCCTTTCAGTTCTCGGCTGCCAATGACTGGAACGAACTGCAAAAACCACTGAAGCTGGAGACTCTTATCTCCCTCACTAGCTTTAAGAACCAGCTGTCAGAGAAGCTCACAGATTACTGCACCTGTAAACAGCCCTTCCAACCTCATCCCCATACTGTATTTATTTATTTATCTTGCTCCTTTGCACCCCAGTATCTCTACTTGCTTTACTGTAATTACTTCACCACCATGGCCTATTTATTACCTTTACCTCCCTTCTTTTATCTCATTTGCACTCACTGTATATAGACTTTTATTTTTTTCTACTGTATTATTGACTGTATGTTTGTTTATTCCATGTGTAACTCTGTGTTGTTGTTTGTGTCGAACTGCTGTCCTTTATCTTGGCCAGGTCGCAGTTGTAAATGAGAACTTGTTCTCAACTAGCCTACCTGGTTAAATAAAGATTTTAAAAAACAACATCATACTCAAACTATCCACCTCTGCTTGATTTTTCACTAAAATAGCATCGGCATAGGCTGAGACGAATAGGAGGAGTATCCTCTGAAATGTACACCCCTTCAATGTGATGTCTAATGCTATTTAGTAGTGGCTCTATAATGGTTGCATATATCATTCCTGACAAAGAACACCCCTGCCTAAAATCTCTACGTACTTTAAAAGGAGCGCTCAAGCCACCGTTAAATTTCAGCACACGTTCAATGTCACCATATATCACCCTGATAATGGCAATAAAACCAGAGCTGAAACCAAATGCCTCAAAAGTGTGCCATAAGTATTGATGTTCAACTCGGTCAAATGCCTTTTCCTGATCAATTAAAATTAGACCAGCATCCAACCCATTAGCCCTAGAGACGTCCCAAAAATTCAAAATCAGGGAATGTTGTCCCCTATCTGACTGCCGGGAACACAGTAGGACTGCTGGGCCTCCGACCGCAAGGCACTACAGAGGGTAGTGCAAACAGCCCAGTACATCCCTGGGGCCAAGCTTCCTGCCAACCAGGACCTCTAAAATTGTTAAAGACTCGCCAAGTCTAGGTCCAAAAGGCTTCTAAACAGCTTCTAACCCAAGCCATAAGACTCCTGAACATCGAGTCAAATGGCTACCCAGACTATTTGCATTGCCCCCCCCCCCTCCATACCACTGCTACTCTCTGTTGTCGTCTATGTATAGTAACTGTAATAACTCTACCTACATGTACATACTACCTCACCTAACCAGTACCCCTTAGAACACTTTAATAACTCTACCTACATGTACATACGCCCTCACCTAACCAGTACCCCTTAGAACACTTTAATAACTCTACCTACATGTACATACTACCTCACCTAACCAGTACCCCTTAGAACACTTTAATAACTCTACCTACATGTACATACGCCCTCACCTAACCAGTACCCCTTAGAACACTTTAATAACTCTACCTACATGTACATACTACCTCACCTAACCAGTACCCCTTAGAACACTTTAATAACTCTACCTACATGTACATACTACCTCACCTAACCAGTACCCCTTAGAACACTTTAATAACTCTACCTACATGTACATACTACCTCACCTAACCAGTACCCCTTAGAACACTTTAATAACTCTACCTACATGTACATACTACCTCACCTAACCAGTACCCCTTAGAACACTTTAATAACTCTACCTACATGTACATACTACCTCACCTAACCAGTATCCCTTAGAACACTTTAATAACTCTACCTACATGTACATACTACCTCACCTAACCAGTACCCCTTAGAACACTTTAATAACTCTACCTACATGTACATACTACCTCACCTAACCAGTACCCCTTAGAACACTTTAATAACTACCTACATGTACATACTACCTCACCTAACCAGTACCCCTTAGAACACTTTAATAACTCTACCTACATGTACATACTACCTCACCTAACCAGTACCCCTTAGAACACTTTAATAACTCTACCTACATGTACATACTACCTCACCTAACCAGTACCCCTTAGAACACTTTAATAGCTCTACCTACATGTACATACTACCTCACCTAACCGGTACCCCCTAGAACACTTTAATAGCTCTACCTACATGTACATACTACCTCACCTAACCAGTATCCCTTAGAACACTTTAATAACTCTACCTACATGTACATACTACCTCACCTAACCAGTACCCCTTAGAACACTTTAATAACTCTACCTACATGTACATACTACCTCACCTAACCAGTACCCCTTAGAACACTTTAATAACTACCTACATGTACATACTACCTCACCTAACCAGTACCCCTTAGAACACTTTAATAACTCTACCTACATGTACATACTACCTCACCTAACCAGTACCCCTTAGAACAC
This sequence comes from Oncorhynchus keta, assembly GCF_023373465.1. Taxonomy (NCBI): domain Eukaryota; kingdom Metazoa; phylum Chordata; class Actinopteri; order Salmoniformes; family Salmonidae; genus Oncorhynchus; species Oncorhynchus keta. The sequence goes on along the minus strand of NC_068443.1, from coordinate 13,326,820 downwards.
TTTAATAACTCTACCTACATGTACATACTACCTCACCTAACCAGTACCCCTTAGAACACTTTAATAACTCTACCTACATGTACATACTACCTCACCTAACCAGTACCCCTTAGAACACTTTAATAACTCTACCTACATGTACATACTACCTCACCTAACCAGTACCCCTTAGAACACTTTAATAACTCTACCTACATGTACATACTACCTCACCTAACCAGTACCCCTTAGAACACTTTAATAACTCTACCTACATGTACATACTACCTCACCTAACCAGTACCCCTTAGAACACTTTAATAGCTCTACCTACATGTACATACTACCTCACCTAACCAGTACCCCTTAGAACACTTTAATAACTCTACCTACATGTACATACTACCTCACCTAACCAGTACCCCTTAGAACACTTTAATAACTCTACCTACATGTACATACTACCTCACCTAACTGGTACCCCTTAGAATACTTTAATAACTCTACCTACATGTACATACTACCTCACCTAACCAGTACCCCTTAGAACACTTGAATAACTCTACCTACATGTACATACTACCTCACCTAACTGGTACCCCTTAGAACACTTTAATAACTCTACCTACATGTACATACTACCTCACCTAACCAGTACCCCTTAGAACACTTTAATAACTGTACCTACATGTACATACTATCTCACCTAACCAGTACCCCTTAGAACACTTTAATAACTCTACCTACATGTACATACTACCTCACCTAACCAGTACCCCTTAGAACACTTTAATAACTCTACCTACATGTACATACTACCTCACCTAACCAGTACCCCTTAGAACACTTTAATAACTCTACCTACATGTACATACTACCTCACCTAACCGGTACCCCTAGAACACTTGAATAGCTCTACCTACATGTACATACTACCTCACCTAACCAGTATCCCTTAGAACACTTTAATAACTCTACCTACATGTACATACTACCTCACCTAACCAGTACCCCTTAGAACACTTTAATAACTCTACCTACATGTACATACTCCCTCACCTAACCAGTACCCCTTAGAACACTTTAATAACTACCTACATGTACATACTACCTCACCTAACCAGTACCCCTTAGAACACTTTAATAACTCTACCTACATGTACATACTACCTCACCTAACCAGTACCCCTTAGAACACTTTAATAACTCTACCTACATGTACATACTACCTCACCTAACCAGTACCCCTTAGAACACTTTAATAACTCTACCTACATGTACATACTACCTCACCTAACCAGTACCCCTTAGAACACTTTAATAACTCTACCTACATGTACATACTACCTCACCTAACCGGTACCCCTAGAACACTTTAATAGCTCTACCTACATGTACATACTACCTCACCTAACCAGTATCCCTTAGAACACTTTAATAACTCTACCTACATGTACATACTACCTCACCTAACCAGTACCCCTTAGAACACTTTAATAACTCTACCTACATGTACATACTACCTCACCTAACCAGTACCCCTTAGAACACTTTAATAACTACCTACATGTACATACTACCTCACCTAACCAGTACCCCTTAGAACACTTTAATAACTCTACCTACATGTACATACTACCTCACCTAACCAGTACCCCTTAGAACACTTTAATAACTCTACCTACATGTACATACTACCTCACCTAACCAGTACCCCTTAGAACACTTTAATAACTACCTACATGTACATACTACCTCACCTAACCAGTACCCCTTAGAACACTTTAATAACTCTACCTACATGTACATACTACCTCACCTAACCAGTACCCCTTAGAACACTTTAATAACTCTACCTACATGTACATACTACCTCACCTAACCAGTACCCCTTAGAACACTTGAATAACTCTACCTACATGTACATACTACCTCACCTAACTGGTACCCCTTAGAACACTTTAATAACTCTACCTACATGTACATACTACCTCACCTAACCGGTACCCCTTAGAACACTTTAATAACTGTACCTACATGTACATACTATCTCACCTAACCAGTACCCCTTAGAACACTTTAATAACTCTACCTACATGTACATACTACCTCACCTAACCAGTACCCTTAGAACACTTTAATAACTCTACCTACATGTACATACTACCTCACCTAACCAGTACCCCTTAGAACACTTTAATAACTCTACCTACATGTACATACTACCTCACCTAACCGGTACCCCTAGAACACTTGAATAGCTCTACCTACATGTACATACTACCTCACCTAACCAGTATCCCTTAGAACACTTTAATAACTCTACCTACATGTACATACTACCTCACCTAACCAGTACCCCTTAGAACACTTTAATAACTCTACCTACATGTACATACTACCTCACCTAACCAGTACCCCTTAGAACACTTTAATAACTACCTACATGTACATACTACCTCACCTAACCAGTACCCCTTAGAACACTTTAATAACTCTACCTACATGTACATACTACCTCACCTAACCAGTACCCCTTAGAACACTTTAATAACTCTACCTACATGTACATACTACCTCACCTAACCAGTACCCCTTAGAACACTTTAATAACTCTACCTACATGTACATACTACCTCACCTAACCAGTACCCCTTAGAACACTTTAATAACTCTACCTACATGTACATACTACCTCACCTAACCGGTACCCCCTAGAACACTTTAATAGCTCTACCTACATGTACATACTACCTCACCTAACCAGTATCCCTTAGAACACTTTAATAACTCTACCTACATGTACATACTACCTCACCTAACCAGTACCCCTTAGAACACTTTAATAACTCTACCTACATGTACATACTACCTCACCTAACCAGTACCCCTTAGAACACTTTAATAACTACCTACATGTACATACTACCTCACCTAACCAGTACCCCTTAGAACACTTTAATAACTCTACCTACATGTACATACTACCTCACCTAACCAGTACCCCTTAGAACACTTTAATAACTCTACCTACATGTACATACTACCTCACCTAACCAGTACCCCTTAGAACACTTTAATAACTACCTACATGTACATACTACCTCACCTAACCAGTACCCCTTAGAACACTTTAATAACTCTACCTACATGTACATACTACCTCACCTAACCAGTACCCCTTAGAACACTTTAATAACTCTACCTACATGTACATACTACCTCACCTAACCAGTACCCCTTAGAACACTTTAATAACTCTACCTACATGTACATACTACCTCACCTAACCAGTACCCCTTAGAACACTTTAATAACTCTACCTACATGTACATACTACCTCACCTAACCGGTACCCCTAGAACACTTTAATAGCTCTACCTACATGTACATACTACCTCACCTAACCAGTATCCCTTAGAACACTTTAATAACTCTACCTACATGTACATACTACCTCACCTAACCAGTACCCCTTAGAACACTTTAATAACTCTACCTACATGTACATACTACCTCACCTAACCAGTACCCCTTAGAACACTTTAATAACTCTACCTACATGTACATACTACCTCACCTAACCAGTACCCCTTAGAACACTTTAATAACTCTACCTACATGTACATACTACCTCACCTAACCAGTACCCCTTAGAACACTTTAATAACTCTACCTACATGTACATACTACCTCACCTAACCGGTACCCCCTAGAACACTTTAATAGCTCTACCTACATGTACATACTACCTCACCTAACCAGTATCCCTTAGAACACTTTAATAACTCTACCTACATGTACATACTACCTCACCTAACCAGTACCCCTTAGAACACTTTAATAACTCTACCTACATGTACATACTACCTCACCTAACCAGTACCCCTTAGAACACTTTAATAACTACCTACATGTACATACTACCTCACCTAACCAGTACCCCTTAGAACACTTTAATAACTCTACCTACATGTACATACTACCTCACCTAACCAGTACCCCTTAGAACACTTTAATAACTCTACCTACATGTACATACTACCTCACCTAACCAGTACCCCTTAGAACACTTTAATAACTACCTACATGTACATACTACCTCACCTAACCAGTACCCCTTAGAACACTTTAATAACTCTACCTACATGTACATACTACCTCACCTAACCAGTACCCCTTAGAACACTTTAATAACTCTACCTACATGTACATACTACCTCACCTAACCAGTACCCCTTAGAACACTTGAATAACTCTACCTACATGTACATACTACCTCACCTAACTGGTACCCCTTAGAACACTTTAATAACTCTACCTACATGTACATACTACCTCACCTAACCAGTACCCCTTAGAACACTTTAATAACTGTACCTACATGTACATACTATCTCACCTAACCAGTACCCCTTAGAACACTTTAATAACTCTACCTACATGTACATACTACCTCACCTAACCAGTACCCCTTAGAACACTTTAATAACTCTACCTACATGTACATACTACCTCACCTAACCAGTACCCCTTAGAACACTTTAATAACTCTACCTACATGTACATACTACCTCACCTAACCGGTACCCCCTAGAACACTTGAATAGCTCTACCTACATGTACATACTACCTCACCTAACCAGTATCCCTTAGAACACTTTAATAACTCTACCTACATGTACATACTACCTCACCTAACCAGTACCCCTTAGAACACTTTAATAACTCTACCTACATGTACATACTACCTCACCTAACCAGTACCCCTTAGAACACTTTAATAACTACCTACATGTACATACTACCTCACCTAACCAGTACCCCTTAGAACACTTTAATAACTCTACCTACATGTACATACTACCTCACCTAACCAGTACCCCTTAGAACACTTTAATAACTCTACCTACATGTACATACTACCTCACCTAACCAGTACCCCTTAGAACACTTTAATAACTCTACCTACATGTACATACTACCTCACCTAACCAGTACCCCTTAGAACACTTTAATAACTCTACCTACATGTACATACTACCTCACCTAACCGGTACCCCTAGAACACTTTAATAGCTCTACCTACATGTACATACTACCTCACCTAACCAGTATCCCTTAGAACACTTTAATAACTCTACCTACATGTACATACTACCTCACCTAACCAGTACCCTTAGAACACTTTAATAACTCTACCTACATGTACATACTACCTCACCTAACCAGTACCCCTTAGAACACTTTAATAACTACCTACATGTACATACTACCTCACCTAACCAGTACCCCTTAGAACACTTTAATAACTCTACCTACATGTACATACTACCTCACCTAACCAGTACCCCTTAGAACACTTTAATAACTCTACCTACATGTACATACTACCTCACCTAACCAGTACCCCTTAGAACACTTTAATAACTACCTACATGTACATACTACCTCACCTAACCAGTACCCCTTAGAACACTTTAATAACTCTACCTACATGTACATACTACCTCACCTAACCAGTACCCCTTAGAACACTTTAATAACTCTACCTACATGTACATACTACCTCACCTAACCAGTACCCCTTAGAACACTTTAATAACTCTACCTACATGTACATACTACCTCACCTAACCAGTACCCCTTAGAACACTTTAATAACTCTACCTACATGTACATACTACCTCACCTAACCGGTACCCCCTAGAACACTTTAATAGCTCTACCTACATGTACATACTACCTCACCTAACCAGTATCCCTTAGAACACTTTAATAACTCTACCTACATGTACATACTACCTCACCTAACCAGTACCCCTTAGAACACTTTAATAACTCTACCTACATGTACATACTACTCACCTAACCAGTACCCCTTAGAACACTTTAATAACTACCTACATGTACATACTACCTCACCTAACCAGTACCCCTTAGAACACTTTAATAACTCTATCTACATGTACATACTACCTCACCTAACCAGTACCCCTTAGAACACTTTAATAACTCTACCTACATGTACATACTACCTCACCTAACCAGTACCCCTTAGAACACTTTAATAACTCTACCTACATGTACATACTACCTCACCTAACCAGTACCCCTTAGAACACTTTAATAACTACCTACATGTACATACTACCTCACCTAACCAGTACCCCTTAGAACACTTTAATAACTCTACCTACATGTACATACTACCTCACCTAACCAGTACCCCTTAGAACACTTTAATAACTCTACCTACATGTACATACTACCTCACCTAACCAGTACCCCTTAGAACACTTTAATAACTCTACCTACATGTACATACTACCTCACCTAACCAGTACCCCTTAGAACACTTTAATAACTCTACCTACATGTACATACTACCTCACCTAACCGGTACCCCCTAGAACACTTTAATAGCTCTACCTACATGTACATACTACCTCACCTAACCAGTATCCCTTAGAACACTTTAATAACTCTACCTACATGTACATACTACCTCACCTAACCAGTACCCCTTAGAACACTTTAATAACTCTACCTACATGTACATACTACCTCACCTAACCAGTACCCCTTAGAACACTTTAATAACTACCTACATGTACATACTACCTCACCTAACCAGTACCCCTTAGAACACTTTAATAACTCTACCTACATGTACATACTACATGTACATACTACCTGACGAATACGCTGATTCGGTGTGCAAGTTCATTAGCACGTGCGTTGAAGATGTCGTTCCCATAGCAACGATTAAAACATTCCCTAACCAGAAACCATGGATTGATGGCAGCATTCGCGTGAAACTGAAAGCGCGAACCACTGCTTTTAATCAGGGCAAGGTGTCTGGTAACATGATGGAATACAAACAGTGCAGCTATTCCCTCCGCAAGGCTATCAAACAAGCTAAGCGTCAGTACAGAGACAAAGTGGAATCTCAATTCAACGGCTCAGACACAAGAGGCATGTGGCAGGGTCTACAGTCAATCACGGACTACAGGAAGAAATCCAGCCCCGTCACGGACCAGGATGTCTTGCTCCCAGGCAGACTAAATAACTTTTTTGCCCGCTTTGAGGACAATACAGTGCCACTGACACGGCCTGCAATGGAAACGTGCGGTCTCTCCTTCACTGCAGCCGAGGTGAGTAAGACATTTAAACGTGTTAAACCTCGCAAGGCTGCAGGCCCAGATGGCATCCCCAGCCGCGCCCTCAGAGCATGCGCAGACCAGCTGGCCGGTGTGTTTACGGACATATTCAATCAATCCCTATACCAGTCTGCTGTTCCCACATGCTTCAAGAGGACCACCATTGTTCCTGTTCCCAAGAAAGCTAAGGTAACTGAGCTAAACGACTACCGCCCCGTAGCACTCACTTCCGTCATCATGAAGTGCTTTGAGAGACTAGTCAAGGACCATATCACCTCCACCCTACCTGACACCCTAGACCCACTCCAATTTGCTTACCACCCAAATAGGTCCACAGACGATGCAATCTCAACCACACTGCACACTGCCCTAACCCATCTGGACAAGAGGAATACCTATGTGAGAATGCTGTTCATCGACTACAGCTCGGCATTCAACACCATAGTACCCTCCAAGCTCGTCATCAAGCTCGAGACCCTGGGTCTCGACCCCGCCCTGTGCAACTGGGTACTGGACTTCCTGACGGGCCGCCCCAGGTGGTGAGGGTAGGCAACAACATCTCCTCCCCGCTGATCCTCAACACTGGGGCCCCACAAGGGTGCGTTCTGAGCCCTCTCCTGTACTCCCTGTTCACCCACGACTGCGTGGCCACGCACGCCTCCAACTCAATCATCAAGTTTGAGGACGACACAACAGTGGTAGGCTTGATTACCAACAACGACCAGACGGCCTACAGGGAGGAGGTGAGGGCCCTCGGAGTGTGGTGTCAGGAAAATAACCTCACACTCAACGTCAACAAAACTAAGGAGATGATTGTGGACTTCAGGAAACAGCAGAGGGAACACCTCCCTATCCACATCGATGGAACAGTAGTGGAGAGGGTAGCAAGTTTTAAGTTCCTCGGCATACACATCACAGACAAACTGAATTGATCCACTCACACAGACAACATCGTGAAGAAGGCGCAGCAGCGCCTCTTCGACCTCAGGAGGCTGAAGAAATTCGGCTTGTCACCAAAAACACTCACAAACTTCTACAGATGCACAATCGAGAGCATCCTAGCGGGCTGTATCACCGCCTGGTACGGCAACTGCCCCGTCCTCAACCGTAAGGCTCTCCAGAGGGTAGTGAGGTCTGCACAACGCATCACCGGGGGCAAACTACCTGCCCTCCAGGACACCTTCACCACCCGATGTTACAGGAAGGCCATAAAGATCATCAAGGACAACAACCACCCGAGCCACTGCCTCTTCACCCCGCTATCATCCAGAAGGCGAGGTCAGTACAGGTGCATCAAAGCTGGGACCGAGAGACTGAAAAACAGCTTCTATCTCAAGGCCATCAGACTGTTAAACAGCCACCACTAACATTGAGTGGCTGCTGCCAACACACTGTCATTGACACTGACCCAACTCCAGCCACTTTAATAATGGGAATTGATGGGAAATTATGTAAATATATCACTAGCCACTTTAAACAATGCTACCTTATATAATGTTACTTACCCTACATTATTCATCTCATATGCATACGTATATACTGTACTGTATATCATCGACTGCATCCTTATGTAATACATGTATCACTAGCCACTTTAACTATGCCACTTTGTTGACATACCCATCTCATATGTATATACTGTACTCGACACCATCTACTGTATCTTGCCTATGCTGCTCTGTACCATCACTCATTCATATATCCTTATGTACATATTCTTTATCCCCTTACACTGTGTATAAGACAGTAGTTTTGGAATTGTTAGTTAGATTACTTGTTGGTTATGACTGCATTGTCGGAACTAGAAGCACAAGCATTTCGCTACACTCGCATTAACATCTGCTAACCATGTGTATGTGACAAATACAATTTGATTTGATTTGACCTAACCAGTACCCCTTAGAACACTTTAATAACTCTACCTACATGTACATACTACCTCACCTAACCGGTACCCCTTAGAACACTTTAATAACTCTACCTACATGTACATACTACCTCACCTAACCAGTACCCCTTAGAACACTTTAATAACTCTACCTACATGTACATACTACCTCACCTAACCAGTACCCCTTAGAACACTTTAATAACTCTACCTACATGTACATACTACCTCACCTAACCAGTACCCCCTAGAACACTTTAATAACTCTACCTACATGTACATACTACCTCACCTAACCAGTACCCCTTAGAACACTTTAATAACTCTACCTACATGTACATACTACCTCACCTAACCAGTACCCCTTAGAACACTTTAATAACTCTACCTACATGTACATACTACCTCACCTAACCAGTACCCCTTCGAACACTTTAATAACTCTACCTACATGTACATACTACCTCACCTAACCAGTACCCCTTAGAACACTTTAATAACTCTACCTACATGTACATACTACCTCACCTAACCAGTACCCCTTAGAACACTTTAATAACTCTACCTACATGTACATACTACCTCACCTAACCAGTACCCCTTAGAACACTTTAATAACTCTACCTACATGTACATACTACCTCACCTAACCAGTACCCCTTAGAACACTTTAATAACTCTACCTACATGTACATACTACCTCACCTAACTGGTACCCCCTAGAACACTTTAATAACTCTACCTACATGTACATACTACCTCACCTAACCAGTACCCCTTAGAATACTTTAATAACTACCTACATGTACATACTACCTCACCTAACCAGTACGCCTTAGGACACTTTAATAACTCTACCTACATGTATGTACATACTACCTCACCTAACCAGTACCCCTTAGAACACTTTAATAACTCTACCTACATGTACATACTACCTCACCTAACTGGTACCCCCTAGAACACTTTAATAACTCTACCTACATGTACATACTACCTCACCTAACCAGTACCCCTTAGAACACTTTAATAACTCTACCTACATGTACATACTACCTCACCTAACTGGTACCCCTTAGAACACTTTAATAACTCTACCTACATGTACATACTACCTCACCTAACCAGTACCCCTTAGAACACTTTAATAACTCTACCTACATGTACATACTACCTCACCTAACCAGTACCCCTTAGAACACTTTAATAACTCTACCTACATGTACATACTACCTCACCTAACCAGTACCCCTTAGAACACTTTAATAACTCTACCTACATGTACATACTACCTCACCTAACCAGTACCCCCTAGAACACTTTAATAACTCTACCTACATGTACATACTACCTCACCTAACCAGTACCCCTTAGAACACTTTAATAACTCTACCTACATGTACATACTACCTCACCTAACCAGTACCCCTTAGAACACTTTAATAACTCTACCTACATGTACATACTACCTCACCTAACCAGTACCCCTTAGAACACTTTAATAACTCTACCTACATGTACATACTACCTCACCTAACCAGTACCCTTAGAACACTTTAATAACTCTACCTACATGTACATACTACCTCACCTAACCAGTACCCCTTAGAACACTTTAATAACTCTACCTACATGTACATACTACCTCACCTAACCAGTACCCCTTAGAACACTTTAATAACTCTACCTACATGTACATACTACCTCACCTAACCAGTACCCATTAGAACACTTTAATAACTCTACCTACATGTACATACTACCTCACCTAACCAGTACCCCTTAGAACACTTTAATAACTCTACCTACATGTACATACTACCTCACCTAACCAGTACCCCTTAGGACACTTTAATAACTCTACCTACATGTACATACTACCTCACCTAACCAGTACCCCTTAGAACACTTTAATAACTCTACCTACATGTACATACTACCTCACCTAACCAGTACCCCTTAGGACACTTTAATAACTCTACCTACATGTACATACTACCTCACCTAACCAGTACCCCTTAGAACACTTTAATAACTCTACCTACATGTACATACTACCTCACCTAACCAGTACCCCTTAGAACACTTTAATAACTCTACCTACATGTACATACTACCTCACCTAACCAGTACCCCTTAGAACACTTTAATAACTCTACCTACATGTACATACTACCTCACCTAACCGGTACCCCTTAGAACACTTTAATAACTCTACCTACATGTACATACTACCTCACCTAACCGGTACCCCTTAGAACACTTTAATAACTCTACCTACATGTACATACTACCTCACCTAACCAGTACCCCTTAGAACACTTTAATAACTCTACCTACATGTACATACTACCTCACCTAACCAGTACCCCTTAGAACACTTTAATAACTCTACCTACATGTACATACTACCTCACCTAACCAGTACCCCTTAGAACACTTTAATAACTCTACCTACATGTACATACTACCTCACCTAACCAGTACCCATTAGAACACTTTAATAACTCTACCTACATGTACATACTACCTCACCTAACCAGTACCCCTTAGAACACTTTAATAACTCTACCTACATGTACATACTACCTCACCTAACCAGTACCCCTTAGGACACTTTAATAACTCTACCTACATGTACATACTACCTCACCTAACCAGTACCCCTTAGAACACTTTAATAACTCTACCTACATGTACATACTACCTCACCTAACCAGTACCCCTTAGGACACTTTAATAACTCTACCTACATGTACATACTACCTCACCTAACCAGTACCCCTTAGAACACTTTAATAACTCTACCTACATGTACATACTACCTCACCTAACCAGTACCCCTTAGAACACTTTAATAACTCTACCTACATGTACATACTACCTCACCTAACCGGTACCCCTTAGAACACTTTAATAACTCTACCTACATGTACATACTACCTCACCTAACCGGTACCCCTTAGAACACTTTAATAACTCTACCTACATGTACATACTACCTCACCTAACTGGTACCCCTTAGAACACTTTAATAACTCTACCTACATGTACATACTACCTCACCTAACCAGTACCCTTAGAACACTTTAATAACTCTACCTACATGTACATACTACCTCACCTAACCAGTACCCCTTAGAACACTTTAATAACTCTACCTACATGTACATACTACCTCACCTAACCAGTACCCCTTAGAACACTTTAATAACTCTACCTACATGTACATACTACCTCACCTAACCAGTACCCCTTAGAACACTTTAATAACTCTACCTACATGTACATACTACCTCACCTAACCAGTACCCCTTAGAACACTTTAATAACTCTACCTACATGTACATACTACCTCACCTAACCAGTACCCCTTAGAACACTTTAATAACTCTACCTACATGTACATACTACCTCACCTAACCAGTACCCCTTAGAACACTTTAATAACTCTACCTACATGTACATACGCCCTCACCTAACCAGTACCCCTTAGAACACTTTAATAACTCTACCTACATGTACATACTACCTCACCTAACCAGTACCCCTTAGAACACTTTAATAACTCTACCTACATGTACATACTACCTCACCTAACCAGTACCCCTTAGAACACTTTAATAACTCTACCTACATGTACATACTACCTCACCTAACCAGTACCCCTTATAACACTTTAATAACTCTACCTACATGTACATACTACCTCACCTAACCAGTACCCCTTAGAACACTTTAATAACTCTACCTACATGTACATACGCCCTCACCTAACCAGTACCCCTTAGAACACTTTAATAACTCTACCTACATGTACATACTACCTCACCTAACCAGTACCCCTTAGAACACTTTAATAACTCTACCTACATGTACATACTACCTCACCTAACCAGTACCCCTTAGAACACTTTAATAACTCTACCTACATGTACATACTACCTCACCTAACCAGTACCCCTTAGAACACTTTAATAACTCTACCTACATGTACATACTACCTCACCTAACCAGTACCCCTTAGAACACTTTAATAACTCTACCTACATGTACATACTACCTCACCTAACCGGTACCCCTTAGAACACTTTAATAACTCTACCTACATGTACATACTACCTCACCTAACTGGTACCCCTTAGAACACTTTAATAACTCTACCTACATGTACATACTACCTCACCTAACCAGTACCCCTTAGAACACTTTAATAACTCTACCTACATGTACATACGCCCTCACCTAACCAGTACCCCTCTGTATATTGTTATTTTACTGCTGCTCTTTAATTACTTGTTACTTTTATCTCTTATTCTTAGCCCAAAATTTTTTTAACTGCACTGTTGGTTAGGGGCTTGTAAGCATTTCACTGTAAGGTCTTGCTATTTTGTTGTGATGCGTAAAATGACTCACTCTCGCTATCCTGTTGTATTCGGCGCATGTGACTAATACAATTTGATTTGATTTGATAAACAAACATCAGAAAATCCCACTGGGGTTAGTACACTTGATTTACAGACCTGAGATTGATGCTCAAAACAATAAAACCTATCTAACCTGGCCAGAGAGATGGTGTTCTCTCTCTCACATGGGCCCATGTGTACTGTCTCGTGCCTTCGTGTTGGCTCCGCCAAATATCACACAGTTCATGCATTACAATAAGGCATTTTTAAAAAGTCCTTGAGGTTTTGTGGTTTCTATCTTAATCACTGACTGTGCAGTTAAAATCCCCAGCAAGAAGTAAATTATACTCAGTGTTACATTTCTCAATGGTATTTGATAATGTCTCTAAAAAACATACCCTCTCAACTGTCACCACTGGGGCATATACATTTATTTAACACATAGTGATGTTTTCATACCTCACTCAAACTTTTAATAACCTCCCCGCAACTACCTCTTCAACCTCATATGACAAAGGCAAAACCCCTTTTGAGAACAGGATAGCCACACCCCAACATTTTTAGCTTTTATGACTACACACCACCGCTCCCCTCCACACACTCCTTTTGCCACATAACTTCATTTTCAATATTACTATGCGTTTCTTGTAGAAAACTTCCCTTACCCTTCATTAAGTCATACTGTCGCCCCATTTACGTTTAAAGAAGAAATCTTAAAACTGCTCATGGCTGAGAAAAAAAATACATAGGAAGATACAGTAAACATCTCTTTACAGATTTAAGGCTGCGACTGAACTCGTCCATTTCCTTTAGAATTTAAATAACTTTCTTCCCTTTAGTCAATTTCAGAAATTATTTTATCAATCCCATACCTCCCTTCCACCCCATTTATCTCGCTATTTTGTTGTGATGTGTAAAATGACTCACTCTCCCTATCCTCGTCAGAGGAAAACCCACCATCTCTACTATCTGTTTATCCTCAACTGATTTATCAATGTCTACCTTCATCACCCCTTAAATTATTCCTCTTAATCCTGGGTACTTTGAAAACAGCTGCTTCATTTTCCATTGTTTTAAACTCCTCTTGAACTCCACTTTCATTTTCCAGCACCGACTCAGCGACCCCAGTCGCAGTCACACCGGCTTTTCACCCTCTCGCTTTACTCTGCCACCGCTCTCCTTTCCTACATTTCCCATCAAATCTGCCCACCTTCTCCCTTCACGATGGTGCATTAGCTGCACCACCACTAGAGCTGTTTCCGGGCTCTGCGCGATCGTTCTCGGGACAATAACGTTCCAAATGCCCCTCTTCCGCAGCCAAAGTTATTAATTTATTTAGTAGAAGCGTATAACACAATCAAATCTGTGAATATTAAAACTGAAAGCTACATTAAGTTGGTCAGTATCCGTCTGGACAAAGATTGTGCACTTGTCTCCTATGAGACACGACAAGTTTAAGCAAAGGAGATTTGCATCCAAAAATAACTAAAAAAAATGTAGATACAAGTTGACCATGACGAGATAACTCGCTCTAACACTTAACCTCAAATGGCGGCACGTTTCAAGGTATAACTTTCTTCGCCGGATTCATAAAATGAAATACCGACGTATGTGTATTCCGCAATACAACACCACCCTCAACTATCGAATTCACCTTTTCAGTGAAATCTAAGAATATCACTACACTTGAGGCTGATTTTACCCAATGCTAGCGGCAACAGCTGAGCTACGTTCTTCCACCGAACATCCTGCCGTAGCAGGAATCTCTACTCCATGCTGCAGACTAAATTTTTCAAATCCCAACCCTCCACGTGGCCATTGCAACCAGCCCCACACGCTGGTTTTGCCTTCGAGAAAAACAACCTCAAGTATCACACCACCCATATACATGCTTAGTGACTGTGAGACAAAGATAACTTTAAAACAACTAAAATAATCAATATATGTACACACACTGGGAAGGCAGGTAGCCTAGTGTGTTGGACTAGTAACCAAAAGGTTGCTGGTTCGAATCCCCGAGGTGACACGGTCAAAATCTGTCGTTCTGCCCTTGTGCACGGAAGTTAACCCACTGTTCCCTGGGTGCCGTGGATGTCGATTATGGCAGCCCCCTGCACCTCTCTGATTCTGTTGGGTTATATGCGGAAGATGCATTTCAGTTGTACAACTGACTAGGTATCCCCCTTTCCTTTCCCATTAGACAGAGAAAAATTCAGTCGCTCCTGCTTCCTTGACTCATATAGCCATAATATGGCATTTGAAATGTCTATATTCTTTTGGATCTTCTGAGTGTAATGTTTACTGTTATTGTTAATTTCACTCTTGTTTATTATCTACTTCACTTGCTTTGGCAATGTTAACATATGTTTCCCATGCCAATAAAGCCCTTAAATTGAATTGAGGGAGAGATTCTTCTAGCTCCCATGATGAACCCCATGGGAACTCCTAAAGAGGGAATGTTGTGGTTAGTCGTGCTAGAAGATGTGTAGAGTTAAACAGTACCTCCCTTTTAAAACACAGAGATACAGCTGAACAGTGTGTTGTGTGTAATTTCCTTGAGGCTTTCCTGAGTGGTTGTTTTCACCTAAGCCATGGCTCAGTTCAGCCAGCTCAGCATACTGAATTCCAGCCATGAAGTCGCCTATGTACCGGGGGTCAGTGTACTGCTAACAGCTTAGCTACCTCCGCTGTCCGACTGCCACATACTGGGCTCGAACCAGTCATCCTCTGCTTCACAACACACGTGACCACCCTCCTTCACAACATGCAAACCGATTGAGCCATACAAATGGCTCCATCAGCGACATTTCAAGCTAGCTGTGGAGTGAGCATTCAATATATTCTTAACTCTGTTGCATATATGTACACTAAGGAGTATTTATTGATTACTTTTGTCATATGGATATGACAAACTTATTTCTCTGCCTAACCCTTTGAGGAGTGGGTTTGAAAGATAAACACACTTGTATGCGCACACACACACACACTAACAGTACTTCTCTGACTCTCCCATCATTTCTCATCCTTTCTTATCTCTTTCTTCAGGAGGAGTGTCGTAACTTCATCAAGGTGGTGTTGAGTCAACATGAAGGACTGTTTGTGTGTGGAACCAATGCCTTCAACCCTTTGTGTGCCAACTACACTGTGAGTATCTGTCTATTCAATTCAATTCAATTAAGCTTTATTGGCATGTGTGTACGTGTTCATATGGACAATTGTGTGTGTTACAGAGAGACTCTTTGGAGATGGTGGGAGAGACGGTCAGTGGGATGGCTCGTTGTCCATATGACCCCAGACACGCCAACGTGGCTCTGTTCGCAGGTACAGTAGTTTCTCTCTTTCTTTCTTTTTTTTCTTTATTTCTTTATTTCTTTCTTTCTTTCGTTCTTTCTTTCTTTCTAACTTTCATTATTTTTCAATATATCAGGAAGTAATGACATAGGTATTTTTAGGACTGTAATATTCAGGGAAATCATTCAGATGGAAAATCAATCTAGACTGAAGCTGTAGGATGAACTTGACTATGCTTGTTCAGGATAAATACATGTTCTGTGTTCTCTCTTTCTATCTCTGTCTTACTCTCTGTGTGTCTGTATGTCTCTCTCTCTTGCTCGTTGTCTCTCTCTCTCTCTCTCTCTCTCTCTCTCTCTCTCTATCTCTGTCTCACTCTGTGTGTCTGTATCTCTCTCTCTTGCTCTCTCTCTCTCTCTCTCTCTCTCTCTCTCTCTCTCTCTCTCTCTCTCTCTCTCTCTCTCTCTCTCTCTGTGTGTCTGTATGTCTCTCTCTTGCTCGTTGCTCTCTCTCTCTCTTCTCTCTCTCTCTCTTCTTTCTCTCTTGCTCTATCTATCTCTGTCTCTCTGTGTGTCTGTATGTCTCTCTTCTGTCTCTTCTCTCTTCCTTTCTCTCTCTCTTGTTCTCTCTGTCTCTCTCTTTCTCACTTTCTCTCTCTCTCTTTCTTTCTCTCTCTCTCTCCCTCTATCTCTTTCTCTCTATCAGAGGGCAGTCTCTTCACTGGTACTGTAACAGACTTCCTGGCGATTGATGCTGTGATCTATCGTAGCCTAGGCGACAGCCCCGCTCTTCGCACTGTCAAACACGACTCCAAATGGTTCAGAGGTACACTGAGATGACGTGCTTGCATGTGAGTGAATGGGCCGAACACTTCTCCACAGGTGAAGAACTCCCAATGTTTGCTAAGATCACATAAACACTGCGGGCTAAACCCAACCACTCTACCTTTCCTATCTAAATCCTTATATCCTAGGAGTGGACACATTAAAGCTGTATGGACTAGCTATACTTCAGCTGCGGGCCAATTGTTTCTTGAGTGGATGGTTGGGGGGCCGGAACATAACAAAATAAAAAATGTAGATTAATTCACCGCAAGAAGGCCAAACAGATATAATTTCTGACAAAAACATAATAATTTCAAACCTTGCTTACATTTGTATATGATCACATACAGAGCCTTCAGAAAGTATTCATACCTCTTGACTTATTCCACATTTTGTTGTGTTAATTCCACTTTATGTTGTGTTACTGTCTGAATTCAAAAAAATATTCTCTCATCTACACACAATACACAATAAAGTGAAAGCATGTTTTAGAAATGTTAGCAAAATAATAGAACATGAATTACATAAATATCTAATTTACATACAGTTGAATTCGAAAGTTTACATTCACCTTAGCCAAATACATTTAAACTTAGTTTTTTACAATTCCTGACATTTTATCCTGGTAAAAATTCCCTGTCTTAGGTCAGTTAGGATCACCACATTATTTTAAGAATTTGAAATGTCAGAATAATAGCAGAGAGAATGATTTATTTCAGCTTTTATTTCTTTCATCACATTTCCAGTGGGTCAGAAGTGTACATACACTCAATTAGTATTTGGTAGCGTTGCCTTCAAATTGTTTAACTTGGGTCAAACTTTTCGGGTAGCCTTCCACAAGCTTCCCACAATAAGTTGGGTGAATTTTGGCCCATTCCTCCTGACATGACTGTTGTAACTGAGTCAGGTTTGTAGGCCTCCTTGCTCGCACAAGCTTTTTCAGTTCTGCCCACACATTTTCTATAGGATTGAGATCAGGGCTTGGTGATTGCCACTCCAATATCTTGCCTTTGTTGTCCTTAAGCCATTTTGCCACAACTTTGGAAGTATGCTTGGAGTCACTGTCCATTTGGAAGACCCATTTGCGACCAAGCTTTAACTTCCAGACTGATGTCTTGAGATGTTGCTTCAATATATCCACATAATTGTCCTTCCTCATGATGTCATCTATTTTGTGAAGTGCACCAGTCCCTCCTGCAGCAATGCACCCACACAACATGATGCTGCCACAGTGTACTTCACGGTTGGGATGGTGTGTTTTGGCTTGCAAACCTCCCCCTTTTTCCTCCAAACATAGCGATGGTCATTATGGCCAACAGTTCTATTTTTGTTTCATCAAAACAGAGGACATTTATCCAAAAGTACGATATTTGTCCCCATGTGCAGCTGCAAAACCGTAGTCTGGCTTTTTTATGTCGGTTTTGGAGCAGTGGCTTCTTCCTTGCTGAGCGGCCTTTCAGGTTATGTCGATATAGGGACTCGTTTTACTGTGGATATAGATACTTTTGTACTCGTTTCCTCCAGCATCTTCACAAGGTCCTTTGCTGTTGTTCTGGGATTGATTTGCACTTTTTGCACCAAAGTACGTTCATCTCTAGTAGAAAGAACGCATCTCCTTCCTGAGCGGTATGATGGCCGCGTGGTCCCATGGTGTTTATACTTGCGTACTATTGTTTGTACAGATGACCGTGGTACCTTCCGGCGTTTGGAAATTGCTCCCAAGGATGAACTAGACTGGTGGAGGTCTACAAAAAAAAACATCTGAGGTCTTGGCTGATTTCTTTTGATTTTCCCATGATGTCAAGCAAAGAGCCACTGGGTTTGAAGGTTGGCCAATTTACTCAAATTATGTCAATTAACCTATCAGAAGCTCCTAAAGCCATGACCTAATTTTCTGGAATTCCAATTCCAAGCTGTTTAAAGGCACAGTAAACTTCTGACCCACTGGAATTGTGATACAGTGAATTATAAATGAAATAATCTGTCTATAAACAATTGTTGGAAGAATTACTTGTGTCATGCACAAAGTAGATGTCCTAATCGACTTGCCAAAACTATAGTTTGTTAACAAGAAATTTGTGTAGTGGTTGAAAAAGGAGTTTTAATGACTCCAACCTAAGTGTATGTAAACTTCTGACTTCAACTATATGTATTCACATCCCTGAGTCAATATTTTGTAGAAGCACCTTTAGCAGAGATTACAGCTGTATGTTTTTCTGGGTAAATCTCTAAGCGCTTTTTACACCTGGAATGTGCCAAACATTTGCCAATTATTAATTTAAAATTCTGAAAGTTCTTTAAAATTGGTTGTTGATCATTGCTAGACAACCATTTTCAGGTCTTGCCATAGATTTTCAAGCAGATTTAAGTCAAAACTACCACTCAGGAATATTCAGTGTCTTCTTGGTAAGGAACGCCAGGGTATATTTGGCCTTGTGTTTTAGGTTATTGTCCTGCTGAAAGGTGAATTCATCTCCCAGTGTCTGGAGGAAAGCAGAGTGAACCAGGGTTTCTCTCGGATTTCCCCCAAACATAAACCTTTGTATTCAGTAGAAAAAGCTACCTGCTTTGCCACAAGTATTACTTTAGTGCCTTGTTGCTAACAGGATGCATGTTTTTGAATTGTTTTTTTTTCTGCTCAAGCTTCCTTCTTTTCACTCTGTAATTTAGGTTAGCAGTGTGGAGTAACTACAATGTTGTTGATCCATCCTCCTTTTTCTCCTATCACAGCCATTAAACGCTGTAACCGCTTTAAAGTCACCATTGGCCCCTTGCTGAGTTCCCTGAGCGGTTTCCTTCCTCTCCGGCAACTGAGTTAGGAAGGACGCCTGTATCTTTATGTAATTAATAACTTCACCATGCTCAAAGGAATATTCAATGTCTGCTTTATTATTTTGACCCATCTATCAGTAGCTTCTCTTCATTGTGAGGCACTGGAAAACCTCCCTGGTCTTTGCGGTTTTATCTGTGGTTGAAATGCACTGCTCAACGGAGGAGTACAGAGATGAGCCATTCATTAAAAAATCATGTTAAACACTATTATTACACACAGAGTGAGTCCATGCAATTTATTATGTGACTTGTTAAGCACATTTTTATTCCTGAACTTATGTAAGGTTAACATAACAAAGGGGTTCAATACTTATTTACTCAAGACATTTCAGATTTTCATTTAATTTCATAATTAATTTTAGAAAATGTATGAAAATATGATTCCACTTTAACATTGGTAGCATTGCCTTTAAATAGATTAACTTGGGTCAAACGTTTCAGGTAGCCTTCCACAAGCTTCCCACAATAAGTTGGGTGAATTTTGTGTAGGCCAGTGACAAAAATAACTAATCTAAATGTAATCAAGAAAATGTGGAAAAAGTCAAGGTGTATGAATACTTTCTCAAGGCACTGTACTACATGTCTCTGTCTATTATGCGTGGGAATACACGGGAAAAGACTTCCTGGTGTTTATACACTATTTTATGTCCAACAATGTTTATTATTATTTTAATAAAACATGTAAATAAAACCACCCGGGGGCCAAATTCGGCCTGCAGCCTGCCAGTTGGTTAACCTGCTGTAGGTGCTAGGTTAGATGTACTGTTTTCTGTCAAATCAGAGAGGACAAGACCAACGGATCTAGGACATAAAATCTCCTTCAGAGTAAAACATAGTGTGGAACCCTGGAGGTCAGAGACAGAGACAGAGATGAATAAATAACTGCTCTGTCCTTGGCACTGATGATAAATTAAACCGGACATGAAAGCTTAATGGCTGACCCCAGAGAGCGGCGACCATATTGATGTGCTGCTTACTGGTACAGAGGTGTAAATATGGAGCTGTGTTGGTGCGCTCCCTGAGGGATTCATCTGTAATATGTGTGGAAGGGGTGTGTGTGTGTGTGTCTGTGTGTAACGGTTTGTATGTGCGTGCTTGTATGTGTGTGTAACGGCATATCCCTGTTCTGTCTCTCAGAACCCTTCTTTGTGAGTGCAGTTGAGTGGGGGCCTCACGTCTACTTCTTCTTCAGAGAAATGGCCATGGAGTTCCATCACCTAGAGAAGGTACACACACACATGCACGTACGCACACACGCACGCACGCACACACACACACACACACACACACACACACACACACACACACACACACACACACACACACACACACACACACACGCACGCACGCACGCACGCACGCACGCACGCACGCACACACACACACACACACACACACACACACACACACACACACACACACACACAAACCGAATTCCACCTCCTTGAGGGGATAAGGTGGACAGAATCCATGGGTTTGCACATTATACAGTGCATTGCCTCTTATTGTGTGTGTGTGTGTGTGTGCAGGTGATGGTATCTCGTGTGGCGCGGGTGTGTAAGGGGGACATGGGGGGCTCTCAGAGGGTGTTGGAGAAACAGTGGACATCGTTCCTGAAGGCCAGGCTGAACTGTTCTGTCCCAGGAGACTCCCACTTCTATTTCAACCTGCTCCACGCCACCAGCCCCATACTCAACATGAACGGCAGAGACGTCATACTGGGACTGTTCTCGACACCACCCAACAGGTACACACACACGTGTACACACGCACCCAGTCATACATGAATGCACCCCCATTTTCTGATACGTATTTAATCATCTTACCCTCTTTCCCTCCCTACCTCCCTCCCTCCTTCCATCTCTCTCTCTCTCTCTCTCTCTCTCTCTCTCTCTCTCTCTCTCTCTCTCTCAATTCAATTCAATTCAATTCAATTCAAGGGCTTTATTGGCATGGGAAACATGTGTTAACATTGCCAAAGCAAGTGAGGTAGACAACATACAAAGTGAATATATAAAGTGAAAAACAACAAAAATTAACAGTAAACATTACACATACAACAGTTTCAAAACAGTAAAGACATTACAAATGTCATATATATATATATATATATATATATATATATATATATATACACAATGTACAAATAATTAAAGGACACAAGATAAAATAAATAAGCATAAATATGGGTTGTATTTACAATGGTGTTTGTTCTTCACTGGTTGCCCTTTTCTCGTGGCAACAGGTCACAAATCTTGCTGCTGTGATGGCACACTGTGGAATTTCACCCAGTAGGTATGGGAGTTTTTCAAAATTGGATATGTTTTGAATTCTTTGTGGATCTGTGTGATCTGGGGGAAATATGTCTCTCTAATATGGTCATACATTGGGCAGGAGGTTAGGAAGTGCAGCTCAGTTTCCACCTCATTTTGTGGGCAGTGAGCACATAGCCTGTCTTCTCTTGAGAGCCATGTCTGCCTACGGCGGCCTTTCTCAATAGCAAGGCTATGCTCACTGAGTCTGTACATAGTCAAAGCTTTCCTTAATTTTGGGTCAGTCACAGTGGTCAGGTATTCTGCCGCTGTGTACTCTCTGTGTAGGGCCAAATAGCATTCTAGTTTGCTCTGTTTTTTTGTTAATTCTTTCCAATGTGTTAAGTAATTATCTTTTTGTTTTCTCATGATTTGGTTGGGTCTAATTGTGCTGTTGTCCTGGGGCTCTGTAGGGTGTGTTTGTGTTTGTGAACAGAGCCCCAGGACCAGTTTGCTTAGGGGACTCTTCTCCAGGTTCATCTCTGTTTGTGATGGCTTTGTTATGGAAGGTTTGTGAATCGCTTCCTTTTAGGTGGTTGTAGAATTTAATGGCTCTTTTCTGGATTTTGATAATTAGTGGGTATCGGCCTAATTCTGCTCTGCATGCATTATTTGGTGTTTTACGTTGTACACGGAGGATATTTTTGCAGAATTCTGCGTGCAGAGTCTCAATTTGGTGAAGTCTTGGTTGGTGAGCGGACCCCAGACCTCACAACCATAAAGGGCAATGGGCTCTATGACTGATTCAAGTATTTTTAGCCAAATCCTAATTGGTATGTTGAAATGTATGTTTCTTTTGATGGCATAGAATGCCCTTCTTGCCTTGTCTCTCAGATCGTTCACACCTTTGTGGAAGTTACCTGTGGCGCTGATGTTTAGGCCAAGGTATGTATAGTTTTTTGTGTGCTCTAGGGCAACAGTGTCGAGATGGAATTTGTATTTGTGGTCCTGGTGACTCGACCTTTTTGGAACACCATTATTTTGGTCTTACTGAGATTTACTGTCAGGGCCCAGGTCTGACAGAATCTGTGCATAAGATCTAGGTGCTGCTGTAGGCCCTCCTTGGTTGGTGACAGAAGCACCAGATCATCAGCAAACAGCAGACATTTGACTTCGGATTCTAGCAGGGGAGGCCGGGTGCTGCAGACTTTTCTAGTGCCCGCGCCAGTTCGTTGATATATATGTTGAAGAGGGTGGGGCTTAAGCTGCATCCCTGTCTAACCCCACGACCCTCTCACGACCCATCCCTGTCTAACCCCACTCTCCTCTCTCTCTCTCTCTCTCTCTCTGTCTCTCTCCTCTCTCTCTCTCTCTCTCTCTCTCTCTCTCTCTCTCTCTGTCTCTCCCTCTCTCTCTCTCTCTCTCTCTCTCTCTCTCTCTCTCTCTCTCTCTCTCTCTCTCTCTCTCTCTCTCTCTCTCTCTCTCTCTCAGTATCCCGGGGTCTGCAGTGTGTGTGTTTGACATGCAGCAGTTGGCCAGGGTGTTTGAGGGAAGATTCAAGGAGCAGAAATCTCCAGAATCCATCTGGACACCCGTGCCTGATGAGCTTGTGCCCAAACCCAGGTATGCAGTACATTGACTTGTACTGATATTGATTGTGTAACTGACTGGTTCTTCCTAATTCTGATCCTTTTTTGGACCGTCTCCTCTCTCTGTAGGCCGGGTGGCTGTGCGGTGCAGGGGTCTCCGTTCAGCTCATCTAAGTCTCTGCCGGATGAAGTGCTGAACTTTGTAAAGACTCATCCCTTGATGGACGAGACCATACCCTTGGTTGGGCACAGACCTTGGGTTGTCAAGACTATGGGGAGGTATGCCTAAAGGATACCCATGGCTACCACTGATTTTTCACTGTTTGCCCTACGTTCTGAAATTGAGCTCCCCTACCTCCCTCCCTCTCTCTCTCTCTCTCTCTCTATTTCTCTCTCTCCGTCGGTCTCGCTCTCCAGGTACCAGTTGACCGCAATGGTGGTGGACACAGAGGCTGGTCCCCATAGGAACCATACAGTGTTGTTCCTGGGCTCCACACGAGGGACCGTCCTGAAATTCCTCATCCTCCCCAGCGGAGAAAACTCTCCCACACACAGTAGTGTGTTTCTGGAGGAGGTGGAGGGATTTAACCCTGAGAAGTGAGTACAGGAAGGGAGTTTGGCCACGATCCCTTGTGTTCGCTGCAGTCCGGTGTTTTGTCAGGTCATTATTGAGGAGATTAACTGTTCTACTCACAATGCTTGTTGCTGCATTGTTTTCAAAGTCTCTCTGATGTGATCACCCTGATGTGAATCCCTACATTTCTCTATTGTAACAATAGAAATCAATGAAAATACTCTAAGGATCTCTTTTTCTCTGTCTCTATCTCTCCTTCATCCCTCTCACCCTCTCTCCTCCTTTATCTCTCCCCCTCACCCCTCCCTCTATCCCTCCCTCTCTCCCTCTATCTCTCTATCCCTCCCCCCTCTTTCCTCTCTCCTTCTATCCCTCTCCCCCTGTCTCCTTCCATCCCTCCTCCTCCCTCAATCTATCCCACCCCATCCCCCTCTCTCCTTCCCTCTCTCCTTCCCTCCCTCCTGTCCCTCCCTCCCTCTCCTCTCCTCTCTCTCTCTCTCTCTCTCTCTCTCTCTCTCTCTCTCTCTCTCTCTCTCTCCCACTGCCTCTCGCCTGCTCTCTCGCTACCTCTTTCCTCTCTCCTTTCACCCCTCTCTCCTTCCTTGCATTCCTCTCTCCTTTCATCCATCCATCCATCCATCCATCCCTCCATCTATCCCTCCCCATCTCCATCCCTCTCTCTGTCTCTAGATGTGGAGAGGACTCTGTCCAGGCCAGACAGTTGTTGTTTCTGTCTCTGGATCGTCCAAGTCACACTCTGCTGCTGGCCTTCACTTCCTGTCTGGTCAGACTGCCCACAGCACGCTGCCACCTACACTCACGCTGCATGAAGTGAGTAAAACACACACACACACACAGACCATCTCAACCATCTCCATCAGGCTGATCAGATCTCCATGTGTGTGTGTGTGTATAGGAGCTGTCTGACCTCCAGAGATCCCTACTGTGGCTGGACCAGAGGCAGCACCTGCTCCTTCCTCAGACCAGGCACACGGTGAGACAGCTCCCTATAGCTTCATCCAATTGATTGTGTGTTCAACTGTAGATGTCAGTCTGATAATCTGTTATGTTTGTTCTATTACAGGCTTCCTTTTCAACAAGACAGTGAGTACGGCAACTTCTCCCATCTTGGAGACTGTGATGGTAGGTACCTTGCCTTTACCCTGTAGCTCTGTTCTTTCTTTCACTCAACTCCACCTAATAGCATTTATCATGCTCCACCTAGTGGCATTAACATGCTCCACCGAGTGGCATTACCATGCTCCACCTAGTGGCATTACCATGCTCCACCTAATGGCATTATCATACTCCACCTAATAGCATTACCATGCTCCACCGATTGGCAATGTCATGCTCCACCGAGTGGCATTACCATGCTCCACCTAGTGGCATTACCATGCTCCACCTAGTGGCATTACCATGCTCCACCTAATGGCATTATCATGCTCCACCAAATAGCATTACCATGCTCCACCAAATAGCATTATCATGCTCCGCCTAGTGGCATTACCATGCTCCGCCTAGTGGCATTACCATGCTCCACCTAGTGGCATTAACATGATGCACCTAGTGATATTATCATGCTCCACCTAGTGGCATTATCATGCTCCACATAATGGCATTATCATGCTCCGCCTAGTGGCATTATCATGTTCCTCATAATAGCATTACCATGCTCTACCTAGTGGCAATAACATGCTCCACCTAGTGGCATTACCATGCTCTGCCTAATAGCATTACCATGCTCCACCTAATAACATAATAATGCTCCGCCTAGTGGCATTACCATGCTCCACCTAGTGGCATTAACATGATGCACCTAGTGATATTATCATGCTCCACCTAGTGGCATTATCATGCTCCACATAATGGCATTATCATGCTCCGCCTAGTGGCATTATCATGTTCCTCATAATAGCATTACCATGCTCTACCTAGTGGCAATAACATGCTCCACCTAGTGGAATTACCATGCTCTGCCTAATAGCATTACCATGCTCCACCTAATAACATAATAATGCTCCGCCTAGTGGCATTATCATGTTCCACCTAATAGCATAATCATGCTCCGCCTAGTGGCATTATCATGCTCCGCCTAGTGGCATTACCATGCTCCACCTAGTGCATAATCATGCTCCACCTAGTGCATTATCATTCTCCACCTGGTGGCATTACCATGCTCCACCTAGTGCCATTATCATTCTCCGCCTAGTGACATTACCATGCTCCACCTAGTGCATAATCATGCTCCACCTAGTGCATTATCATTCTCCACATAGTGGCATTACTATTCTCCACCTAGTGTCATAATCATGCTCCACCTAGTGGCATTATCATTCTCCACCTAGTGGCATTACCATGCTCCGCCTAGTGGCATAATCATGCTCCACCTGGTGCATTATCATTCTCCACCTAGTGGCATTACCATGCTCCGCCTAGTGGCATAATCATGCTCCACCTAGTGCATTATCATTCTCCACCTAGTGTCATAATCATGCTCCACCTAGTGTATAACCATGCTCCGCCTAGTGGCATAATCATGCTCCACCTAGTGCATTATCATTCTCCACCTAGTGTCATAATCATGCTCCACCTGGTGCATTATCATTCTCCACCTAGTGGCATTACCATGCTCCGCCTAGTGGCATAATCATGCTCCACCTAGTGCATTATCATTCTCCACCTAGTGTCATAATCATGCTCCACCTAGTGCATTATCATTCTCCACCTAGTGGTATTACCATGCTCCACCTAGTGGCATTATCATTCTCCACCTAGTGGCATTATCATTCTCCACCTAGTGCATAATCATGCTCCACCTAGTGCATTATCATTCTCCACCTAGTGTCATAATCATGCTCCACCTAGTGCATTATCATTCTCCACCTAGTGCATTATCATTCTCCACCTAGTGTCATAATCATGCTCCACCTAGTGCATTATCATTCTCCACCTAGTGGTATTACCATGCTCCACCTAGTGGCATTATCATTCTCCACCTAGTGGCATTATCATGCTCCACCTAGTGCATAATCATGCTCCACCTAGTGGCATTATCATTCTCCACCTAGTGGCATTATCATTCTCCACCTAGTGCATAATCATGCTCCACCTAGTGCATTATCATTCTCCACCTAGTGTCATAATCATGCTCCACCTAGTGGTATTATCATTCTCCACCTAGTGTCATAACCATGCTCCGCCTAGTGGCATAATCATGCTCCACCTAGTGCATTATCATTCTCCACCTAGTGGCATTACCATGCTCCACCTAGTGGCATTACCATTCTCCACCTAGTGGCATTACCATGCTCCACCTAGTGCATAATCATGCTCCACCTAGTTTATAACCATGCTCCGCCTAGTGGCATTATCATGCTCCACCTAGTGTATAACCCTGCTCCGCCTAGTGGCATTAACATGCGCCACCTAGTGCATAATCATGCTCCACCTAGTGACATAATCATGCTCCACCTGGTGTATAACCATGCTCCGCCTAGTGGCATAATCATGCTCCACCAGGTGTATAACCATGCTCCGCCTAGTGGCATAATCATGCTCCACCTAGTGCATTATCATTTTCCACCTAGTGCATAATCATGCTCCACCTAGTGACATAATCATGCTCCACCTAGTGTATAACCCTGCTCCGCCTAGTGGCATTAACATGCGCCACCTAGTGCATAATCATGCTCCACCTAGTGACATAATCATGCTCCACCTGGTGTATAACCATGCTCCACCTAATGCCATAATCATGCTCCACCTAGTGACATAAGCATGCTCCACCTAGTGTATAACCATGCTCCGCCTAGTGGCATTAACATGCGCCACCTAGTGCATAATCATGCTCCACCTAGTGACATAATCATGCTCCACCTGGTGTATAACCATGCTCCGCCTAGTGGCATAATCATGCTCCACCAGGTGTATAATCCGCCTAGTGGCATAATCATTCTCCACCTAGTGCATTATCATTCTCCACCTAGTGCATAATCATGCTCCACCTAGTGACATAATCATGCTCCACCTGGTGTATAACCATGCTCCACCTAATGCCATAATCATGCTCCACCTAGTGACATAAGCATGCTCCACCTAGTGTATAACCATGCTCTGCCTAGTGGCATTATCATGCTAAACCTAGTGTATAATCTTGCTCCACCTTGTGACATAAGCATGCTCCACCTAGTGACATAATCATGCTCCACCTTGTGACATAAGCATTCTCCACCTAGTGGCATAATCATGCATTACAAGAGTTTGCGACACAGATGTCAAAGGGTAATTTCAAAACTACACTTTCATCATCTCCAGCACTACCCTAACATCAACATATTTGATAATGGCTGTTTCTTTGTTTTATATTTAAAAGATAGAGGAAGATAAGTGTTTTCAATGACATCATCAACCAATTAGTAGACAACTAGTAGGCAATTCATTATTGTATTTACCTTTATTTAAATAGGCAAGTCAGTTATGAACAAATTCTTATTTCCAATGAAGGCCTAGGAACAGTGGGTTAACTGCCTTGTTCAGGGGCAGAACAACACATTTTTACCTTGTCAGCTCGGGATTTAATCAATCTTGCAACCTTTCGGTTACAAGTCCAACGTTCTAACCACTAGGCTACCTGCAGCCCAAATGCCTCCTCATAATTCATTAAAATCACAT
The DNA here is from genome assembly GCF_023373465.1 of Oncorhynchus keta. Classification (NCBI taxonomy): domain Eukaryota; kingdom Metazoa; phylum Chordata; class Actinopteri; order Salmoniformes; family Salmonidae; genus Oncorhynchus; species Oncorhynchus keta. The sequence goes on along the minus strand of NC_068443.1, from coordinate 13,297,348 downwards.
GATGCACACCAATGATGTCAATGGAAACACTTATCTTCCTCTATCTGTTTTACTACAAAACCTAAATAATGCACAATTATCACATATGTTAATGTTGGGGTGGTGCTGCAGTTGAAAACATTAGACATTTCCCTTTAATGCACATTTAACAAATTCAAATACTGATGTAAGGGAATGTCTATGGCAACATATTTAATTCAAATGTTTGTTTTTGCAAGGTACCGTTTTCCTTTGTCGTGGCATCAATTAAAAACCCAATCACATCCCCAGTGCACATACATTTGAAGTTGGAAGTTTACATACACTTTAGCCAAATACGTTTAAACTCAGTTTTTCACAATTCCTGACAATTAATGCTGGTAAAAATTGCCTGTCTTAGGTCAGTTAGGATCACCACTTTATTTTAAGAATGTGAAATGTCAGAATAATAGTAGAGAAAATTATTTATTTCAGCTTTTATTTCTTTCATCACATTCCCAGTGGGTCAGAGTTTACATACACTCAATTAGTATTTAGTAGCGTTGCCTTTAAATTATTTAACTTGGGTCAAACATTTCAGGTAGCCTTCCACAAGCTTCCCAAAATAAGTTGGATGCATTTTGGATCATTCCTCCTGACAGAGCTGGTGTAACTGAGTCAGGTTTGTAGGCATCCTTGCTCGCACATGACTTTTCAGTTCTGCCCACATATTTTCTATGGGATTGAGGTCAGGGCTTTGTCATGGTCACTCCAATACCTTGACTTTGATGTCCTTAAGCCATTTTGCCACAACTTTGGAAGTATGCTTGGGGTCATTGTCCATTTGGAAGACCCAATTGCAACCAAGCTTTAACTTCCTGACTGATGTCTTGAGATGTTGCTTCAATATATCCCCATAATTTCCCTTCCTCATGATGCGATCTATTTTGTGATGTGCACCAGTCCCTCCTGCAGCAATGCACCCCCACAACATGATGCTGCCACAGTGTGCTTCACGGTTGGGATGGTGTTCTTCGGCTTGTAAGCCTCCCCCTTTTCCTCCAAACATAACGATGGTCATTATGGCCAACAGTTCTATTTTTGTGTCATCAGACCAGAGGACATTTCTCCAAAAGTACGATCTTTGTCCCCATGTGCAGTTACAAACTGTAGTCTGGCTTTTTTATGGCGGTTTTGGAGCAGTGGCTGAGCGGCCTTTCAGGTTATATCGATATAGGACTTGTTTTACTGTGGATATAGATACTTTTGTACTCGTTTCCTCCAGCATCTTCACAACGTCCTTTGCTGTTGTTCTGGGATTAATTTCCACTTTTCGCACCAAAGTACATTAGTCTCTAGGAGACAGAACGCGTCTCCTTCCTGAGCGGTATGACGGCTGCATGGTCCCATGGTGTTTATACCTGTGTACTATTGTTTGTACAGATGAAAGTGGTACCGTCAGACGTTTGGAAATTGCTCCCAAGGATGAACCAGACTTGTGGTGGTCTATGATTTTTTTCTGAGGTCTTGGCTGATTTCTTTTGATTTTCCCATGATGTCAAGGAAAGAGGCACTGAGTTTGAAAGTTGGCTTTGAAATACATCCACAGGTACACCTCCAATTGACTCAAATTCGGTCAGTTAGCCTATCAGAAGTTTCTAAGCCATGACATAATTTTCTGGAATTTTCCAAGCTGTTTAAAGGCACAGTCAACCCACTGGGATTGTGATACAGTAAATTCTAAGTGAAATAATCTGCCTGTAAACAATTGTTGGAAAAACTGACTTGCCAAAAGCATAGTTTGTTAACAAGACATTTGTGTAGTGATTGAAAAAGAGTTTTAATGACTCCAACCTATCACAATAATTCTACATACCGTTTATTTATATTGGTTGTTTGTGTTTATGTGTGTATTGTATTTGCATTTACAGTGGTGACAGAAAATGGCAATGTTTTTCAGTCCGTCAGTAATGGGATTAGCTAGTGTGAAATGTCAGGGCTTTGAATTCCCTCTCCTAAGATTAGTGTCTGTCAGAAGCCTCCCAGCATGACAATAAATGCATTTTGATTGGTTGACAAAGGAGCGAACGTCTTGATCAGCGAATTAAAGCCCACGGGACTGAGACTTATTCTGAGACAGTGTTCTGCTGTCAAGGACTGTCTGCTACAGTTTGACAAGTACTTGCCAGAAAAATATGTACAAAACAGAAATGAGGACCAAACTCTGTGCACAGTGCTCAAAACTGAGCTTCTGGCGGGGCATAAGAGAACGTCTTTAACTTTGATTCGTTTATGGGCTCCTAACAAACACTCCTCAAATCTGTCTCTGTCTCAATTAGGATGTATCTGCTTTTCATCAGCAGACTGTTCCAGGACCTGCAATCTGTTCCAACTCCAATTATACACTGCAATCTAATCTGTTTTATCACAGATCTATAATCTGGGGGGTGTTCTTATTCCAGAACATTACAACCTCATCTATTTTATAGAACCTGCAATCTGTTCCAAACTCCAAAGTCCATAATATCCCATCTATAATATCTATCATAAATCTATAACCTCTAACCTGCAATTAATACATTCCTTTGCCAGAACATTGCAATCTCATTTGTTATTTATCACTCTTTAGAACCTGATCTGTTCTAGTTGCAGAGCTTTAGCTTTCTAACCCGGATATAGGCCTGTTTACTGCAGAGTCGGGCTGTTTAATGGAGAGTGGTGAAAGCATAGAACCAAAACTAGGTCCAGGACAGACATGTGCTGTGTCTGTGCAGATGGGAGTGATTTGAGTGGTGGAAATCATGAACTGAAATATATGACGTGTTTTAGGGAGAAACTCACTGGCTTGCCCAGAGCCCTCCTTATTACAGAATGGGAACACTGAGAAGAGTTGGTCTGTTTTATTGTCTTCCCCTCTTTACTGATGACTAGTGCAGCTTTCAACCCAGCCAGCAGAACCAAAAGGCTGTGCTGGAGAAAACACTGGTTAAGGACAAAGGAAAGGTGATGCTTATCTGTTGCCGTTATGAAATGTTATGGTAGATTACGGTAATAGAGAATAAGATTAAGCTCTTGGGTAATACAATATAGCAATAATAATAATAATAATCATTGACATCAGGCAAATAATGTTTAGGTTCTGAAGGATAAAACATCTAAAAATGTGACAATAACAAAAGTGGAGAGATTTATAAAGGAGAATGAATACACAGAGGTAGAGGAGAATAAAGGACTGAGATAACTGGTTTAATGTTAAGCGTTTTTATATTCTCTCTTGCCATTAGCCTTATCTCTCGGGGACAGATGCACGGAATGGAAATGGTAGTGTAGCATCTGTCGACTCTGGGATACAACGACTAGCAAGGAACTTTGTTCTGGTACGCTGACTCTTTGTCACTGATCATTTGGACAAATCACAATTTCACAGGTGCTCGCATCGTTTTGAATTTCCAAAGGGGAGGTGACATTTGGCCCATAGCTTGGACAAAACTGTCTGACAGTTTTCATTGAGTGGGGTGGGGACTTATCTAGTCTCGTTAGACTTAACACGTCTCCCCTAAGAACTTAATCGAGCATCTGATGCAGTTACACAAGACTTTAGTTGTAGGTGTCCGAGATTAGCCTTGTGATCCTTTCTCTTGTCTTCTCTCTCCCCTAAAGGTGCCATACAGCAGAGTCTGCTGATCGAGCCGGAGAGCCTGGTCTCCCTCAACCTGCTGGTGGCATCTGCAGTCTCAGCCTTCACCATCGGTGCGGCGCTCTCGGGCCTGGCTGTCTGCTGGATTATGGCCCACAAGCCTGGCAACCGTCGCCACGGCAACAATACCCCCCAGTCCACTATCCAGCGCCAGGAGAGGGGGATGTTGACGTCAGGAGGAGGGATGGGGGGATCGGTCCTCAGTGTGACCCGTCAGGGAGGAGGCGATAGACCCTGCTCTCAGGGCGGGGAGACCCTGTTTGTGATGCCCAACGGCTGGGGGAAGTCAGGGGAGCTGGACCCAGGGTTCCTGCCTACTCCGGAGCACACGCCCCAGCAGAAAAGACGCGGACTCAGGCTGTCTGATTCTGGATCAGGGGGGTGGGATAACAGCCAGACCTACCTGGGAGGGAGTACCATGGGGCTGGCGTCTCCCTGCCCTCTCCCTTGCCCCCCACACCCCTCCACCGCTGTCTACCTGACCACCAGACTATTTCAGGGGGGAGGAGGAGGGAGGCACGGGGGTGAGGAGCGAGGAAGAGTAGGGGAGACTCCTCGCCAGCACTACGTGTGCCTGAGCAAGCCCCGGGGGGAGAAGGGCAGAAGTGGGACACCAAAGTCGGCGCTTCGTAAGTCGGCAGGGGAGTACGTGTACCCCATGACCCCCCAGGATTCTCCGGATAGGAGGAGGGTGGTGTCAGCCCCCAGCGCCCCTATGGAGTTTGGGGAGCCCCTGCCACTCCGCTGGCCTCCCCAGGAAGGCTACATCCTCAGCAGCCAGGGCATGGTCCCTGTACCTCCATCCTCCATGCCCACCATCAAAGGCCAGCAGTACGTGGCCCAGCACCACACACCCGGGCCTGGCAGGTCTCAGCTGAGAGGGGCCTTGGGGAGAGGAGAGCTGGGGGAGCTGGTGGATCTCAGCCAGCTGCTGAGTAAGAAGAGTTCGAATGAGAGGACTCACAACGGGCAGTGATCAAGCAGGGAAACCATGTCTCTTTCTATATCGTTCTCTTTCTGTCTGTTCTACCTTTTCTCTCACTTTCTCTTTCTCTCTGACCTCTTTCTCTGTCATTGTCATTTAGTCCTCCGGATATCTCTGTATCTCGCTGGTGGACTCCTGAGGCTGTTCTCGCTGGCAGACTCCTGAGGCTGTTCTCGCTGGCAGACTCCTGAGGCTGTTCTCACTGGCAGACTCCTGAGGCTGTTCTCGCTGGCAGACTCCTGAGGCTGTTCTCGCTGGCAGACTCCTGAGGCTGTTCTCGCTGGCAGACTCCTGAGGCTGTTCTCGCTGGCAGACTCCTGAGGCTGTTCTCTCTGTGACTGGTTGATGCTGCTATCACTCATACCCTGCTTGGCTGTGATTGGTCAGTGAAAGTGAGGTTGTTGCTGTGTCTGCATTGCAGAGCTGCCTCTCCCCTCAGGCTGCTTAGAGAGGGGTGAGAGGAGGAGAGAGAGAGAGAGGGATTGAAAGAGGTGAGAAAGAGGGATGGAGATGGAAAGAGAAAAGGGAAGGAAGAGTGCTAGATAGCAGAATTCTTCCAAAAGAACACATTAAGAGAGAACCATAAATAGGAAGGAACATGCAAAGAGACCCAGAGACAGACACTTCCCTGTGCAGCAAACAGGGCAACAAGGACTGACCGAACAACATGGCCACAGAGCCCACTGTCAGGTGTCAGAAGACGAGACCCAGTGGACATCACTCCTACACAGTGTACTTTGTCCACCTTCCAGTGCAGACTGATTGGCACTCTCTGACAATAAGACAATGGAGGACACTGAAACATGAATTGTAAACACATTACTTTGAAGCATCTTGCTGCAGGTGAATGAAGCAGACACCCCCTTGGTCTCACACGTCAGTTCAACGTCTACTTTTGATTTACACTTGATTTACAACTCAACCAAAACTGTGATTTGGTTCATAATAACGTGAATTTAATGTGAAATCAACGAGAAAATGTCACCAGGTCATTGGATTTAGGTGAACAGTTGGGTGAAAACAAGACCAAATGCCCCTACGTTGATTCAATGTCATCACATAGATTTCTGGGGTTGAAATGACGTGGAAACAATGTTGATTCAAACAGTTTTTGCAGAGTGGGACTGTTCTCTCTCAGTGACACTGAGGTCATTCTGACTCTGACTCTGAATGTCATGAGAATATCTGATGAAGAGTGTCGAAAGGAAGCGGCAATGAAGATTTAATAGCCTGCCATCCAGCTGCCCCCCACACACACACACACACACACACACACACACACACACACACACACACACACACACACACACACACACACACACACACACACACACACACACACATACACACACACATACATACACACATACACACACACACACACACACACACACACACACACACACACACACACACACACACACACACACACACACACACACACACACACACACACACACACACATACACACACACATACACACACACACACACACACACACACACACACACACACACACACACACACACACACACACACACACACACACACACACACACACACACACACACACACACATTTACAGGTCAGTTTTAATAAACCCACCCTGCAGGGGGACCAGTCCTTGATATCGTGGTCAGGGGGACATTGATTCCCAGTGTATGTGAGTCGAGAGGGGGCGTATAGTACCGCTTCTAACCTGTCTCACTGGGTCATACAGTACCGCTCCTAACCTGTCTCACTGGGTCATACAGTACCGCTCCTAACCTGTCTCACTGGGTCATACAGTACCGCTCCTAACCTGTCTCACTGGGTCATACAGTACCGCTCCTAACCTGTCTCACTGGGTCATACAGTACTGCTCCTAACCTGTCTCACTGGGTCGTACAGTACCGCTCCTAACCTGTCTCATTGGGTCGTACAGTACTGCTCCTAACCTGTCTCACTGGGTCGTACAGTACTGCTCCTAACCTGTCTCACTGGGTCATACAGTACCGCTCCTAACCTGTCTCACTGGGTCATACAGTACCGGTCCTAACCTGTCTCACTGGGTCAAACAGTACCGGTCCTAACCTGTCTCACTGGGTCATACAGTACTGCTCCTAACCTGTCTCACTGGGGCGTATAGCACCGCTCCTAACCTGTCTCACTGGGACCAAGGGACTATAACTCACCCTCACTGGGCTGGACTGGAATGTCAGCACTATTTCTGCCAGCCAGGCATTCTCTCTAATGACATGGCACCATTTCATCCCTCCATCCATCCATTCCTTCACTTCATCACTCCATCCCTTCCACTCCATGTACTTTTTAATGGCCAGTCATTTCAGAGCTGACGCGATGTGTTGAGAGAAGGGTAGAACATTGGGTGATTTCAGTACTGTACGACCCAGTGAGACAGGTTAGGAGCAGTACTGTATGACCCAGTGAGACAGGTTAGGAGCGGTACTGTATGACCCAGTGAGACAGGTTAGGAGCGGTACTGTACGACCCAGTGAGACAGGTTAGGAGCGGTACTGTATGACCCAGTGAGACAGGTTAGGAGCGGTACTGTTTGACCCAGTGAGACAGGTTAGGAGCGGTACTGTATGACCCAGTGAGACAGGTTAGGACCGGTACTGTATGACCCAGTGAGACAGGTTAGGAGCGGTACTGTATGACCCAGTGAGACAGGTTAGGAGCGGTACTGTATGACCCAGTGAGACAGGTTAGGAGCGGTACTGTATGACCCAGTGAGACAGGTTAGGAGCGGTACTGTTTGACCCAGTGAGACAGGTTAGGAGCGGTACTGTATGACCCAGTGAGACAGGTTAGGAGCGGTACTGTATGACCCAGTGAGACAGGTTAGAAGCGGTACTGTACGACCCAGTGAGACAGGTTAGGAGCAGTACTGTACGACCCAGTGAGACAGGTTAGGAGCGGTACTGTATGACCCAGTGAGACCGGTTAGGAGCGGTACTGTTTGACCCAGTGAGACAGGTTAGGACCGGTACTGTATGACCCAGTGAGACAGGTTAGGAACGGTACTGTACGACCCAGTGAGACAGGTTAGGAGAGGTACTGTATGACCCAGTGAGACAAGTTAGGATCGGTACTGTTTGACCCAGTGAGACAGGTTAGGAGCGGTACTGTTTGACCCAGTGAGACAGGTTAGGACCGGTACTGTATGACCCAGTGAGACAGGTTAGGAGCGGTACTGTACGACCCAGTGAGACAGGTTAGGAGCGGTACTGTACGACCCAGTGAGACAGGTTAGGAGCAGTACTGTACGACCCAGTGAGACAGGTTAGGAGCAGTACTGTACGACCCAGTGAGACAGGTTAGGAGCGGTACTGTATGACCCAGTGAGACAGGTTAGGAGCAGTACTGTATGACCCAGTGAGACAGGTTAGGAGCGGTACTGTATGACCCAGTGAGACAGGTTAGGAGCGGTACTGTATGACCCAGTGAGACAGGTTAGAAGCGGTACTGTACGACCCAGTGAGACAGGTTAGGAGCAGTACTGTATGACCCAGTGAGACAGGTTAGGAGCAGTACTGTACGACCCAGTGAGACAGGTTAGGAGCGGCACTGTATGACCCAGTGAGACCGGTTAGGAGCGGTACTGTTTGACCCAGTGAGACAGGTTAGGACCGGTACTGTATGACCCAGTGAGACAGGTTAGGAACGGTACTGTACGACCCAGTGAGACAGGTTAGGAGAGGTACTGTATGACCCAGTGAGACAAGTTAGGATCGGTACTGTTTGACCCAGGGAGACAGGTTAGGAGCGGTACTGTATGACCCAGTGAGACAAGTTAGGATCGGTACTGTTTGACCCAGTGAGACAGGTTAGAAGCGGTACTGTATGACCCAGTGAGACAGGTTAGAAGCGGTACTGTATGACCATGTGAGACAGGTTAGGAGCGGTACTGTATGACCCAGTGAGACAGGTTAGGAGCGGTACTGTTTGACCCAGTGAGACAGGTTAGGACCGGTACTGTATGACCCAGTGAGACAGGTTAGGAGCGGTACTGTACGACCCAGTGAGACAGGTTAGGAGCAGTACTGTACGACCCAGTGAGACAGGTTAGGGGCGGTACTGTATGACCCAGTGAGACAGGTTAGGAGCGGTACTGTATGACCCAGTGAGACAGGTTAGGAGCAGTACTGTACGACCCAGTGAGACAGGTTAGGGGCGGTACTGTATGACCCAGTGAGACAGGTTAGGAGCGGTACTGTATGACCCAGTGAGACAGGTTAGGAGCAGTACTGTTTGACCCAGTGAGACAGGTTAGGAGCGGTACTGTACGACCCAGTGAGACAGGTTAGGAGCGGTACTGTATGACCCAGTGAGACAGGTTAGGAGCAGTACTGTTTGACCCAGTGAGACAGGTTAGGAGCGGTACTGTACGACCCAGTGAGACAGGTTAGGAGCGGTACTGTATGACCCAGTGAGACAGGTTAGGAGCGGTACAGTAGGACCCAGTGAGACAGGTTAGGAGCGGTACTGTTTGACCCAGTGAGACAGGTTAGGAGCGGTACTGTATGACCCAGTGAGATAGGTTAGGAGCGGTACTGTATGACCCAGTGAGACAGGTTAGAAGCGGTACTGTACGACCCAGTGAGACAGGTTAGGAGCAGTACTGTATGACCCAGTGAGACAGGTTAGGAGCAGTACTGTACGACCCAGTGAGACAGGTTAGGAGCGGTACTGTATGACCCAGTGAGACCGGTTAGGAGCGGTACTGTTTGACCCAGTGAGACAGGTTAGGACCGGTACTGTATGACCCAGTGAGACAGGTTAGGAACGGTACTGTACGACCCAGTGAGACAGGTTAGGAGAGGTACTGTATGACCCAGTGAGACAAGTTAGGATCGGTACTGTTTGACCCAGTGAGACAAGTTAGGATCGGTACTGTTTGACCCAGTGAGACAGGTTAGAAGCGGTACTGTATGACCCAGTGAGACAGGTTAGAAGCGGTTCTGTATGACCCAGTGAGACAGGTTAGGACCGGTACTGTATGACCCAGTGAGACAGGTTAGGAGCGGTACTGTTTGACCCAGTGAGACAGGTTAGGACCGGTACTGTATGACCCAGTGAGACAGGTTAGGAGCGGTACTGTACGACCCAGTGAGACAGGTTAGGAGCAGTACTGTACGACCCAGTGAGACAGGTTAGGGGCGGTACTGTATGACCCAGTGAGACAGGTTAGGAGCGGTACTGTACGACCCAGTGAGACAGGTTAGGAGCGGTACTGTACGACCCAGTGAGACAGGTTAGGAGCAGTACTGTACGACCCAGTGAGACAGGTTAGGAGCGGTACTGTATGACCCAGTGAGACAGGTTAGGAGCGGTACTGTATGACCCAGTGAGACAGGTTAGGAGCGGTACTGTATGACCCAGTGAGACAGGTTAGGAGCGGTACTGTATGACCCAGTGAGACAGGTTAGAAGCGGTACTATACGCCCCCTCTCGACTCACATACACTGGGAATCAATGTCCCCCTGACCAGGATACCAGGTCCCCTGCAGGGTGGGTTTATTAAAACTGACCTGTGTGTGTGTGTGTGTGTGTGTGTGTGTGTGTGTGTGTGTGTGTGTGTGTGTGTGTGTGTGTGTGTGTGTGTGTGTGTGTGTGTGTGTGTGTGTGTGTGTGTGTGTGTGTGTGCACGCAGATGCACTGGCTATGTGTGTGATTGATAGTCACTATGGTTGTGATTTAAACGACTGGCCTGGCTCTTACTCCTCCATGTTAATCGACATTTTCCCAGAGCTCAAATGGGACCATACATTCTACCCGTCAAAGTGTCTCATGGGAGACTTTCCATTACTTTAAGTGATCATGGAGAGAGGGATAGATAGAAAGTCAGAGGGAAAAGAAGAAAGGCAGGAGGACCGAGAGAGAAACAGAAAGGCAGATTGAGAAAGAGAGAGACAACACTGAGACAAGGAAGAAGATGTGATCTGTCATTCCCAAGTCATCAGAGCCACAGCTCCAGTTTCATCCAGAAGGAAAATGAGTTCAGCTCTGTTGTAAACCTGAGCAGTAATGACTTGTATATAAAGACCCAACCCCAGTCAGATGTCTGTGTTACTGTTGAAGGAGCACAATGATGACGTCACACATGGGGTGTTGTTTCAAGAACGAACCACAGTTACAAGACACTCATAATCACACCATGCCGATGACTTTTCACCCTTTGTTGTCAATACAATATTATGTGCCAACATTCTAAACTGTACTTTTGGGTGACATACGGACCACAGAAGCAAAAATGAAACATATTTTCAAGTGCCATAAAAACCATGTCAGTACATTTGGTTCTTTATACATTTGATACTGTGATGTTGTATAATTTGTTCAAATGTGTACAGTTCCTGTGTACAATGAGGAACTTCACAATGTTGCCTTCAGATAGCATACTGAACATTGATTTTCTTTCATACCTGTTTTGAGTTTGCTGCTCTTATCCATTTGATAAAGTTGATGACACTGACAGTCTGTTTATAAACCACTTATAAACAGTAGTACATCACTTAGGTCAGTTTTTCCTGAAATACTCTAGCAAAGTATTGATTGTTTTCCTCCACACCAACAAACTGTCATACTGAGGAACCTTAGAGTCAAAGGCTACTTCCTGTTCATAATACTGTGCAGTAATACATCATGGAAAAGCACAATAACTTTTATTTTTCTTATTTTAAAAGTAGTTGTACTGTAACAATATCTATGTATATTTGTGTAAATAATCTATTTGAAAGTATCTTATCCATGTGGTTTTAAGGTTGTTGTTTTTTCATCCTTGACACAGGCCTTTGACGTGTTGGTTTTGGTTGACTGTGATATGAATGAGATGTAACAGAGCAGGCTGGTGGGAGGAGCTATAGGAGGTCGGGCTCATTGTAATGGTTGGAATGGAACAGTGTCTGACTTATGTTGTCTACATGTTTGATGTGTTTGATGAAGTTCTATGTACTCCATTTCAGCCATTACAATGAGCCCGTTCTCCTATTGCTCCTCCCACCAGCCACCACTGAGATGCAAGTACAGGAATTACAGTATTTACCTTTGACTGGAAGCTGAGGGTAGCTGTTTCCTTTCTAAAAAGAGTAGAATCGTAGGCTTGTCCTGCTGAGCTGAATGAAAAAGATCTCCAGATTATTTGATTTATGATTTACGGCTGTACACACACACACACACACACACACACACACACACACACACACACACACACACACACACACACACACACACACACACACACACACACACACACACACACACACACACACACACACACACACACACACACACACACACACACACACACACACACACACACACACACACACACACACACACACACTCACACACACACACGCACGCACGCACGCACGCACACACACACACACACACACACACACACACACACACACACACACACACACACACACACACACACACGCTCACATGCACACACACACACACACACACACACACACACACACACACATGCTCACATACACACACACACACACACACACACACACACACACACACACACACACACACACACACACACACACACACACACACACACACACACACACACACACACACACACACACACACACACATTAAACACTTAATGTGAGAGGATACAGCAGTCAGTTAATATGGACAACCCTGTCGATATATTCTTTATTATTCTAATAAACAATGAATATGTATTCATCTTTGTTGTATCTTTATGGATTGTTAATTTGACTGTAATGTTATACAGTAGGATTCTTTCAAGCAACCATTTCTATCACCACTAGATGGCGGTGGAAACTAGTCTTTGCAGGTGAGGAAAGAGCCATCGGTGAGATTGGCTGTGTTCTCGAGCATCAAAATGACTGCAGGCGACTGCCGACTGACTGATCTACAAATCACCTTGCATCATAAATAACGACTGATAATTATTTGTAGATCAGTCAGTTAGTCACAATTTACCCATGATACGTTGTGTTTATGATCCTCTCGAACTCGGCCAATAACTCCATGGGTGCGTCTCAGCGTTCTACCGTGGCGTCCTCTCATCTCTTTACCTTCAGATGCACCGATATGAAAGAAGTGGACAGCTCACAGTTGGAATCTATCATATTCTCATGTATCCTGGGTTTTCAGGTCAAGGCAGATTCATTGAAAGAGACCAGTAGAGGAGGCCACATTATCCTATTGAGATACATACACCCTATGTGATTGGGTGGTGAATCATTGCTTGTTTGAGTTGATGTCATTAACAGCTAGGGCATTGCCTTTGTGTTAGAGTGCTCCTTGAATCAGTCTAGACACCTTTATGTTTTACATGAGTACAGTAATATGTCTTTACGCCAGCGGTGATCAACTCTGATCCTTGAGGGGGCTGTAATGTGTGCAGGCTTTTGCTCTAGCCCGGCACTAACCATTCTAAGTCAAATCAATGAATTACTGTACATTTGTTGTCTCTAGACTGCAATTAATTTATTCAGATGTGTTTGAGCACCACACACAAAACACTCAAGATGCTGAGCTGCCCATCCCTGCTCTATGGCTTGGCTTGATATCGAGTTTATACTGCAGCTTTGATGACATAACAGACACAATTTAGCACCTACTGAGCAGACTGAAACAAGCCTCTCCAGACCTCACTGTGGTAGAACATATTTCCCATCTAAAAGGTCAACTAAGGCCCATGTCCATGTAAATAGTCTATTTATATCATTCATGGTACATTCATTATGTGTTTGCATTGGCAACCACACATCTCTCTCTCACACACAAACACACCCACGCATGCAAGTACTCTCGCGTGCGCACACACACTCCATTTAATACATTATTTTAATGAAAGAAATGTTGACAAAAACATGATGACATTATTGTGGTGGTGTAGAACATGAAGGGAGGAGTATGATGACTCATTGTCGGTCGTGTGTGTTCACTGCTGATCTGCTGTTTTCAAAATAAAACTGTTTCAACATAAAGTAATAACTAATGGAATCCAGGAAGCAGTTTGTGGTAGCGATCCATTCACAAACTAGCCAAAAATCACGCACTAATTTGAAAGATTCACATTTATTTTGTTTGAAAAGGAATCTCAGCAGAAACCCAAGATGGATGGGTGTGTAGCAGACCACAAAGACGATCAGGTTGGCTGTTACTATGCCAATAATGTTCCTCTTCTCCACAGTGGTATCCTCATCCTCATCCTTCTCCTTCATTAGAACCCTTATGGTCTGTGTGGAACAGAACACTAAAATCAAAACTGGCAGAAGATACCCCAGCACTTCTAGAACCACAAGGAACTCAACTGACAACGTGCTTTCTTGAAATACTTCATAACATGTAATCAGTTTGCGAGGATCGTTGTCTTTTCTGAACACGGCACAAATCGTTACTACGGTGACCCATATGGTCCCACACACCACCGCAGCCACCTTCTTTGACCGCCATGTTCTGGTGTGGAACGGGTACTTGACCGCCAGGTAGCGGTGGATGCTGATGGCGGTGACCGTGAGGATGCTGGCGTACATGTTGATGTAATGTGTGGAGATGAGGAAGGTGCAGAAGTGTGTTCTGTCTAGACGGTGGAAGGCCTTGTAGATGCGGAAGGGGAGGAAGAACACGAGGGAGAAGTTGGCTGCTGCGAGGTTCAGCATGTAGACGTGTGTGTCGGTCCACATGGCTCGTTTGGCGAGGAAGACGCGTAGAACCGCCATGTTGAGTAGCAAGCCCACCAGGAACACAGGAAGGTAGCCCACGGCTTGGAGGGTCTCCACTTCACAGGTATTGTTGTTGTTACACATAGCTACCTGAGGAGAGGACATGACTCAGGCAAGCTATTACAAATATAACATTGTGTCACATGGGTTTTTACAAGATATAAGCAGAATGACGTCCTTGATCATGGGTCTTGATCTACATAGTCTGAAATAGTTGTCCCTTCTCTCCTGTCCTTCACTTGGTCTGATGTGAAATAGTTGGAGGATAACCTCTGCCACATTGCTTTCACCTCTTGTATTTTTTTTTCAGATTAGTGCAGAAGACCAGGATAAAATCAATTTGAGACGACTAGGCTAGTGGCCAATCCTATAAAAGAGTGTGAGTTCTTGAGATACCCTTACCCCAGGTAGAACAAAACACAAACATGTTTTTTCACATCTCTAATGACTCCCAATTATCAAATGGATGGTTGTGAAAAATATTGTACTGCAAAGAGGTTACATTTATAGATATTGTGACCCCCTCCCCTCTTCCAAAGCGTGCAGAATAATGACTTGTGACCCCCGCCCCTCTCCCAAAGCGTGCAGAATAATGCCTTGTGACCCCCGCCCCTCTCCCAAAGCGTGCAGAATAATGCCTTGTGACCCCGCCCCTCTCCCAAAGCGTGCAGAATAATGCCTTGTGACCCCCGCCCCTCTCCCAAAGCGTGCAGAATAATGCCTTGTGACCCCCGCCCCTCTTCCAAAGCGTGCAGAATAATGCCTTGTGACCCCCGCCCCTCTTCCAAAGCGTGCAGAATAATGCCTTGTGACCTCCGCCCCTCTTCCAAAGCGTGCAGAATAATGCCTTGTGACCCCCGCCCCTCTTCCAAAGCGTGCAGATTAATGCCTTGTGACCCCCGCCCCTCTTCCAATGCATGCAGAATAATGCCTTGTGACCCCCGCCCCTCTTCCAATGCATGCAGAATAATGCCTTGTGACCCCCGCCCCTCTTTCAACATGTGCAGAATAATGCTTTGTGACCTCCGCCCCTCTTCCAAAGCATGCAGAATAATGCCTGCATGCTTTTAGGGTGAAATATCAACAATGAATATTTATGTTGAATCTAAGCTTTACTTTTTGGTAGCTGATTAATAGACAACTTTACAAGTCAAGTGGGCTCTCATTCAGTGGTGTATGCTCCTGCATGACAAAAATACATAGAGTTATACAGTTTTTTTTATGTTGTGGCCATAGCTGCGGAAAGTAGGTGTGCTGAGGTTGCTGCAGCACCACCTGATAAATCTGAATAAAAAATATATTCATAAAAAATATGAATATCTTTTTTTAGATATATTTTTCCACAAAAGTACTGCTGGGCCTTTGCTAGTCCTGTATTTGTGGACCGAAATAGATGTCTGTAGCACGGGCAAAAAAAATACTTCAATATCTCTGTTTTGGCAAAAAAAGTGGTCGTATAATGAAGAACAGTATCTTGCAGGATTCAATAGTTGGAATTGTAAGAGTTGCTGCTATGTCCGGTTCTCTGTGATTCTGACATTCTAATGGAATCCAGAAAGAACAAAACCCTGTTCTCAAACATTACATCAAATTGAATATTTTTCCTGATCAAATAACATGAAAAACAACCACTTTTTGTGCAGCATAAATTTACCATCCTTACAAACCACTTAATGTAAATGTACATTACTGTATTGTACATAGGCTGGTCATCGAGGTTTGTACCTGTAGAATTTCCATCATCATGATGGAAAAACAATGACCAATACAGTAATTGAGTACATTGAGACATCAAGTGTTTTGTTGGATGATGTGATGTGATGATGTGACCCAGTTGGTAGCGCATGTTGCTTGCATTGCTAGGGGTGTGGGGTCGATTCCCACGGGGGACCAGTATGATGATGTACGCACTCGCTAATGTACATTGCTCTGGATAAGATTGTCTAGTAAAAGGAATGAATAGACCATTTCAGTTTTCACATAGAAATAATTTGTATTGTTTTGTACAGATAATTATCAGATTGAAGTTACAAATGCTGGTAAATACAAATACATTAAGTTTTTTTTAAATTCACAAAAGTAGTGCACTGGCTTTACCTAGTCTTGTATTAGCGTACTGATATTGACCTCTGTGTCGCCACCCCCCTCCCCCTGTCGGCTAAAAAATCACACTACCCCCTCCCCTAAATTACTTCCGGCGGCTAAGGTTGTGGCTATTGTAATTGTCTCTAAGGAAAACAAGTGGTCTTAGACAGTGAAAACTGTCATATATTTTTTGTCAAAGGTTCCTCTGTAGACTTTATGTGTTCAGCCTCTTGCAATTATATTAGGGGGCTCCCCTAAATTTGACTCATAATCCATTATGGTGCCCAAAATCAGTTGTGCCAGTAACAGAAAGGTCACTGGTTCAAATCTGTCACGTCCTGACCTTAGTTCCTTGTTTATGTCTCTGTTTTAGTTTGGTCAGGGCGTGAGTTGGGGTGGGCATTCTATGTTTTGTATTTCTATGTTTTGTATTTCTGTGTTTGGCCTGGTATGGTTCCCAATCAGAGGCAGCTGTCGATCGTTGTCTCTGATTGAGAACCATACTTAGGCAGCCTGTTTTCCCACCACGGGTTGTGGGTAGTTGTTTTCTGTGTCTGTGTTTTACCATACAGAACTGTTTCAGTTCTAATTTCTCTTGTTCTTTTGTATTCTGTGTTCAGTTTAATACATTTATTATCGACACTTACCACGCTGCGCATTTGTCTGATATTTCATACTCCTCGTCAGAGGAAGAAGAAAATTGTTACAATATACCTGAGCCGGCAAGGTGGGGAAAAAAATCTGCCGTTCTGCAACAACTACTCCCCAGGCACTGTGGATGTCTTTTAAGGCAGCCCCTCGCACCTCTCTGATTCAGAGGGGTTGGGTTAAATGTGGAAGACACATTTTGGTTGAATGCATTCAGTTGTGCAACTGACGAGGTATCCTCTTTCCCTGTATATGCAGTGAGTGTACAACACATTAGGAGTACTTTCCTAATATTGAGATTCACCCCATTTTGCCCTCAGAACCTCAATTTGTCGGGGCATAGACTCTAGAAGGTGTCAAAAGTGTTCCACAGGGATGCTGGCCCATGCTTCCCACAGTTGTATCAAGTTGGTTGGATGTCCTTGGGTGGTAGACCCTTCTTGATACACACAGGAAACTGTTGATCGTGAAAAACCCAGCAGCGTTCCAGTTCGTTACTCACTCAAACCGGTGAGCCTGGCACCTACTACCATACCCTGTTCAAAGGCACTTCAATCTTTTGTCTTGCCCATTCATCCTCTGAATGGCACACATACACAATCCATGTCTCAATTGTCTCAAGGCTTAAAAATCACCCTTTACACACTGATTCTGACCATAATTCTATCCTCCTGATTTCTGCATACAAGCAAAAACTAAAGCAGGAAGTAACAGTGACTCGCTCAATAAGAATGTGGTCAGATGACGTGGATGCTAAGTTACTGTTTTGCTAGCACAGACTGGATTCATCAAATGGCATTGAGGAGTATACCACCTCATTCATCGGCTTCATCAATAAGTGGATAGACGATGTCGTCCCCACAGTGACCGTACGTACATATCCCAACCAGAAGCCACGGATTACAGGCAACATCCACATCGAGCTAAAGGCCAGCGCTGCAGCTTTCAAGAAGCAGGACACTACTCCGGATGCTTATAAGAAATTCCGCTATGCACCAAGTTGAACTATCAAACAATCAAAGTGTCAATACAGGATTTAGATTGAATCGAACTACACCGGCCGGCAATGACGCTCGTCAGGTATGGCAGGGCTTGAAAACTATTACGGACTTCAAAGGGAAACTAAGCCGCGAGCTGCCAAGTGACGCGAGCCTACCAGATGAGCTAAATGCCTTTTATGCTCGTTTCGAGGCAAGCAACACTGAAGAATGCATGAGAGCACCAGCTGTTCTGGACGGCTGTGTCATAGCTCTCATCGGTAGCCGATGTGAGGAAGACCTTTAAACAGGTCAAGATTCACAAAGTCACGGGGGCCAGACGGATTACCAGGACGTGTAGTCAGAGCATGTCCAGACCAACTGGCAAGTGTCTACACTGACATTTTCAACTCTCCCTGAGCGAGTCTGATTTTACCTACATGTTTCAAGCAGACCACCATATTCCCTGTGTCCAAGGAAGCGAGGATAACCTGCCTAAATGATTACCGACCGCAGCACTCAAGTCGGTAGCCATGAAATACTTTGAGAGGCTAGTCATAGCTCCCATCAACAGCACCCTCCCGGATACCCTAGACCCACTCCAATTCCCATACCGCCCCAACAGATACACTGATGACCCAATCTCAATCGTACTCCACACTGCCCTTTCCCACCTGGATATCAGCATTCAACACCATAGTGCCCGCAAAGCTCATCAGTAAGTTAAGGACTCTGGGTCTAAACACCTCCCTCTGCAACTGGATCCTGGACTTCCTGACGGACTGCCCCTAGGTGGTAAGGGTAGGCAACAACATGTCTGCTACACTGATCCTCAACACTGGGGCCCCTCAGGGGTGTGTGCTTAGTCCCCTCCTGTACTCCCTGTTTACCTACAACTGCGTGGCAAAACACGACAACACTATCATTAAGTTTGCTGACGACACAGCAGTGGTAGGCCTGATCACCGACAACGATGAGACACCCTTTAGGGAGGAGGTCAAAGACCTGGCAATGTGGTGCCAGTACAACAACCTCTCCCTCAATGTGAGAAAGACAAGGAGCTGATCGTGGACTACAGGAAAATGTGGGCCGAGCAGGCCAAAATTAACATCGACGGGACAGTAGTGGAGCGTGTCGAAAGTTTCAGGTTCCTTGGTGTCCACATCACCAATGAACTATCATGGTCCAAATACACCAAGACAGTCGTAAAGAGGGCACGATTACACATTTTCCGCCTTAGGGGACTGAAAAGATTTGGCATGGGTCCCCAGATCCTCAAAAAGTTATACAACTGCACCATCGAGAGCATCCTGACCGGTTGCATCACCGCCTGATATGGCAACTGCTCGGCTTCTGACCGTAAGGCTCTACAGAGGGTAGTGCGAATGGCCCAGTACAACAGTGGTGCCAAGCTTCCTGCCACCCAGAGCCTATATACTAGGCGGTGTCAGAGGAAAGCCCAAATAATTGTCAAAGACTCCAGTCACCCAAGTCATAGACTGCTTTCTCTGCTACTGCACGGCAAGCGGTAACGGAGTGCCAAGTCTAGGACCAAAAGGCTTACCCCAAGCCATAAGACTGCTGAACAATTAATCAAATGGCCACCGGACTACTTACATTGACACCCGCCTCCCCTCCATTTGTTTTTTACACTGTTGCTTCTCGATGTTTATTATCTATGCATAGTCACTTCACCCCTACCTACATGTACAAATGACCTCAACTAACCTTTACCCCCGCACATTGACTAGACACCGGTACCCCCTGTATATAGCCTCGTTATTGTTATTATATTGTGTTTCTTTTTATTATTTTTTACTTTAGTTTATTTGGTAAATATTTTCTTAACTCTTTCTTGAACTGCACTGTTGGTTAAGGGCTTGTATAAGCATTTCACGGTAAGGTCTACTACACATGTTGTATTTGGCACATGTGACAAAAAAAGTTTGATTTGATTTGATTGAAGTGGATTTTACAGGTGACCTCAATAAAGGATCTTGGCTTTCACCTGGATTCACCTGTCATGGAAGGAGTTGGTGTTCCTAAAGTTTTCTACACTCAGTGTACATGTTTTAAATGAGACATGTTTCAGATTTGTTTACTTTACTTATATACATGTACTCAATACTATGTTTGTCCAATTCAACTTCAGTGCATTTGGAAAGTATTCAGACCCCTTGACTTACTCCACATTTTGTCACGTTACAGCCTTATTCTGAAATATATTTTTTTTTTAAATCCACTCATCAATCTTCACACAATGCCAAATAATAACAAAGCAAAAGCAGGTTTTTAGAAATGTTTGCAAGTGTATTAAATAAAAAACTGAAATATTACATTTACATAAGTATTCAGACCCTTTCCTCAGTACTTTGTTGAAGCACCTTTGGCAGCGATTACAGCCTCGTGTCTTCTTGGATATGATGCTATACGTTTGCCACACCTGTATTTGAGAGTTTCTCCCATATTTCTCTACAGATCCTCTCAAGCTCTGTCAGGTTTTATGGGGAGTGTCGCTGCACAGCTATTTTCAGGTCTCTCCAGAGATGTTCAATCAGGTTCAAGTCTGGGCTCTGACTGGCCACTCAAGCACATTCAGAGACTTGTCCCGAAGCCACTCCTGCATTGTCTTGGCAGTGTGTCTAGGGTCATTCTCCTGTTGGAAGGTAAACCTTCACCCCAGTCTGAGGTCCTGAGTGCTCTGGAGATGGCATTCAGGCCAAAACGTTCAATCTTGGTTTCATCTGACCAGAGAATCTTGTTTCTTATGGTCTGAGAGTCCTTTAGGTGCCTTTTGGCAAACTCCAAGTGGGCTGTCATGTGGCTTTTACTGAGGAGTGGCTTCCATCTGGCCACTCTACCATAAAGACCTTATTGGTGGAGTGCTGCAGAGATGGTTGTCCTTCTAGAAGGTTCTCCAATCTCCACAGACAAACTCTGGAGCTTTGTCAGAGAGACCATTGGGTTCTTGATCACCTCCCTGACCAAGGCCCTCCAAACAGCACTCTTATGCTCTTATTTATTTATTTAAAAAATAAATATTGTCCACCATCCTGGCTGTCTGCGCTGGAGTTGCTGTATATGTTGACTTGGTGACATTATGGTGTATGGGGAGGATGCAACCACACATGATGACAAGCTCATAAGGCATTGAACCAGGCAAGCAACACTGAAGCGTGCATGAGAGCACCAGCAGTTCTGGACGACTGTGTGATCACACACTCGGTAGCCGATGTGAGCAAGACCTTTAAACAGGTCAACATTCACAAAGCCGCGGGGCCAGACGGATTACCAGGACGTGGACCCAAAGCAAGCGTGGACCAACTGGCAAGTGTCTTCACTGACATTTTCAACCAACACACCATTTCAATGTCAATGTCATCCTGAATCACATTCTGGCATTTAATATAGACAGAGACACCATGGAACTGGACTGCCACATGTCAGGAGGTCCTTCAACAGCCAAAATGGCATCTGGAAAGTGCTGGCATGCATTGCCCTCATACAGTGTCTTTAAAAAGTATTCACACACCTTTACTTTTTCAACATTTTGTAGTTTTACTCCTGCCTTGCAAAGAAGGACATTGATAGGTAGATGTGTAAAAAAATCTAATTGCCCTGAATACTGTTATGTTTGGGGCAAATCCAACACAACATACCACTTTGCATATGTCCAAGCATTGTGGTGGCTACATCATGTTATGGTTGTGCTTGTTTCTTAGTATAAAAATACAGCTATAAGCACAGGAAAAATCCTAGAGGAAAACATGGTTCAGTCTGCTTTTTATCAGACACTGGGAGACAAATCCTCCTTTCAGCAGGACAATAACCTAAAATACAATGCCAAATCTACAGTGGAGTTGATTACCATGACTACATTAAATGTTCCGAAGTGGACTAGTTACAGTTTTGACTTAAATAGGCATGAAAATCTATGGCAAGACTTGAAAATAACTTTCCAGAAATGATCAACAATCAACTTGCCAGAGCTTGAAGAATTTTGAAAAGAATAATAGGTCAATATTGTACAATCCAGGTGTGTAAAACTCTTAGAGACTTACCCAGAAAGACTCACAGCTGTAACTGCCACTAAAGCTGCTTCTCCAAAATGACTCCAAGATGACTCAGGGGTTTGAATTCTTATGTAAATTATATATTTCTGCATTTTATTGTCAATAATTGTGCTAACATTTTGTACAGATAGGTGAGAATTATTTTTTCAATCCAGGCTTTAACACAATAAAATGTGGAATAAGTCAAGAGATACTGTATGTACCTATTTTGCTACCACCCAAGGCTGGCCAGCCTATGTGACACCTGAACTGGACTGCATGTGAAGTATGAGCTCTCACTCTGGGGTGACTCATGCATTGGTCTGGGAAACTGCAAAGTAATCCCAACTCCCTACAAGGACGTCATGCAATATAGAAAACATGAGGCCCCTTTGGATGATCAAACTTAAAGATGCTATATGCGATCATGTATGGTGGCTGGGGATTGACTGTGAGATAGTGGTCTTTGTGCACCATGCTTGATCAGTTCCACTACCTCTGCAACCTCTTTCCATCAAAGCTCAGATCTTCTTCAAATATATATGTGCGGAGTCCCTCATCAACAACACTTCATAGTGATTTTGAGCAGCACCATGGTAAGAAATGTGACTGTTCCTGGTGCAAAAACAATGTCCTATCCCGGAGCTTGAGTAAATGACATTACTAAGCTGCTTCCGAGTGTACTACATCAGGACATGGAAATCGATTCTATCGTAGTCCATGTGGGTTTTAATGACATTATGAAGGGCAGCTCTGAACAACTGGATTTTAAAGAGCTGATTGACTCTCTGCTAGACACTAACGAAAGACCCATAATATCTGGTCCTGTTGTTACACGAAGCGGAGCAGGTGAACCCAAGAGCAGACTCAGACGAGGAGACTGGGATAAGGTAACCAAGGTATTTATTGACAAACGGGGAAGAAGGGGTGCAGGCCAGGGAAAGCTTGGGCGGGTTGCAAGGATCTAGGTGCTGAGGCTGAGGCTGGAGCGATGGGAGTTGAGGCTGGGTAAGCAGACCGGGAGAGGAATCCAAGGAAGCAGTAGAGTGGGGGTCTAGGACAGGGTAGCAGGACTGACGAGACGTGGGACTGGAGACAGGGACCAGAGTCAGAGCAAACAGAATGAGCAGAGGTTACGATCTGGCAGCGCGGACTGATGACATTCATATTCTGACTCTCTGACTTTCACTTAGATAATAGCATTGATGATACAGTTGTAGTAATACAAGGTTATAACATCTACAGGAAATATATAAATGCTGATGGCGGTGTTGCTTTTTATATTCAGAACCACATTCCTGTAAAGATTAGACAGGATCTCACGTTAAATAATGTTGAGTTAATATGGCTACAGGTTCATCTGCTATAGACCACCAAGTGCTAACAGTCAGTATCTGAATAACATGTGTGAAATGTTTGATCATGTATGTGATTTAAATATTGACTGGCTTTCATCAAGCTGCCTACTCAAGAAAGAAATTCAAACTGTAACCAGTACCTGCTACTTGGTTCAGGTTATCAGTCAACGTACCAGGGTAGTTACAAACAGCACAGGAATGAAATCATCATTATGTATTGATCACATCTTTACTGATGCTGCATAAATTAGCTTGAAAGCAGTATCCAGATCCATCGGATGTAGTGATCCCAATATAGTAGCCATATCAAGGAAACCCAAAGTTTCAACAAGTTTTGTAGTGATTCCTATGCTGTTGATCTAAATCATATGTGTTAGTCCGTGGTGGGTAATGAGGAGCAAAAAGACACGGCACTTGACACATTTTTGAAATGTTACTAATAGTTACTAATAAGTATGCACCCATTATCAAATCAAATCCATTTTTATTGGTCACATAAACATGGTTAGCAGATGTTAATGTAAGTCTTGCGAAATGCTTGTGCTTCTAGTTCCGACAGTGCAGTAATATCTAACAAGTAATCTAATAATTTCACAACAACCACCAAGTGTAAAGGGATGAATAAGAATATGTACATATATATATACAGTGGGGAGAACAAGTATTTGATACACTGCCGATTTGGCAGGTTTTCCTACTTACAAAGCATGTAGAGGTCTGTCATTTTTATCATAGGTACACTTCAACTGGGGGCGGCCCATCAGAAAGTCCAGGACCCAGTTGCACAGGGCGGGGTCGAGACCCAGGGTCTCAGGCTTAATGACGAGTATGGAGGGTACTATGATGTTAAATGCTGAGCTGTAGTCGATGAACAGCAATCTTACATAGGTATTCCTCTTGTCCAGATAGGTTAGGGCAG
The DNA here is from genome assembly GCF_023373465.1 of Oncorhynchus keta. Lineage (NCBI taxonomy): Eukaryota > Metazoa > Chordata > Actinopteri > Salmoniformes > Salmonidae > Oncorhynchus > Oncorhynchus keta. Next base: position 13,272,940 of record NC_068443.1, on the reverse strand, counting down.
TGTGCAGTGTGATTGCGATTGTGTCGTCTGTGGACCTATTGGAGTGGTAAGCAAATTGGAGTGGGTCTAGGATATCAGGTAGGTTGGAAGTGATATGATCCTTGACTAGTCTCTCAAAGCACTTCATGATGACAAAAGTGAGTGCTATTGGGCGATAGTTGTTTAGCTTAGTTACCTTGGCTTTCTTGGGAACAGGAACAATGGTAGCCCTCTTGAAGCATGTGGGCACAGCAGACTGGGATAGGGATGGATTGAATATGTCCGTAAACACACCAGCCAGCTGGTCTGCGCATGCTCTGAGGACGCAGCTAGGGATGCCGTCTGGGCCGGCAGCCTTGCGAGGGCTAACACATTTAAATGTTTTACTCACGTTGGTCACGGTGAAGGAGAGCCCACAGGTTTTGGTAGCGGGCCGTGTCAGTGGCACTGTATTGTCCTCAAAGCGAGCAAAGAAGTTGTTTAATTTGTCTGGTAGCATGACGTTGTTGTCCGCGGCGGGTCTGGTTTTCTTTTTTTTAGTCCGTGATTGACTGTAGACCCTGCCACATACGTCTTGTGTTTGAGCCATTGAATTGCGACTCTACTTTGCCTTTATACTGACGCTTAGCTTGTTTGATTGCCTTGCGGAGGGAATAGCTACACTGTTTGTATTCGGTAATGTTTCCGGTCGCCTTGCCATGATTAAAAGCAGTGGTTTGCGCTTTCGGTTTTGTGCGAATGCTGCCATCAATCCACGGTGTCTGGTTAGGGAAGGTTTTTAATAGTCACCAAGGGTACAACATCACTGATGCACTTGCTAATAAACTCGATCATCGAGTCAGTTTATACATCATTGTTGCTGTCTGAGGCTATCCAGAACATATCCCAGTCCACGTGATTGAAGCAATTTTGAAGCGTGGAATCCGATTGGTCGGACAAGCGTTGAGCAGACCTGAGCACGGGTGTTTCCTGTTTTAGTTTCTGTCTGAGAGCTGGGAGCAGCAAAATGGAGTCATGGTCAGATTTGTCATAAGGAGGGTGGGGGAAGGCTTTGTATGCATCACGGAAGTTAGAGTAGCAATGGTCCAGAATGCTGCCAGCTCGAGTCGCGCATTCGATATGCTGATCAAATTTAGGGAGCCTTGTCTTCAGATCAGCTTTATTAAAATCCCCAGCTACAATAAATGCAGCCTTAGGATATATGGTTTCCAGTTTACATAGAGTCCATTGATGTCCTTTCAGGGCCAACGAGGTCTGCTTGGGGGGGGATATACACGGCTGTGATTATAATCGAAGCGAATTCTCTTGGTAGATAATGCGGTCGGCATTTGATTGTAAGGAATTCTAAGTCAGGTGAACAAAATGGCTTGAGTTCCTGTATGTTGTTATGTTTACAGCTCCTTACATTTTGCTGCTCCTTACACCACGAATCGTTAATCATAAGGCATACACCCCCACCCTTCTTTGTTTCTGTTGGCGCGATCCGTGAAGAAACCGGGTGGCTGTACAGACTCTAATAACATATCCCTCGTGAGCCATGTTTCCAAGAACCAGAGAATGTTGCAATCTTTGATGTCTCTGGAAGGCAACCCTTGCTCGAATTTCATCTACCTTCGTCTACCTTGTTGTCAAGAGACTGGACGTTGGCGAGTAGTATACTCGGGAGCGGTCAGCGATGTGCCCGTCTATGGAGCCTGACCAGAAGACCGCCCCGTCTGCCCCTTCTGCGGCGCCGTTGTTTTGGGTTGCCTACTGGGATCAGATCCATTGTCCTGAGTGGTGGTCCGAACAGAGGATCCGCTTCGGTAAAGTCGTATTCCTGGTCGTAATGTTGGTAAGTTGACGTTGCTCTTATATCCAATAGTTCTTCCCGGCTGTATATAATAAGACTTAACATTTCCTGGGGTAACGATGTAAGAAATAATACATTGAAAAAACAAGAACGCAAAGCGAGGCGACCATTTAAGAAAATAACTGTTTAAACTTTTAAACTCCTGTGGATTGATGAGGAATTTAACAATTGTATGGTTGAGAGGGATGAGGCAAAAGGAATGGCAAATAAGTCTGGCTGCACAACCAATTAGCAAATGTATTGCAAATTGAGAAATCGTGACTAATCTGAATTTAAAAAAGGCAAACTTATCTCCATCATTCATTGAATCAGATGGCTCATTCATCACAAAACCAATTGATATTGCCAACTACTTTAATTATTTTTTCATTGGCTAGATTAGCAAACTTGTTGCAGCAACAAACGCTGACACTACACATCCAAGTATATCTGACCAAATTATGAAAGACAAGCATTGTAATTTAGAAATCTGTAATGTGAGTGTGAAAGAGGTAAAAAATATATATATTGTTGTCTATCAACAATGACAAGCCACCTGGGTCTGACAACTTGGATGGAAAATTACTGAGGATAATGGTGGACGAAATTGCCACTCCTATTTGTCATATTTTCAATTTAAGCCTACTAGAATGTGTGTGCCCCAAGGCTAGGAGGGAAGCAAAAGTAATTCCACTACCTAATAGTGAAGTCACCTTTACTGGCTAAAATAGCAGACCAATCAGCCTGTTACCAAACCTTTAGTAAACTTTTGGAAAAAACTGTGTTTGACCAGAAACAATGCTATTTTACAGTAAACCAACTGACAACAAACTTTCAGCATGCTTATAGGGAAGGACATTCAACAAGCACAGCACTTACACAAATGACTGATGATTGGCTGGGAGAAATGTATGTGTTATAGATTTACAACCCCTGTTATATTGTGGACAAAGAGTTACCTGTTTAACAGAACACAGATGGTGTTCTTTTAATGGAAGCCTCTCCAACGTAATCCAGGTAGAATCCAGAATTCCCCAGGGCAGCTGTCTAGGCCCACTACTTTTTTCATTGTTTACAAAGCCACAGGCTTTGAGTAAAGCCAGAATGTCTATGTATGCGGATGACTCAGCACTATACATGTCAGCTACTACAGCGACTGAAATGACTGCAACAATTAACAAAGAGTTGCAGTTAGTTTCAGAGTGGGTGACAAGGAATAAGTATGTCTAAAACTAAAAGCATTGTATTTGGGACACATCATTCTCTAAACCCTAAACCTCAACTAAGTCTTGTAATACATAATGTGGAAATTGAGCAAGTTGAGGTGACTAAACTGCTTGGAATAACCCTATATTGTAAACTGTCATGGTCAAAACATATTAATACAACAGTAGTTAAGATGGGGAGAAGTCTGTCTATAATAAAGCACTGCTCAACCTTAACAGTACTGTCAACAAGGCAGCTCCTACAGGCTCTAGTTTTGTCACACCTGGACTACTGTTCAGTCGTGTGGTCAGGTGCCACAAAAAAAGGACTTAGGGAAATTGCAATTGGCCAAGAACAGGGCAGCACGGCTGGCCTTTGGATGTACACAGATAGCTAATATTAATAATATCCATGTCAAATCTCTCCTGGCTCAAAGTGGAAGAGAGATTGACTTCATCACTACTTTATGAGAGGTATTGACATGTTGAATGCACCGAGCTGTCTGTTTGAACTTCTGGCGCACTCGGACACCCATACGCATACCCCACAAGACTTGCCACAAGAGGTCTAGTCACAGTCCCCAGGTCCGGAATAGACTATGAGAGGCGCTCAGTACTACATAGAGCCATGACTACATCAACCGCTATTCCACATCAAGTAACTGATGCAAACAGTACAATTAGATTTAAGAAACAAATAAAATACACCTTATGGAACAGCGGGTACTGTGAAGCAACACAAACATAGACACAAAACATATGCATATGCACACACCCGCACGATAACATACGCACTACACACACACGTACACATGGATATTGTATGGAAGATATGTGGTAGTGGTGGAGTAGGGGCCTGAGGGCACACAGTTTGTTGTGAAATCGGTGAATATATTGTAATGCTTTTAAAAGTGTATAAACTGCCTTATTTTTGCTGGACTGAGCTTGCTGGGGATATGCCAAGGCAGCACCTAATGGGGATCCATAATAAAGATAAATACCAATAGTCTATGACTTACTCTAAGTAACTTCTAGGTAACCTGAGGTCACCCTCACAGGTTCTGTCACCCGCCTTATCTACTGCTGGGTCTGCCCCAGACCATAATCACGGCCAACTACCCACTGTTAATATCGGCCAAATAATCATCCTACCCGACAGCAAGAGGAATATAAAGGAATATGTAGGATGTGACCAGCTGGACTTTTTGTCACATTCAATATAGAAAACTTCAACTACAGGTCAATTAAGTGTTGGAAAGATCTAAGGGCCGGTCTGTTTGAGACAGCCCTTTCACAGACTCTCATTGACAACCAACCATTTCACTACTGGCGTATCCCCAGCATCATTCAGGCTGAGATAACATTCCAGTTAGTGATTGGGTCTCATTGGCGTGCAAGCTTAATGTGCTGAGGGCCTGCTCCCAACTGCTGTAGAAATTACCAGAATTACCAGTTAGCTGTTCAAACTGATCAGGCCCCAGAACTACAACCACTACCCCAGAATTACCAGTTAGCTGTTCAAACTGATCAGGCCCCAGAACTACAACCACTACCCCAGAATTACCTGTTAGAATTTACCACATACATTTAGCCTGACACCCAAATGTACTTGTTACATTTTCATTTAAAAAATTGTCCAATTCACACACTTCAAGAGAACATCCCTGGTCATCCTTTTTGCCTCACTAAACACAAATGCTTAGTTTGTAAATTATGTCTGAGTGTTAGAGTGTGCCCCTGGCTATCCATCAATAACAAAAAAAAGAAAATTGTGCCATCTGGTTTGCGTAATGTAAAGAATTTTGGTTTATACTTTTACTTTTGATACTTAAGTACATTTTAACAAATCCATTTACTTTGATACTTAAGTATATTTAAAACCAAATTACTCAAGTAATATTTTACTTTTACTTGAGTCATTTTATATTAAGGTATCTTTACTTTTACTCAGGTATGACAATTGAGTACTTTTTCCACCATTGAGTAGGGGCTAAAAATATTAAAATCATTCAAGGAACCTTGGACCCCCAAAAATATAATTTCGATATCTGAGTCCACTTGTTTTCCTTAGAGCAGATTACAATAGCAACACCATCAAAAACATATAACTGTATGTATTTTTTGTCAGGCAGGACCACACACCACTGATTGAAAGGACTTTTGACTTGGAAAGTTGTATATTAATCAGCTACCAAAAAAAAACTTACATTCATCATAAATATTAATAGCTGATATGTCCACCTGTTGTATCTCTGTGTTTACAGATCTGTATTTCCAAGATGCATTAAGATATCCTAATGTTTGTTTGTGTACGTTGGCCAAACCACTGATGACTTGTATTGCACATTTTAGCAATATCAGAGCTTGCAATATTGAGTTACATGAGCGGCTGTGGCCTGACCCTCCTACAGCCAGGCATATTATGCACTTTTAGAGTTTAGGGGTTGTGTCAGAATATTTATATATTTTACCACTTTTGCAGTAAAATATTTTTACACAACCATTCAATTCATAAATGCGGAAAGATTAGTAGTGAAAAAACATGGTAGGGGTATCAACAACAGAAAAATGTAAGCCCTGCAACTAGCCTATACTGAGATGCACCCATAGTAATAGACTCTAATCACGTCTAATCAGAGTATTTCTGTGCATCAGGTCAACAGGAAGTGTGCTTCCTCATTGAAAAAATATACTTTGGACAGACAGTCATATATAAAGAATCATAATCATACCTTGTGTTATTTCCCACTCTCCTTTCTCACTCAGTGACTGATGAGATCTATCTCCTTGCAAAGAAAATGGCTTTAGAAGAAAAAATATGTTTTACTTTTCTTTGTCAGTATCAAGGTTAAACGTCAAACAAGGCATCTAGAGTTAAAAGGAATAGAGGATTCTGTGTTGTACTGATTCCTGTGGGGTTACCACTAACTGAGTAGTACATCTGCAAAGCTACTAAGGTATTTTCCCTTTCTATTTTATTCACCATTACAGTCTTGCACGGTAAAATACATTATTGATAAATGGCATCAGATTATCTAAATATTGTCAGTACATTGTATTATTGCAATATATTGTTATTGAAGTTTGACATTTATCAAATATTCTCCATGTCTGTGGCCTACACATCATTTAATATGTTTAAGACCAATCATTACTCACCTTTCAATTAAACTTTTCTCCGAAAATCAGGTGTAAGTTCACATTTGTCATGCATTGATTGCTATATGCTCTTTTGAAACTGCTGTAAAGTAGTTTCTATCTAAACTTTAATAGACGAAGTATATGTCAGTCAAATACAAATACTATCTACTAGCTCAATTTGCATGTTTAGCTTTGTGATTATGTGATAGGGCCCCATACATCAGCCCTTCTCTCTGTTGTCACGGAGATAGCATTGTTGCCATGTCAACAGGGCAGCAGTGGGAGTGTGATGTATATAACTAGGCCAAAACATAAACCACAGGCTCGCAGTGTACTGGCTGATCTCTGTGTTCAAGCACAATAATGAAAGTACTGAGGTTTGGAGGGTGTTATTTTCACCAGAATATCTTCAGACGAGAAAAGTGACTTGACTGAACTCCTTCCTCTGAAACTGAAATGGTTGAAATAATCACTCTGAAAAGTGTAACAGTTTTTTGGGTTTAGGTGGTCTACATGTAAATGTAAGATGGTGTAAAATATGTGTGACATATTGCAAAGCTGTATTTTCATCTCAACCATCTCACCTCTCCACATTCAGGATTCTTTCTTCCATTCCTTTTGTCTCATGCAATATCCCCTGTCGTGTCTTTGGCTATGCCGGATTAAGGAATATGACATGCTATTCTATACAATTATTTCTCCGCAATGAATATTACCTGATTGAGCTAATCATGTAAATGTAATTAACTAGAGAGTCGGGGCACCACAAAATAATATATATAGAGCTGTTATCTTCCAAATAAACTCTTAAAGACCTAGTAATATTTTACATCAATAGCAGTCAATATTAATCGTCACCTTAATTCAGTCTCATCTTCACAAACCCTGGCTAACAAGTTGAATCAGCATTACAAAATTGGGTTTCATTATTTATTTACTAAATACCTAACTAATCACACAGAATTACATATACACATAATTAGTCTTAAAAGAAAACGTACCTAGCGGGCGGAACAGATATGACAGCTTGTTACACAAAAGAAAAGGGCTGGGTTTGAGTGAAATACTGGGAAGACTGAGTAACAAAGGGAGAAGCTGTGCTATCGTAAATACAGTATCTTATGCATTCTAAATTACCGCCCATTTGGAGAAGGAAAATGCAATACATATTTACTCTGAGCTGCGCTTCAGTAGGTTGGTGGTAGATGGAAGGCCGTGTTGCCAAACCGAGTCCTTTGTCCTTTGAAGAATGTCTCTGGTGGTCAATTGGATACGTTGTAGTAACGTCATTGTGTGATAGACGGGATACTCTAACCCTCGTTTGCAGCTGCTGTGGCTAACTCAACGGCTAGGAGGTATCACTTCTGTAGTGAATAGGAGTTCAAAGTTCATACCATTCGCAACCAAAGCTCACGCTGATGTTGGCTTCGTTCTGTAGTTATTATCTGAACCATTCTGACATCGGACCGTCGTCCCCACATCCTCGGAAGAGGAGGTTATATTGTCGTCAAGGCTTTATATAGGAAGGGAGAGGAGGGCGTGTTTGAAAACTTTCATAACCCATGTCCCTTCACAGGGACGGGCCTCTGATTGATCAGAGCCCTAACCTTATGAAAACCCAAATCTCTCATTTGGAAGCTAAAATTACATTTCATCTCTTCACCAATAATTTTATATTCAAACATTTAAATTGAACAACAATTCCATGTGAATCCGATAACTCTGATGTGTAGACTTTACACTGTAGAGTTTATGTCATCTTATCATTGATGAGAATGTCTCAGATGACAACCAAACTGACATCATATTGAATTGGTCGGATTACCAGAATATAGTTTATTTCCCCCCACTTTCTGATGTTCCCAGAGTCTCTATGTTAACCAAGGGGTTTTCAAATGTAACATCAGTAGGGTAGACAGAGGAAAAATGGGGGAAGAGGTATTTATGACTGTTAAAAACCTACCCCCAGGCCAACGTCATGACCCTCCTAAAGGGACAATTTCCATCAGGAGTGTTGAAGTGGAAAAACAGGTCAGCGGAGAGACCGGGGTAGAGGTTGAATCTAGCCCCAATCATCCCCAACAGCAAGGTTGTTTATATTACAGTTTGTCCCACTTTTTAAAACACGTTTGCTGAAACAACATCTCAGGCCCTCAAAACTCTAAACACAAAACACAAAACATAGAACAGTTAGCATATTTCCCCAAACTCCACAGACATCTTGCAATATGAAACACAGCAATCAAAATCATGTACTCCCTGCACGAAATGAAACTCTGCTAACTAATGAGACATACACACACAACAAATTAATCTAACTTAGTGACAACCGAGATCACACTGATGTGATACATTCAAAACACTACTATCTAATAAAGAGTCAAATAACATACCTTAAGGGAAGATTTCGGCAGTTGCTGTATGGTTAGTGAGAAAGTCCATATTGCAAATGTACGGTCCCTTACTAGACGTCCAAAATCGTTTGTAAAATTCGCGGACGGCGTCGGGCCGAGCGGCAGGGCCGGACCTACCAGGAAGTCATCAAATGAACTTTGTCGGACATTCGGTTTCCGTTTTACAAAAATAATACGATTTTGGTCATTTTTCCGCTGTCCCGGAATATCCCACAAGAGGGCATAAGCAATCATATTGCTATTGGACAAAACATTACGATTCACGACGGGGCCTTATCTCGAAAACGTAAAATATTTTGAAGCCGAAACTCGGTGAGCGTAGGTTTGGCATAATGGGCAGTTGGCTCCGAACAAGATGGCGTCTAGGCCTCAACGGTTTTTGAGTTATGGCCATTTATCTGGGATTAAAGGTCCAAAATGAAAATAGAGAAATTATTTTTCCACTTCACGTCAAAGTCAAGGAGCCTCCGGTGTCAATAAAAAAAGAACCAGCCATTTATCTATCGTCATTTAAGAGAAATCGTACGATGACAGATTGGTGATGTTCACAGATAGGTGTTTTTTTTCAACGGTTACAGATCCAGTTGCGGGGTGTTCTTACGAATCTTTTTAAAGTGTGCTGCGGAGCTCTGCGAGATATCTGTGATTTTCTATGATTTTCTGAAATAACACACACTCACTAAACCCTCTGTAAATAACTCAGTTCTTAACGTAAAGACTTAAAACTCAGGATTCTGTAAAGGCATACCCCAATCAGGATATGAGTTTATTTATAGCTTCCTGTGCCAACCGGAAGTGCCTTAAATGGTGTCACAGTGGCAGTTTCCAAGGGTTAAAAAGGTCAGATCTTTTCAAAACTTCATATGTGTGATTAGGCAATCCCCATAAACTGTAAGTCAGTCATTTCTCCCAACAGATGTCAAAGAAAAGCTCTCTCTCACACACACACACACAGAAACACACACACAGCAAGGATGGAGTGACAAAGTGCAGTGCTTAAAGACACACAAAGCCTACAATGGCATTTCCATATTCCCTAGGCCATGCCGAGTTCAACGAGATGCCCCGCTTGACCGTAGCTCGCTCGGTCTAAGCACAGCGACCATTAGAATAGTAGGACCAAAATGAAGCCTGGTCCTCAATGTCATTTGCTTTTGGGTGACAGTGAGAGAACTGTTAGAGTGAGAAGCACAATTCGACCTCAGGTACGTTCCTAAGGTCCTCCCGATCCGTGCAAGCCTAACCTTGACCATGTGGCATTAACCCTTAACAGTTAAAAGAAGGTGTTTACTTCAAAGAGTTTGCATTGACTTCTCTCCCCATAGGAATACATTGCCTGCATCCCTAAATTCAACCTGAAGCCTATATGGGTTATGAATGTAGTATGAAACTTTCCATCAGGCCACTACGAGGTCTACCTGTGTTGATTCTTAGCTTCCTGGACCAACCGGAAGTGGTTAAAATCACCCTAAAAGTGTTTATCCATACCCTGCCTGCAGTTTGATAGACATAGTGCATTCAACCCTGTGTAAATCAGTAAATTCTAAACATAAAGACTTAAAACTCAGGATAACAGCATACCCCAATGAGGATATGTGTTGACTTATAGCTTCCTGTGCCAACCGGAAGTGCCATAATTGGTGTCTCTTGGGCTGTTTCGAGGGGTTAAAAAAGTCAGATCTGTCCAAAACTTCATATGTGTGATTAGGCAACCCCCATGAACTGTAAATCAGTCATTTTTCCGATAAAATTTCAAAGGAAAACTAAATCACACACACACACAGCTTGGACGTAGGGACCCATTGGGATGCGTAGAGACATAAAATGCCTGCATTCGTTAACCTTGTTGGAACTTTTAAAGAACCGTCAGACCTAGAGTTCCGAAACTTTAGAATCCTGTTCTAGACCTCAGGTCGATAGTGCGTGGTGAGTTACGTGGCTCTAGACGGTTCTCGGACCGAGAAACAGCTTCGTACATTTGCAATGACTTCAATTCATTTTTGCATCACGAAAATGGCGACATTTAGAAATGTCCCAGAGTCGCAAGACTAGGTGCATTGCAACCGTCTCGGCCCATATAGACAGACCCCAACGTTTGTGTCCGATAGCTCATTCAAGGACCCCGTAGCAAGTCATGGAAAAAAGTGGATTTTCAGCACCAATTAGGGTTTTGCTCGGACACCAAATGACCGATCGAGCCGAAATGGACCCGCAGCTAGAACGTAACTGCGTGTTTTATGTTTTTTTAATGGTTTGAACCAAAGGCGTTGTGAATTTTGGGCCAGCTCTGAAGTATGTGATAGATGGCTACTAAACGAGTTGGAAAAAGTGAGTTTAGTGTCAGTTTGTATCAGTTTGGTGTCAGAATGATATCTAATTGACTGATGGACGGTGACTTGCTGGTGACTCTTGTCCATTTGCAATATGTTTAAACAGTGAGGTACCATCACCAAAAGTGAAATTCTGAAATCAACCCTAACGAGCCATTGAGATGAACCAGAATCACTGCCCAGCCATCCCGAGTTCATCGGGCCAGTCAATTTCACATTCCTGCAGGATTTTTATAGCATGACAAATACGTGATGGTACCTGCCCATTGAACCATATTGCAAATGCACAGTGACTTTGCAAAAGTGAGAAAACATAAACAAATGGACATGATGAAATCAACACAACGAGTGATGGAAAGGAACAACTATCACTGCCAGGCCATCCTGTGTTCATCAGGCCAGTCAATTTTGCATTCCAGCAGGATTTTTATAGCATGACAAATTCGTGATGGTACATGCCCATTGAACCATATTGCAAATGCACAGTGACTTTGCAAAAGTGAGAAAACATAAACAAATGGACATGATGAAATCAACACAACGAGTGATGGAAAGGTACAACTATCACTGCTCGGCCATCCTGTGTTCATCAGACCAGTCAATTTTGCATTTTTGAGCATGTCAAATTTCATATGGTAAATGCCCATTGAACCATATTGCAAATGCATGTGCACTTGCAATATGATTGTATAGTGAAAAAACATCACCAAATGGACACGATGAAATCAACACAACGAGTGATGGAAAGGTACAACTATCACTGCTCGGCCATCCTGTGTTCATCAGACCAGTCAATTTTGCATTTTTGAGCATGTCAAATTTCATATGGTAAATGCCCATTGAAACATATTGCAAATGCACGTGCACTCAGGACGGCCCCCATAGATAGAGGGCCGTAGTAGGGTACTCCCATAGCGGGCATGGACAATAGGAGTCCCGGTAAATGCATTTACAACCATATTTTTATTTTGGGGTTACCAGTTGCACAACAATGCACGTGCATTTGCAATATGATTGTATAGTGAAAAAACATCACCAAATGGACATGATGAAATCAACACAACGAGTGATGGAAAGGTACAACTATCACTGCTCGGCCATCCTGTGTTCATCAGGCCAGTCAATTTTGCATTTTTGAGCATGTCAAATTTCATATGGTAAATGCCCATTGAAACATATTGCAAATGCACGTGCACTTGCAATATGATTCTATAGTGAAAAAACATCACCAAATGGACATGATGAAATCAACACAACGAGTGATGGAAAGGAACAACTATCACTGCCCGGCCATCCTGTGTTCCCATAGCGGGCATTAATATCAGAATGACCGGTAAATGCATTTACAACCATTTTTTTATTTTTGGGTTACCAGGTGCCTATTTTCAATCACCAGTTGCACAACAATGCGTATCCATCAGAATATTTTAAACAGTCCATAAAGCACTCAGGACAGCCCCCATAGATAGAGGGTCGTAGTAGGGTACTCCCATAGCGGGCATGAACAATAGGAGTCCCGGTAAATGCATTTACAACCATATTTTTATTTTTGGGTTACCAGTTGCACAACAATGCACGTGCATTTGCAATATGATTCTATAGTGAAAAAACATCACCAAATGGACATGATGAAATCAACACAACGAGTGATGGAAAGGAACAACTATCACTGCCAGGCCACCCTGTGTTCATCAGGCCAGTCAATTTTGCATTCCTGCAGGATTTTTATAGCATGACAAAATCGTGATGGTACATGTCCATTGAACCATATTGCAAATGCACAGTGACTTTGCAAAAGTGAGAAAACATAAACAAATGGACATGATGAAATCAACACAACGAGTGATGGAAAGGTACAACTATCACTGCTCGGCAATCCTGTGTTCATCAGGCCAGTCAATTTAGCATTTTTGAGCATGTCAAATTTCATATGGTAAATGCCCATTGAAACATATTGCAAATGCACGTGCATTTGCAATATGATTCTATAGTGAAAAAAACATCAACAAATGGACATGATGAAATCAACACAACGAGTGATGGAAAGGAACAACTATCACTGCCCGGCCATCCAGAGTTCATCAGGCCAGTCAATTTTGCATTTCTGCATGATTTTTGAGCATGTCAAATTTCTTATGGCATTTGGCCCCCAAAAAAGTGACTTTTGACTTTGACTTTTGACTTCCTATGAAATCATATTGTAAATGGACAAATCATATTCCTTATGCACAAGTTTAAAAAATAAATAAATATGATAATAAAATACAACTAAAGTATGTTGATACAGTTCTTATACGTGTGTAATTGACACAACATTTGAAAGAATTTCGAAAAACGGTCCAGAAAGCACTTTTTTAAGGGTGTGTGAAGTTTTTTACAAAATTTTGACATTTTTGACTTTTGACTTTTGACTTCCTATGAAATCATATTGAAAATGGACAAAACATATTACTTATGCGCATGTAAAAAAATATATATATATGATAATAAAATTGGACAAAAGTGTATTCATACAGTTCTTACACATGTGTAATTGACAAAAAAATCGAAAGAATTTCGAAAAACGGCCCAGAAAGCACTTTTTTAAGGGGTGCTAAGTTTTTGACAAAAAAATCATTTTTTAAAAATTTTGCTTTTGGAGGTTGACTTGGGTTACATTTCCAATATGAAAAACCATGGTGGAGCGGATTCGCCACCTGTTGAATTTGTGTTACAATTGCCAGTGTTACAACTGGCAATTGCCATATGGCATTTGCAATACACTTTGCATGAATCAACGCCGAATTGGGTGGTATTGGACAATGTGTATATGGTTTGTCCAAATGGACATGATGAAATCAACACAACGAGTGATGGAAAGGAACAACTATCACTACCAGGCCACCCTGTGTTCATCAGGCCAGTCAATTTTGCATGTTTGAGCATGTCAAATTTCATATGGTAAATGCCCATTGAACCATATTGCAAATGCACGTGCACTTGCAATATGATTCTATAGTGAAAAAACATCACCAAATGGTTGGTCTCAACCTTTAAGTCTTTATTGAAGACTCGTCTCTTCAGTAGGTCCTATGATTGAGTGTAGTCTAGCCCAGGAGTTTGAAGGTGAACGGAAAGGCAATGGAGCAACAAACCTCCCTTGCTGTCTCTGCCTGGCCGGTTCCCCTCTCTCCACTGGGATTCTCTGCCTCTAACCCTATTACAGAGGCTGAGTCACTGGCTTACTGGTGCTCTTCCATGCCGTCCCTAGGAGGGGTGTGTCACTTGAGTGGGTTGAGTCAATGACGTGATCTTGGGTTGTGCCGTGGCAGACATCTTTGTGGGCTATACTCGGCCTTGTCTCAGGATGGTAAGTTGGTGGTTGAAGATATCCCTCTAGTGGTGTGGGGGTTGTGCTTTGGCAAAGTAGGTGGGGTTATATCCTGCTTGGTTGGCCCTGTCCAGGGATATTGTCGGATGGGGCCACAGTGTCTCCCGACCCCTCCTGTGTCAGCCTCCAGTATTTATGTTGCACTAGTTTATGTGTCGGGGGGCTAGGGTCAGTCTGTTATATCTGGAGTATTTCTCCTGTGTCCTGTTTGAATTTAAGTATGCTCTCTCTAATTCTCTCTCTCGGAGGACCTGAGCCCTAGGACCATGCCTCAGGACTACCTGGCCTGATGACTCCTTGCTGCCCCCAGTCCACCTGGTCATGCTGCTGCTCCAGTTTCAACTGTTCTCCCTCCGACTATGGAACCCTGACCTGTTCACCGGACGTGCTACCTGTCCCAGACCTGCTGTTTTCAACTCTCTAGAGACAGCAGGAGCGGTAGAGATACTCTGAATGAACGGCTATGAAAAGCCGACTGACATTTACTCCTGAGGTGCTGACCTGTTGAACCCTCGACAACCACTGTGATTATTACTATTTGACCATGCTGGTCATCTATGAACATTTGAACATCTTGGCCATGTTCTGTTATAATCTCCACCCGGCACAGCCAGAAGAGGACTGGCCACCCCTCATAGCCTGGTTCCTCTCTAGATTTCTTCCTAGGTTCTGGCCTTTCTAGGGAGTTTTTCCTAGCCACCGTGAACCCGCCAGGCAGAGATAGTTTCATTTAATAAACATGTGGAACTCTACGTACGCTGCGCCTTGGTCCGAGTATGATTACCACGACGATTGTGACAACGAGATGGATTTTGGCCGACATTCTGGACATTTTCTCATCGATGAAACATTTAATCTCCATGCAGTTTTCTGTTTCCAAAATGAGACTGTATCAAACATTGTGGACTCCGTTTTGTAGACTTTACACATTGCCAAAGTTTTTTTTAAGAAGGCTGTTTAGAAGGAGTGCAATGGCAAGTTCCCGAATGGAAATATGTGAATAAATGCTAGAACGCGCCAATGGGATCTCATTAGCTCATACTTAGCTCTGTCCACCTCCTTTCTTGTTTTACCCACTATGATTAATTTTCTCAAATTTGAAACAACAGGCTCTGGTCTATCTTGGGTTAGTTATAAAATCTTTGGTGTGGTCGTGGACAGGAGGGGCTGCCACAGGATGCGTGTTTTACTTTGCTGATCATTGCTCCAGCCAGCTAGCATCAGCATGTTAGTTATACAATCTTGGTCAACAACAAATAATGTTAGTTAGTTAGCCAACTAGCTATAGCTGCCTTCCTTCAATGCTTGGTAGCTTGACTGACAGACAAGACAGGAGGGGTTACTAAGCTGACATATGGAATTGTTTTAGGATGGTCATACTATGGATCATTTAGCTATTTGATTTTACATTTTAGAACCCCTTTAGGTATCAAAAAAGAATGTGTATTTTTTGTATAAAATATTGAATTTGGCCTTTACTACTGTAGCCCATAGAAACACGTAAAAAAATGGCAAAACGTGTATCATAAGGAATAATGTCACGTTCGTCGTAATGATGAGACGAAGGCGCAGCGTGAGTAGAGTTTCACATCATTTCAATAAACCGAAACTCACTGAACAAAAACAACAAACAAACAACCAACCAAACGAACGAACGAACGAACGAACGAACGAACGAACCGTGAAGCTACTGTTGTCCACTCAGGCAACTAAATATAGACAAGATCCCACACCAGAAAGTGGGAAAAAGGGCTGCCTAAATATGATCCCCAATCAGAGACAACGATAAACAGCTGTCTCTGATTGGAAACCATATCAAGCCAACATAGAAATACACAACATAGAATGCCCACCCCAAATCACACCATGACCTAACCTTGGCCAGGTCGCAGTTGTAAATGAGAACTTGTTCTCAACTAGCCTACCGGGTTAAATAAAGGTGAAATAAAATTGGAGAAAAAAAACAAATAGAGAAATAAAACGGCTCTCTAAGGTCAGGGTGTGACAAATAAGGGTTTAAAAGGACCGTCCTATATCTAGGAGATAAGAAAGCTCAGGAAATATTTACGTTTTTTTTGGCACACATTTAAGTAACCATACCAAACGTAATATTTCATACTAATTAGTGTCCCGGATTTACATTTACTAGGTTTCGTCTAGTCTATGAGACCAGGCTGGTAATGTGCATGCCCACTGGCATGTGGACACGCCCAACCACTGCCCCCCCTCCCTTCCTACAGTGGTGGCCTCTGTGTGTAGGTCACACTGTAATCTTTTGTAATTTATGTGTCATTTAGCTGATAGTCCTTGTACATCCAAAATGACATGTGTTAAAAACACAGGTTTAGCAACATTATAGACAAGGACTATAGAAAGTACAGTACTCCCTTGTTCAGCTTCCCAAGACAGGCCTGTGGTCCTAAATCCTTTGTGGTCGAATCAGACGTAAAAGTTCAAGTTTAATGGACACCTAAACCATGTTGTCCTGTCTTATTTGGTAAAAGCCAGTTGAAAGTAGGCTCAGCAAAGTATTGCATTCAGAAACCAGATCATACAGGCATAGTGTTACATGAATTTAGAACGTTATCCTTACAAATGTGTGGGGTGATCACATCAGAGCCAAAGCAAACTAGCAGTTACACTCGTGGATAAAGTTCTTAACAGAAAAAAGCATGGAAAATATACAATACATTAAATGGGTTTCTCTGGTGTAAAATAACTTTGTGACAACTGTTGATGTAAAAAAAAAAAGGCCAGATGGGACTCGTCTGAAGGTAACCTATACAAACGAATACAAACAAATGGAAGTATGGAGGTAGTTTTGTGCCAACTAAAATAAAGGGGTTAAAGGATTGGACCCTTTTTTTCAATTTCCGCCTAAAATGACATACCCAAATCTCACTGCCTGTAGCTCAGGACCTGAAGCAAGGATATGCATATTCTTGATACCATTTGAATGGAAACACACTGAGGTTTGTGGAAATGTGAAATATATGTAGGAGAACATAACACATTAGAGCTGGTTAAAGATAATACAAAGAAAAATACATTTGTTTTTTTTAATCATCTTTGAAATGCAAGAGAAAGGCCACAATGTATTATTACAGTTTAAGCACAATTAACATTTTAGCCACTAGATGGCAGCAGTATATGTGCACAGTTTAGACTGATCCAATAACATTTTTGTTGGTTTGGTTTGTTAATACATTTTCAAACTCATAACTGTGCACTGTCCTCAAACAATAGGATGGTATTATTTCAATGTAATAGCCACTGTAAATTGGACAGTGCAGTTAGATTAACAATAATTTAAGCTTTCTGCCCATATCAGATTTGTCTATGTCCTGGGAAATGTTCTTGTTACTTACAACCTCCTGCTAATCACATTAGCGCACGTTAACTCAACCGTCCCGCAGGGAACACACCAATCCTGTAGAGGTTGACTCTTTTAGATAACCCTTCTCCTATGCCTTACCTTAACCCTTTAACCTAAATCCTTAACTTAACCCTAACACCTAACCCCTAAACCCTAACCCCTTGCCAAGCTAAAGCTAGCCATCTATCCACCTAGCTAGAATTTGTAAGATATCATATGTTTTGCAAATTCGTAACATACCATACGTAATGGGTGTGGTGGAAATGTAATAACACCTACTATTCTGTTTTCACTGAGAGAAATGTCCATTGTTACATGTTAGTAGGCTTCTCTTATGTGACTTAGTCATAAGTCTGGGTGTACAGATAAGAGGCGTTTTGGTGCGACCTCAGTATGGTGGCTACCGAGTGGCAGCGGTCCAAGGCACTGCATTTCAGCGTCACTACAGTCCCTGGCTCGAATACAGGCTGTCTCACATCCAGCCGTGATTGTGAGTCCAAAAGGGTGGTGCACGCCCAGCGTCGTCCGGGTTAGGGGTAGGCCGTCATTGTAAATATGAATTAGTTCTTAACTGACTTGCCTAGTTAAATGTAAAATGTCTTTATAAACACATTTGATTGGAGGTGAGGAGGCAGACTTTGTCTCCTTGAAGGAAGGCATCTAGCTAGTTTGCTAACTAACTAGTTGTTGGTGGCCCGTATTATAACTAACCTGACGAAAGCAAGCTAACTGGAGCGATGGTCAGTTAACATTAGATGGTGAAAACTGTTAACACATGTAGCCTGTTGCAGCCCCTCCTCTCCACGCCCACACCAACTGTTCATTAATTCAATCTTTTGGACAACATTAGAAAAATGAATTAATGCAGTCAAAATTATTTTCCGTTGTTGTTTAAGTTCGGATATTGATTGAACAAATGGGACAGGGATCAAAATTAAACCCTTTCATATACGTACATTCTTGTGAATTGTTGCGTTATATATAGTGTAGTATGGTTTGGTTGCATTATTCAATAGTTTAGTATGGTTTGTTTGCGTTATAAATAGTGTAGTATGGTTTGGTTGCGTTATTCAATAGTGTAGTATGGTTTGGTTGTGTTATAAATAGTGTAGTATGGTTTGGTTGCATTATAAATAGTGTAGTATGGTTTGGTTGCATTATAAATAGTGTAGTATGGTTTGGTTGCGTTATAAATAGTGTAGTATGGTTTGGTTGCGTTATTCAATAGTGTAGTATGGTTTGGTTGCGTTATAAATAGTGTAGTATGGTTTGGTTGCGTTATAAATAGTGTAGTATGGTTTGGTTGCATTATAAATAGTGTAGTATGGTTTGGTTGCATTATAAATAGTGTAGTATGGTTTGGTGTAATACGTTTTAGAAGAAAAGTATCTGTCATTGGTTAATAGTTTGTGATTACTGGCAAGTAGTGGCTACCGTGATTCTTACAGTAAATTTGAACTGCGGACCAAGAATGTCGTGTTGCCAGCCATGACGAAAGGTAAGGCAAGGATGTAATGTGAATTGAAAAGTAGAATTCTCTTTCGCCACCAAGCCCTGTTGTGGAAAGTGTATGAGACTGAGTGCTGATCTAGAATCAGTTTTGCCTTTCATAGTAGATCATGATGAATAACATTACATGGACAGGGGGGACCTGATCCTAGATCAGCACTACTAAACTTGAATACAGGTCTTAAGCTCCTCTCCCTAGTCAGTTTTGGCCTTATGCTGTTAATTTGAATAAGAAGGCAATTAGAACCAGGAGAACGCAACAACAACAACCACACATTAGAGTATCTCAAGTAAAAGTGAAAGTCACCCTGTAATATACTACTTGAGTAAAAGTCTAAAAGTATTTCATTTTAAATATACTTAAGTATCAAAAGTAAACATAATTTAAAAAATATACCTTAGTGTCAGATAATAATTTCAAATTCCTTATATTAAGCAAACTAGACTGCACCTGTTCTTTATTTATGGATAGCCAGCGATGTCACGATCGTCTGAATGAATGGACCAAGGCGCAACGTACTTAGAGTTCCACATGTTTAATAAAGATGAAACTCACCAAAAACAATACAGAAGGAAAGGAAACGTGACGTTCTGGGCTGCTCACAGGCAGCTACACGAAAACAAGATCCCACAAACAACAGGTGGGAAAAGGCTGCCTAAATATGATCCCCAATCAGAGACAAGGATAGACAGCTGCCTCTGATTGGGAACCATACCCGGCCAACAAAGAAATAGAAAACATAGATTGCCCACCCTAGTCACACCCTGACCTAACCAAATAGAGAATTATAAGGATCTCTAAGGTCAGGGTGTGACAAGCGGCACACTCCAACAAACGAAGCACGTCTGTTTAATGAGTCTGCCAGATCAGAAGCAGTAGGCATAACCAGGGATGTTCTCTTGATAAGTGCGTGAATATGACAATCTTTCTGTTCTGCTAAGCATTCAAAATGTAACGAGTACTTTTGGGTGTCAGGGAAAATGTATATAGTAAAAAGTACATTACTTTATTTAGGAATGTAGTGAAGTAAAAGTAAAAGTTGTCAAATATATAAACAGTGCAGTACAGATACCCTACTTAAGTAGTATTTTTACTTAAGTACCTTACACCACTGTGTGCAGGTCTCCTCTCCACATGTGTACATATAAACATAGTCAGCCCTGAGGTGTTGTTTGTGGACATGCAGGTAATTGCCCTTCCCTGTGTAAACCGTTTTATAAAGCATTTAGAGACTGTTTTGACACATGCACACGAGCCTTGGTATGGTGTGCTGTAGATATATGGATCTTACCCCTTCATTTAGGTCACATCAATGTTCCTGGAAGTATTACCTCAGGCCAAACCACTGACTGTGAGCTCAAAGCCACCTTCATTACACGTTCTACTATTCTGTTTACTGTGTCGGTGCTTAAATGTGTACTCTATATGTGTGTGTGTGCACATGGAATACACCCCAAGGGAATTGAGGTTTAGCTACTGTCAGTGTTTCATAATGTAAGCTGGTTGTTTTTAATGTACTTGACACTGTCAGGCTTTAGGATGTGTGACTGACTCGATTACTTTAAACCCTGCAGCACACTTACTCTCTAGCCCTGTTTATACCTGGCACTAACATGCATATTTTGTCTTGATCTTGTCCACATTCTGATTGAGCACCCATTTTCAGGTATGCATCTACATATGGTATTAAAATGTGTCTCTTATCCCGCCACTGTGTCCACGTTGTGACCAGATTTCCTGGTCCCTCCCTGTATGCAAATTATTTGATAGATATTCATTCTAAATAATATGAATGTATTTATTTTAAGATGCGTATTGATGTCATCAGTCAATGGGCGAAGCCTGTCAATGATTTTAGAAGGCTGATGATTTCAATGGTTTCCCTGTCCAGATCCGTCTACACTTGTAAGATATCCAGACACAATGTGTGTCTGACTACCGTCAAAGGTGGTCAGGAAGATTTGATCACAATGAGATCATAATGTGTACAGTGCCTTTGGAAAGTATTCAGACCCCTTGACTTTTTCCACATTTTGTTACATTACAGCCTTATTCTAAAATGGATTCAATGTTTTTCCCCCTCATCAATCTACACACAATACCCCATAATGACAAAACAAAAACAGGTTTTCTGCTAATTTATTAAAAATAAAAAACTGATATAATACATTTTCATAATTATTCAGACCGTTTACTCAGTACTTTGTTGAAACACCTTTGGCAGAGATTACAAGCTTGGTACACCTGTATTTGGGGAGTTTCTCCCAATCTTCTCGGCAGATCCTCTCAGGCTCAGTCAGGTTGGACTGGGAGAGTCGCTGCACAGCTATATTCAGGTTTCTCCAGAGATGTTCATAATGTGTATTTATATCGTCAACACCTGTCTACAAATGTGGGCACAATCAGGATTTGGACACAAGGGCACATGTTTGCACCAGACATAAACAAAGCTTCTGTGTGTTACAGGTCAGGAGGTTAGTTACCGCGGAGAGCTATACTACTCTCGTCGTGGAGAGCTATGCACATCTCAGGGACAGTGACAGTGAGGGAATAGATAGATGTAGGGAGAGAGGGGTGGGAAACCGAACGAGAGGAGGAGAGAAGGACAGATTTTGGTAAGGAGAGAGTGGTGCATTTAGGAAGTGAGGGAAGAGTGGATTTAGTTATAAAGGGATGAGAGAAGTGCAGTAGAGGATTGAGATTATTGGATGATGGTGTGCCTTGGCTAGTACAATACAGTGGAGATTAGGATTATGACAGGGTGTGTTGCTGCAGGATTTGAGGAGTTTATAATGACCTAACAACAATAACAACAGGCATCATCACACTGTAGCAGATGGCAGTTTGTTGTTATCTCTAAACCAAAGATGTTCTCTTTCCCCAACAGCATAAGAACAAACGTATCAATGGCATTCAGTAAGACTTTTAAATCAAATCAAATGTTGTTTTATTTGTCACATGCTTCGTAAACAACAGGTGTAGACTAACAGTGAAATGTTTACTTACGGGTCCTTCTCCAAATATGCAGAGTTAAAGATAATTATAAGAGACCAATTGTAGTAAAGACAAAAGATGCAAATTAAAGTAAAGATAAAAAATACAAATGCTTCATTTGTAAATGATGTCTGAGTGTTGGAGTGTGCACCTGACTATACCTACCTTAAAAAGACAAGAAAACCGTGCGGTCTGGTTTGCCTAATATAAGGAATTTGAAATTATTTATACTTTAACATTAACTTTTGTTACTTAGGTATAGTTTTAAATAACATTTACTTTTGATTCTTAACTATAATTAAAATCAAATACTTTTACTCAAGTACTATTTTACAGGGTAACTTCACTTTTACTTGAGTCATTTTGGGGTGGCAGGGTAGCCTAGTGGTTAGAGCGCTGGACTAGTAACCGGAAGGTTGCAAGTTCAAACTCCTGAGCTGACGAGGTGGGGAGAGGTGATGGTCGTGTCATGCGTCCTCTGTGATGCGCCAAACTGTTCTTATTAACACCCACCCGCTTAACCCAGAATTACCAATGTGTCAGAGGAAACACCACACATGACAAGGAGTCGATAGATTGCGATGAGCCAATTAAAGCTCCCCCGGCCAAACCCTACCCTAACCTGGACAACGCTTGGCCAATTGCGTGCCGCCGTACAGGACTACCGGTCACAACATTGCTAATATGTATTTTTATATTTGCAAAGGTGAAAATGATGCAATACCTAAGCAATGTTGATATTCTGTATCATTGGTGAATACATGTATGGTTGTGATATGATCTATCTTGATATCTCTGAATGTATTTTCTCTGTTTCGTTCATTTGTAGTTCTGTTTCGTTCATTCTGTGTATAACTGTCAGTAGGATCATCCACCACTGGCATCACAGCTGATCCTAAATTCTTCGAATAGTGGTGTCAGCATTCTGTGAGGACCGACGCTGGAGACGAGAAGCAAGTACAGGGGGTTACATTGAATGGAACAATGGACATATAACAAAACAAGAACAGCATCTGGACACACGGGGAACAAAACTGAGGAACAGACAGATATAGAGGGAGCAATCAACATCGTGAAGGAGTCCAGGTGAGTCCAATGAGCTCAGTTGGACGTAATGATGGTGACAGGTGTAATGAAGGGCAGCCTGGTGCCCTCGAGCGCCAAAGGGGGGGAGCGGGAGCAGGCGTGACATATCAGTTGTATTTACAATGGTGTTTGTTCTTCATTGGTTGCCATTTTCTTGAGGGAACAGGTCACAAATCTTGCTGCTGTGATTGCACACGGTGGTATTTCACCCAATCGACATGGGAGTTTATCATAATTGGATTTGTTTTCAAATTCATGTATGGTCATACATTTTTCCTAGCCACCGTGCTTACACACCTGCATTGCTTGCTGTTTGGGGTTTTAGACCTGGGTTTCTGTACAGCACTTTGAGATATCAGCTGATGTACGAAGGGCTATATAAATCAATTTGATTTGATTTGATACATTTGGCAGTTAGGAAGTGCAGCTCAGTTTCCATTCATTTTGTGGGCAGTGTGCACATAGCCTGTCTTCTCTTGAGAGCCAGGTCTGTCTTCGGCGGCCTTTCTCAATAGCAAGGCTATGTTCACTGAGTCTGTACATAGTCAAAGACTTCCTTAATTGTGTGTCAGTGACAGTGCTCTGTTTTTTTGTTAATTCCTTCCAATGTGTCAAGTAATTATATTTTGTTTTCTCATGATTTGGTTGGGTCTAATTGTGTTGCTGTCCTGGGACTCTGTGGGGTCTGTTTGTGTTTGTGAACAGAGCCCCAGGACCAGCTTGCTTAGGGGACTCTTCTCCAGGTTCATCTCACTGTAGGTGATGGGTTTGTTATGGAAGCTTTGGGAATTGCTTCCTAATAGGTGGTTGTAGAATTTGAAGGCTCTTTTCTGGATGTTGAAAATGAGCTGGTATTGGCCTAATTTTGCTCTGCATGCATTATTTTGTGTTTTACGTTGTACACAGAATATTTTTGCAGAATTCTGCAGTCTCAATTTGGTGTTTGTCCCACCTCACAACCATAAAGGGTAATGGGTTCTATAACTGATTAGAGGATTTTTAGGCAAATCCTAATTGGTATGTCGAATTTATGTTCCTTTTGATGGCATAGAAGGCAATTCTTGCCTTGTCTCTCAGATCATTCACAGCTTTGTGGAAGTTACCTGTGGCGCTGATATTTAAGCCGATGTATGTATATTTTTTGTGTGCTCTAGAATTTGTATTTGTATTTGTGGTCCTGGCAACTGGACCTTTTTTGGAACACCATTATTTTTGTCTTACTGAGATTTGTTGTCAGGGCCCAGGTCTGACCAAATCTGTGCAGAAGATCATCAGCAAACAGTAGACAATCAGTTTAGAGTACGGGTGAGGCCGGGTGCTGCAGACTGTTCTAGTGCCCTCGCCAATTCGTTGATAT